>NC_090924.1:865070643-865373673 GCF_040938575.1 Ambystoma mexicanum | reverse complement strand
GTCTACAGTTAAGCTGTCAAAGTTATGCTAGCGTGACCTCAGAAAAAGACTAGTTAAAATGAACAATGGATGGATGCAAAACACCACACTGTTGCAGTGAAATACTTTATATAACAGACGTAAACAGCTTTGAGATCACTGATCCTTCCCGGCCCATATGAAACTCCCCTTAAAGTACATACATAGGGGCAAAGTTTTATGCCACAGGAAGTGATGGGGCATCAAAGGCTTACTGAATGAACTTATTTAATTGGTGAATGGGTGTAGTTGTGTCTGGTCCATTTAGGGCAACAGAAAAAAAGGGGTGCAAGATAACAGGGCCAAAGGAAGTGCGGAGTAGACCGTCAAGAGGAGCCATGCACCCAGTGAAACTGAGGCTAACCAAGCAACCAGTCAGCGCAGGTAGGTCAGGTGGGAGGGAGGGAGAGAAAACAGAGGAGAAACCGAAGGGTTTGAGCTGCTTCTGTAACTTCAGGTGGCCCGGCTCAAGTATGAGAGTGGCAGGGAGGCCGTTCCAGAGGGAAGCAAAGGCAGAAGAAAGTGATCTGCCTCCTACTCTCAGACTGGAGAAGAATCTGATCCTCAGAGAGTTGGAGACAGCAGAGCGAATGGCTCGAGAAGGACGGTATTTAGGAAGAGTATTTAATGTAGTGCGGGACCTGGACCCAGAACGCCACGTGGACAATGCAGAGGGTCTTGAACTTGATCCTTGCAGCCACCGGAGCCATTGGAGAGATTTCAGGACTGGAGAGATAAGGTCCCTGGGCTTGAGGCGAAGGATAAGTCTTGCAGTCCTGTTCTGGATTAGCTGCAGAGGGTGGATACTAGAGGAAGGCAGATTGAGAAAGAGGCTGTTAAAGTAGTCCAACGCAGAAAGAACTAGGGCTTTGGAGACTATGCGCTTCTGTCTTAAAATGAGAAAAGAAAGAGTACCTCGGAGGAGGTGCAGCTGGTAGTGTGCCTTCTTGGAAAGGTCAGTGATGTGAGGGGAGAAGGATAGACTGGAGTCGAAGAAGACGAGGTTTTTTTGCCTCACAGTGAAGGTAGAGGGCACAATGTGGGCGGCCAGAGAGGGAAAGCAGGAGCAGGGGACCCAATGGGAACGATCTCTATCTCACTGGTATTAAGGCAGAGACCGGTGGAGGGACACCCATCCTGAATTGCGGATAGACAGTCTGTTATTCTGGAATTTGCAAGAGAGGAGAAGAGGCTGTAAGGAGCCGGAAAGAGCTGCCTGTCATCCACATAACACTGAAAGTTAGAGCAGAAGGTGAAGATTAGGTGGGCTAGAGGGGCCAGGTAGAGATTGAAGAGCCAGGGTGAGAGGGTAGAGCCCTAGGAAACACCACAAATGGAGAGAGAGAGTGGTGGAGATAAAGGACCCAAGTTGGACATGGGAGGGTCAGTCCAGGAGGAAAGAGGTCAGCCACTTCAGGGGCTGATCCGTGATGCCCAGGTTCTCACAGAGTTGGTTGAACAGGGTGGTGTGATTGACTGTGTCGAAAGAAGAGGAAATGTCAAGCAGGATGAGGGCAGAAGGGGTGCTGGTGTTGGGATTGGAGAGCAGATCGTCTCAGGTGTTCAGGAGAGCAGTTTCCGTGCCTCTGGCTGCTCTGAAGCCAGACTGATGGTCATGGAGACAGCCAACAGTTTCTGTGTGGAGAGTAAGCTGGGAGATGGCCAGCTTTTCCAGACGTTTGCCCAGAAAGAGGAGTCCTAGAGATCAGGCGATAGTTAGCCGGACAGGTAGGATCGACAGAAGGCTTTGTAAGGAGTGGGTGCACAAGGGAGAGGTTGAGGAGAGAGGGGGAAAGCACCAGTGGCGAAAGAGTGATTGCAGAAATCGGGCAAGGCTGGAGCGAGTGTGTCAATGTGGGTGGTCCTTGGGGTTCTAGAGGAGCAGGGGAGCACCTGTTTGGACATAACTTTCATAGATCTGACTTGTCCGAGAGGGAGAGGTGCCCGGAGGGGGGCCGAGAACGGTAGAGGGAGGAGAAGAGGAGAGCAAGGACAGGATGTCCTGATCTTAGTAGTGAAGTGAGGAGCCAGGGCCATACAGAGGGCCTGGGAGGGAACAGGAGACTGCAGAAGGATTAGCCAACCACTTGCAGATTTTAAAAAGTGTGACCTTGTTACAGGAAACGTACATGTGGGCTTAGATGTGGACCCTCTTCTTGGACAGGACGAGTGTGTATTACCTTTGGAGCAGGCGGCAGGCCAGTTTGTCAGAGGATGCACCCAGAGTCCGCCACTTCCTCTCAGCCCCCCCCTGCACTTGTTTTTCAGGGCGGCAAGGTCAGAGTCATACCAAGAGTTGCACTTGGAGGTAGGATTGAGACATATTCTCATTCTCATGGCAGGGGCAAGGATGTCCAGAGAGTTGGAGATGGCAAGATGCAGATGAGAAAGTGTTGAGTCAGGGTGTGAGTCAGCCGCAGGAGTAGGAGGAGCAGAGAAAGTGGAGGCAAAGGCATCACACGACACACGCTTCATGGGTTAAATGACTGAGAAGGTAGGGGGCAGCGATGAGGTGGGCAAACACTATGATTGAGAGATGGTCATGGCGACTACAGGTTCAGCTTCTAACAATAATTGACTGGTGAGCTGCATCAAGGCTCTACTAGCCAAGGCTGTTTTACTCGTCAGCTATTTTCAATATACACAACAGACTGCGGTGGTCACTGCTAAAAAGTTAGGTTGTCATTACACCCACAAATTGGAAAGAAACATATTGGGGCCATATGCATGTAAATGAGTAGGTTTGCAATAGACAGTACAGGCATTTGATGACTCTTTCAACCAACCAAGTTTCCTCTTTGGCATTACTGTCCGCAGACACCAATGGTCCGCCAGAAACCTAGGTTGGGTGGCACATTAAGCCTTTGGTGAGGCTGTAGGGCCTGGGAAGTTTGGGGGATCCTCCAAGTATACCCTCTGGGGCCAGTATCAGAGTAGGTGGTGGTCCCTGGACCTCCGGATCTCTCTTTCCCATCCTCCATCCTGCAAGATGGACCTACATTACAGGGACCTGGTCCCGAATAGGTGGTGTGTCCATTATACAACTTGGGCATACCTAACATCAGGCAATATGCACAGCACAGATTTTTGTAGAGGCCTTCAGGAATTGGGGCATGATATATAGGAGCACAGTTAAGTGCAAATCCAGACAGCAGGGAAATGTTGCAAATGTGCAATATCATGTCCCAAACATTCCTCTGCAGTGTGATGTAAAATCCTAACCGTACACATGCTTTCACGAGACAGGTACTGTTGCTAAACTGTGGTCGTGCACTTGGAACTCGACTACCACCACCAAATGCACTCCACAGATCAACGTTCCTTTGATTATTGTTGTCTGTGTGCGTGTACTGCATGGCAGTGAACACGCTGAATCCAGAGGCATCATGTTTGCTGAAATAACTCGGATTGCTCCACCACCGTTTATGCTACGTGGTGATCTCACGTTATAAGGGAGCTAGTCCGACAGGTTTCCAGCTATGTCACAGCTTTAGTTTGTCTATTTGAGGAAGCCTCTTTTGAACAACTGCCAATGGCCACGGCCTTACATCACCTTCCAGCCGTTCGTTAAAGACCAAATCGGAGCCTCTGAAAGAGTGCCCTGGGACACTGTACTACTGTCTCTGGGCTATGTGAAAAATATGGGCCGAGAATGTGCGATACGTTAGAACACAATGCCCGGTCCATGGCCGGTGAATCGCACATTATAATCGTAAAACAACAGTGCAAGTGAGTAACATCTGGAATATACAACTGAATGCTCACATCCCAACATTATTCTGCTGCGCTTAAAATTTGCTTTTCTGCCTGGGAACTTACATGAACAAATCAAACCCAAAGCAGACGGGCGATGGCATGTGCTCTGGCTGCAAGTCACAGGAAGGACACCGCAAGCGTTGCCAGGCTGCTGTTTATACTGCGAAGAGCACGGTCGACATGTTTGCGCCCATCTGGACACCTGATGCTTCCCCGCTGAAGAATGACATATTTATACGCGCTGCAGCGTCTGCGTCCGTTATGCAGATGTCGGGAATGCGAGACACAGGCTCCATTTATGTCAGGCACACAGGCACTAGCATTTGTATATGTTCGCAGGCAGCATTTGATTCTACAAAGATATTTAGAATTGTGAGAGACGAAACTCGAGGGACAGGTAGTCTAGACGCTGCAATAAATAGTACGAAGGATTGTTGTTAATGTTCCATACATGCAGTTGGCAGTGTTCAAACTGCGGAAGTCGGCTCAACACAAAGAGCCGGGGCAGGAAAAGGTGAGCCACATCTACCCACGGGGCATTGCACTCCTCATGCCACCTGGTGTCCCTTTATATGCCCCTTGGGTAGATGAGCCAATGGCGAGGAACTGCCGGAGAGCGGTTATCTCACAAGGCATGTTGCATACATACCGGGGGTGAAAGCTTCCCGAGAACACAGCTGAGCAGCTATCCTTGAACACAAAAAGTAAACGGCACCGCGAGTGCACTCGCTGGCTCTGCGGTTTATGGGCATGGTGCAGGATTTTACCTTCTGTGCATCATGCTGAACTTGCGCATTCTAAACAACGCCAAGGGAAAACTATCCCGAGTCCATGACAACTCAAAGCGGTGTTAAACAGGGCTGTTGCAGCAACATTATTGAATCTGTAGTTCGCACATGTAGGTGTTGGCTTGTTAAATCCGATGCTATGGCCGCTTAGAATGGGCCTGCGGCGTTTCAGCAGGTTGGCCTATGCGGACGACCTCACATTTCCGATCTAGGCAATTATGCTAAAGCGGATGGTTTCAACATTAACATGGACAAGAGCAAGTTCAGGAAATGTACCCACCCTAAAGTTAAGACCTCGAGAGCAATATGTACCCTGACTGGGCAGTCTCTTGCAAATGACTATTGTCAGGATGCCTAGTAACCTGTAGGAGGAAATGATACGATATCCTGAGTGAGTGTTCACCTGTTTTGCAATGATGTATTCTTCTAGCTGTGTTAAGATTTTTTTTTATTGTGATTTTATCTGTTTTAGGTGTAATTGTATTGTATGTAACTGTATGTTGTATATGCAAAGGCACTCGGCTGTATGTATATGAACACACATAAAACAAACAAATAAACCAGATATATACCAAAAACATGTCTCACTGACCATGTCCTGGAGAAACTGCAAACCTAAATTAACATTTCTTGCAACTGTTACAGTCGTGGGCGCAATAGGACACTACATTTAAGCAAAAGAGACTGGCTATATTTTGATTTATGCTCAAATGTAAACTTCACAGAGAAGTGTTGAACTTTAACAACTTTAAAAATGGAGAGGAGCAGATCTGGTTCTATTGCCAACAATAAACCTAACATTCAATTAAAATACTCAACATCAATATTCACCAATTATATTCTACCAACAAAATAGTTTAGGTCTGGCTAGAGATAGATTAGCCCTCTGGTAGAGCTCTTGCCACTACATATTAGCAGGAAAGTGGCGTCAGTTTTGCTCTGTGATGGAGTAAGCACTGGCGCCTTCAGTTCTTATATTTGCGCAGGCCATATTGTTTCTACAGGCTGTAGTATTTCGGCTTTCAGCAATGCTACCATGGCCTAGGATGTAAGTGCACTACTATTGACGATAAGTCCGTTAGTCAATGCTGCTGTTCTGCTTAATTGGGGAGGTTGAGAAAAAAGAAAAAGACCAAATCTCTCCTTTAAGAGCCAGGCACATAACAGCACTCTTTGAATTGCCCGAATCAAAAAAGGTGGGCCAAGTAATGCTTTTGCCCTCCTGATTTTTGCTTTCACTGCTAACCCTCATCTGAGTCATCTCGAGAAAATTCAAAGAAAGAACTACGCATACACATAGCAGCCGCCTGGATGGGTCAGGGCTCAACTCATTTGGTGAGGGCGGATTGATCAGCTTTGTTCCTGTGGCTCTGGGTAGAAGGGCGGAGAACCCCTATGGGAAGGGAAACAATGACCCATTCTGGTTATTGACCAATGTTACATACAAAAAAGATGTATGTCTAACCCCATGTCTGTGACCGAATAAAATAAATTGTTCAAAAAAAAAAAAAATACATATGGGGCTGGTAATCTATTTCAGAGGAAAACTGGCTAACAATTTGCTGCTGGACTGTATTTGTGGGTAAGACCAAACTCAAACATACAAATGGATCCCTCTCCTCTGAATGCACAGTGAGCAAAAACGTTATGCAGACTCCTGAGAGGACAGCATCCCACGTAACAGGTTATTTGGCAAATACCACAATAGATAACAGATAAATAATACGTATATCCATTTTAGGATACACGCATGTCATGTCATAAAGGACTACACAAAGACACAGAAGGTCACACCACACACAGAGCCCACTCTTCTGTGAGGGGTCAGAAATGAGAGACTGACACAAAGGTGTAATGTTTTCAATATTAGACATTTTATTAAAATAAAAGGGTTTGGATAAAGACCTTTATATCACTATCCAAATGAGTGTCCCTACCTATAAAATCAAAACTAGTGAACAGTCTGCGTCTCGTCGTCCAACTTAAGCAAACTGTCCTGTCCAAAACGTATCTGACCTCACACTAAAAATGAACACAATATGCAAGGTACAGGTCTCTGCTTTAAACACAGAAAAATAAGTGCACAAACTAAGCTGAAGATCCCTGGTGTACTCTCCTGACAGGCATCTCCTCTACCCCCAAAGGCTCACTGCCTGATGCAACACCTTCATCAGGTCTTCCCAAAACCGTCCAATTCCTTCTCTTTTGAGTATAACACCGTTCTTATTCCTTCACTGTTTTATACTCCATTGGCTTCAGTTATTACTTGTTCCAACTTCCCCCATATTGGCATCCCTTAATCAGAGGCTTGTTCAAGTACTGTTCATTGGCTTGTGGCAATGCTTGTTCCAATCTTCCCAATATTGACCTTTCATATATTAAGAGTTGTACAGATCTTGCCTCACAATTACTTCATTAGTAATCTTCATTTGCTTTTGACATTTACTCCAACTTTCCCCATATTGGCAACCCTTATATGGCGACTTGTGTAAACAGTCTTTCAATGTTACTTGGGGGATATTCAGAACAGCTTGGTAATTTCTTGTATGCCTGTCGGTGTACCCCGGGCCTCCAAATACTCCAGGGCAGACTCACTGGTGCGCTCTGGTGTTTCCAACCTTTGGCGTACTGTTGTCGCAATGTTTGTGCAGTGGGAAATCTTTCCCCACTCTGCAGACACTTCTCTGGTCTTCCCACCGGCTTCTCTCTCACTCGCCGGTGGGATCGTTGCTCTGCAGCGTGACCACGCTCCAGACAGCCGCCTTCTCGCTGTAAGGCCCCCTTTCTGATCCTGCAATGCTGTGCCCAGTCTCTCTCCGCTCCAGTAGCAAGTGCCTGCCTCCTTCAGCGTAGCTTGCTTGCGTGGGTCTCTCCGGTTCTGCTACCCCGCTGTGCCCGCTATGCATCTCCTCTCCTTCTGCTCTGTATTTTCAAAGGCACATCTTTTTGAAATGTCCCGCACAGTTGACTTATCACAACAACTAGTCTGTACATTCAGCTTGTGTGCTTTCCGCTCCACATTAACTCCTTTCTCCTCTTCCTCATCCCAGTACTAAAGATTGTATGGGAGTTGGAGTCCAAAGGAGGTTTGATCTAGGGTTTTGTTCACATCAAAACCAATATTAACACAAGATGTTAAGTGAGCATTATGTACAACTGTGAGAATGGTATTTTGCTCATATTGCCAATATGCCATCAGTACTACAGAGGTTTTAGTTTCAGATGCGTTGGCTGGAGAATACCATGTTTCTTGATGTGATATGGCATTTATAATGCACCTATACACAAGTGTTTCAAGGCATGTGTTTCAAGGCGCGTGATGACTCCATCAGAAGCATCACTTCCTCCTGATGGTCGTCCCCTTCTACATGATCCTCCCTCATAATGCCACCCCCAGGGTCCAGATCAGGTAGCGGTTGCCTTCCCCTAGCCATGCGGGAGGAGATCATCACCGGGGAATCAGTGATTACTCTGTAGGACCACACATCCTTATGGTAAGGGACAGCACTATGAATAACTTGCCACGGATAGCGGGCCACCGGGATCCCTGGCAACCCCAAATACCTCACAACCCCAATACTTTGCCACTCAGATTACTTTTTCCCTGAGGTATCGCCCGCCACCAAAGCCAAACACGCCAACATGCCATGCTCATGCAAAGACTGCCAGACAAGAAATACAACATGGTGCAAGCACCATTGAAGAGAGACAAATAACGCAACCAACAACTTAATGGAACCGCCATACTCCAGGAACCCTCATTTAGAAACTCCACAAAGAACAGAGCCCTTTGACGACATTTCAACTAAAATCATCACTAAGTCTCATGATACCTATTCACCTATGAAGCCTCACAGCTAGACTGCATGCACCTTCAACGAACAGTGAAGGGGGCAACCCACGCTGCCAGACATACAGTGGATGCAATTTTCTGCAAAGAAAATGCAACTAAAACTGCTCACGCAGTTCATTCCCTGGAGAGACAACCTTGCGATTCATGCTCCAGGGAGGGAATGCACCACCCATCAGTGAGAGGAATATTAACACGCGCATTCTTCACAGGGAGTGAGGAGGAAAAAGGCATTGGCTGCCCATGAAGCATTTCATGGGGTCACAGTCCTGTCCTTCTGTTTGCAGTTCTCCACATAATAAGCAACACTAGGAGAAGCACTTGTGGCTGGTCTCGGCGCACAACTTTGCCAACGTATTCCTGGTGATTCTGTTCTGCCTTGGCTGACTGAGAATGGTGCAGGCACTGGAGTTTGTGCTGTAGGTTTAAGCCAGTGCAAAGTTCCTTGATAAGCTGGTAGACAAGGGTATGCTCTCAATGTTTATAGTCATCATAATCCCAAACCTGGGTATGAAGTCTCTTAATAAAACCTTGGCCACTGAGATGTTGTCAGCTAGCCTACATAGACATCAAGAGCAACTAATGCATATTGTACACTACTACATCAGGGGAGCTGGATAAAATCAAATAGAAAGCTAATAAAAAGGTCTGGACGGTGATGGGTGTGCTTCTGGTGTTGTGCAAGCTGTTTTTCCAAATGTTGTTCTAATGGCAAAATACACTGTTCAGAATAGGACTGAAACATGGCCAGAAAACTAGATCATACACCCTTTTTTTTTGCATGCGCAAGACAGTGGTATATTCGGGTCAAATGAAAGAATGTTCAGAGAGACAAGGCAGCCATATTGATTCTCCACAAGGAGCCCCACATGTAGTGGTCAACTCTCACTTGCCCAAGAGTCTCTCTATTAAAAAAAGTTGTTTCCTGGCTGTGAGATAGTTCGTCAAGCATTTGGAAGGGAGGTGACTGATGCTCCTTTCAGTCTTAAGACCTAGTGAACCTGAGAGCCGGATAGGGCCGCCAGTTTTGCAGTTGAGTCTACTAAATCATGTCTGCAAGTGACCTCACTATTCAGTGGTTGGTGTGCTGCACATTTGGTTACAGCTATCTGCTTGAGAAACACGATGACGTCCACAACAGACCAAAATCACGTGCAACCCCAAATGCCTACCTTTTTTGCTATCCTGCTCATTTACAGGCAAGTATCGGTGTAAACCGTTCTAAATTCCTTTAAAATAAACCTCTGCTAAGTACACTAGATCAGCGCTGTGCATTGGTGTATTGGAAATATCCCTCCTACATGTTAAAAGGTAATACGTGCAGTCACACAATCATGCGCCTAGTTGTCATGTGGTTCTTCATCAGTTTCAGCCCAGGACATCAGGTTATGTTACAGATGGAGGACAGAAACCCTTTAACACAAGACACAAAATTAAGAAACATAAATCGATCTTATTTCTTGAATGTAAGGATGGAGTATGTCCGAACTTGCCCTAGGCTTAGGTGGAATTTCCCCACCTAAAGAAACTAAGGATAGTCTGTGTCATTAAGTTCAACTCAAAAGTCAGTTTGTGTCCAAAACCTATACTTGCCCTCACAACTAAAGATATACAATGTGTAGGGATGTCAGCAACCAAAGAAACAGTGTTCAAAATAAAGTCTTGAGCTTCTTCCAGCTCCTGGCTTGCTTTTCAGCGTCCCCTTCCCCAAGTTCACAGTACCAAAAAGCTTCATGGTTCCCTTCCAAGGTCAACACACTTCAAAGTCTCAGGGTTCTTTTCCCCAAAAAGGCAACTCTTCTAGCTTCAGAATCACACAGTCAACTCAAATTTCTCAGCTTTCCATAATCATTCCAAATCCACTTTGTAACCGTTCAGGCTTTTCACCCATTCACATAGCTTGCTTCTTTCTTTAGTTAGTTTATTTATTTATTTATAACGTGCACCATGGACCCTGAGGCTTAAGGGTGCACACAAAAAACAAAAATTAACATTGATAGTCAACGCAGAATGCTAAGCACAGAATCTAAACACATAAAAATAACACATTAACACTAGAGTTAGGCAAAACAGTTTCAGTATCTTGATTTTTCTTGGTTCTCTCCAAATGAGAGTTTACTCTGGCTAGGCGCAGTTGCTGGACCTGTGAGAAACCAGAAGGTGTCTCACTCACTAGTCCCCGGGATCTGTCATTCAGGTGGCCAGGACACGGCTATCGCTTTTAGATCCAGTTACTGTGGGTGGAGCAGTGCGTGAGGATCACCTGGGTGAGGGGTCTTCGGGGAGTGGGACACCAGATGGTGAGACGTGGTATTCCCCTTCCCCTTCCCTGTAACACCATTACCCCCATCCTACCAGGTAGGATATATAGGAACTCAAGGAACTGTGTTTGTTGCATCACGCCCTCTGAAAGAGACTTTGAATGGCAATGAGACTTTGGCACAGAAGGCCATGATGTTACAGGTTTTGAACAGCACCCCCATGCTATAGAAGCCAGAGACTGTGCTAAGCTAGAGTGTGCTGCTGTCTCATGCTGAAAACATGGGGAAAGGCAGCCAATGGCTTGAATAGCCTGACATATTTCTTGAACACTTGTGTTGCATAACATTGTTTTCTACACTATTTGTATTTAGAGGTAAGGATCGGCAATAGGCTTATTACTATAGGCCCTTTTATTTTGACAAGATACCACTAGAACTGCGTTATTATTTGATGGTTGTAGCTTGCTCCCATCTTTAGATTTAGGATTTGATAGGTGTTTTTCAAACCCAATTGAAGTTCAATAAACACCCTTGAACTGTGGTCACTCTTGTCCGTCTTACTGTTGATACCATTTCTTCCTTACAGACGACACGGTCCACCCACTACAGGTCACGCAACCGATAACCCATGGCACTTTGTGATGTTCACTTGTTGTCATTGGACTTCCTTGCCAACACTGGCTTCCTCTCTGAACCTGTGTTATTAGTCCATATTCAATTCTGTTTTTCCTTGGCAGTCTCTTGACTCTGCCGTGAGGAAAGATTTCCCTTTTATGTGCAATTTCCCCTCCAGCTGTCTACCCCCCAACTTTTTGCTGCTGTTATACACCATAGTCTGACTTTCCCAGTGGAGCACAGCCTTCAGCTGCACTCCCCTGGGCTTTCCGCTCACTTTATTATGGGGAAGCTGACATGCCCTTAAAGACAGTCAGTACTGGGAGACTTTGTTTCCCTTAGTCCTTGTCAATGCTGCAACCTTTCTGCAACTTGTTGCAAGTGCACAATGTACCTTACAGTATAGTGCACTTGGGTCTTCTTGTCATATCTAAAGGCCTTAGAGGCTCTCGAAAGATTTTTTTAGTAGAAGCACAGATGTATCTTGGACAGGGCTGGTGGCAGCTTATCTTTTCATGTATTTTTAACCCTTTCCTGCCAGGTAAACCGCATTTGGCACAAATAGGTGGCCTGGCTTCAAAATGGCCATTCCACGAGGTTCTTTGTCCTGTCCTTTGGCCATCTTGCCCCTTCACCTTCCGAGGACGAGCCGACCCAGGTCAGTCCTTATTTGGGCATGGATTCTCCAGCAAAACACCAAGCTTTTGCTGGCTTCTGCATACCTTGTGTGTGTGCTTCAAGGATGTGGGTTGGACTGTCTGGTTCCAATACACATCCTGGGTGCTAGAGAGTCTGGTGTGTTGTGAATGCCTGGGACCACCGTGCTTCATGATTGGTCCACGTAGGGTGTGCCTGTATGTGAGCATATCTCCCATTGGGTCCTCTTCGTTTTGGCGCAAAGGAGATTCTGGATAAGAGAAGGCTCCAAACACCTATACCATGTCATTCTCCTGAGTTCTCACTGAACGAAGGATGGGATCCAAGTATCCCGAAACTAAGAAGCTGAGACGAGGAACAGCTGGTGACCCGCTGGAAGGTTTGGCACCCTGAGCCCGTTGTAGTCCCGCTGGACCCCTCTGCATCTGATCGAACTAGGTGGTCTGCGAAGGCGCTTCGACCCATTGAAATAGTGGAACTAACTATTCTCAGCACCTTTAACAAACCCTGCAAGTAAGTCTTCTCAGAAGTGTCCCTGGGCCAACCAGTGGGCTGACCAGCTTGCGCAGGACCTTTGCTATGATACCGCTACCGTTTCAAAAGGAGGCCCTTGAAACTTGGTACATCGCAAGCTCTGTGTTCACGGCACTCTCACCTTATTTTGTACACTTGGAGTTCCCAGGTCTGGAGTACAGAGAGGGTGCCCGAACAGGAGTACACACGGTTACTGTGTAGCCCAGCCGTGGTGATGAACTTCACAGGTGCCTTGCAGCTGTGCCCCTCTGTGCCCTGAAGCCTGCTACAGTGAAACTGGCCTGATCCATCGACCAGGAGCAGAGAAATCGCCACTGTAACGTAGCTGAAAGACACAGAACAGCAGAATTGCTGCATTTGAACCTGCAACCGAAGTGGACTCAACTGCCGAAGTTTGGTCCGGAGTGCGCCAGGGGTCGGTGAGTAATTGCAACCCTTACTGGTAGCCCCTAGCGCATCCATCAATTTTTTACACACAAGTGGCCCCTGAGGGCCCCTCTCCTTTCCACAGATAGCCTGCGCTATCAAACTATTCCCAACTCCTGGAACCTGTTCTGCCCTCACAGGGAGACCCTCCATGAATAGTGGGAACCTATTCGGCATCACCTCACCCACCTTCCTTAGCTGCTACAGACCCTACAAGAGACCCCGTTTTCGCCCATCTGCACTACTGCGTGCGCCAACATTGCAAGTACATTTGAGCAATAGGCTGCCCTCTTCTTAGGGACTGGACTGCCTTTCACTTAGAATTGTGAATACTGCAGAACTGCCCAAAGACGCTTTGCACTGCCTGCTTCATTCCCTTTTCTAGGTTGTGGACCCATTTCGTGCATTAACCCTTTAGGCCACTTGGTCTTGTATAGCCTTGAATAAATGTATTCATATTTATAATATATATACACCTGACTGGGAGTGATTTTTAAGTGTCCTTTACTCTGTGTGCTCATTGAGGTCTTTCAGTCACCCTCACCCCTCCTGAGACTTCGCCTTGACCGCCGCCAATTCTACCTTGATTGGTCTGGCTTGTTCAGAAGGTTACCCTTTTCCAAGAAACTAGGCTGGCCTTCTGAACCTCTGCCCACCAGGTCAGTTCAGAAATCCATCTGAACATCTGCCACAACGTGACGTCACACAATTCACTTTGTGGTGTGTATTTCTTGTCACCACCTTGCTTTCACACTATCCAACAGTGCTTATCAATTGCTTTTCACTTGCTTCATAAGCTCTCATTACTGGCTTTCACTTGGCTCATACTTTCACTTTGTCCATCAATGCTTTTTACTTGTTTCACTGTGTTCGTAAATGCACATCACTTTCTTTCCCTCAAGCAATATTTTCATATACTGTGCATATCCTTTTCTTAGTTTGGTATTCAATGATTCATGAAGTACTTTGCAGATTTTTCGGCATTCAATAAACTTCCCTTTGGCCTCCAGACCCGTTTATTACAAATTTTCATTCAATCGGCATCTACCTTTGCCTAAACCCAGCCCCTGGAGCGCCCCCGCATCAGTGTTCCCTCTGTGACTTACCAGTACATGTCTGCTCCTCCGGGTGCTATCGATTTCTTCTCCTGCGGTTGCTCGCTCCCCCCTTCACTTGCCGTGAGATCTGGCAAGCAGCGTTCGCCTCTTCCGAACCTTGATGCTGCTGTCTGTGGCTTCTTTGAGCCTTTTGTCCCCCAGCTCTGGCTGGGAACACATGGCACAGTGATCAGCAGGGCTCTCAACCATCTTGCGGCCCGTTTGGGGCTTCGGCATCTTTCTCTCCTGCAGCGCTCAGCATCCTATTCACTGCCCCTCTCCAGCCTGCTCTGTGCCGGGTTGCTGTGTCCTTTTCTTCAGGCGGCTTTCTTCTTTTCTCTCCCTTGTCTCTCCTTATATGCACCTGCAGTCCCTTAACTGGCTGCAGGTGCAAGTCCTTTGCCTGACCACAGTTACCTTTATTAGTGGGACATGCCTGACCATGGTAGTGGTGTTCCACAGTCCTGTTCCTTGTCTCAGTACCAAAGTGGTGTGCACAAATGGAAGTGTGCATTACCCCCAGTTGCCTCTTCCTCGTCCCAGTCTTAAAGGAATAGGAATGTGGGGGGGGAGGGGTGGGTGGGTGGGTGTGTGTGTGTGTAAGTGGGGAAGACTGATAACCTACAAAGGTAGGGGGAGGGAAGGGTGCATTCTGACAAGGGAAAGGGAGATACCATGCCTCAGCTCAAGAAATCCTCTCCCCAAGTTCCCTCCACCCAGGTGATCCTCCCTCGCATATCTGCCCCCAGGGTCGGGATCCAAAAGCGATGGCCTTTCCCTGGCCACCTGAGAAGAGGGTCCAAGGGGAGTAGATGGGAGGATGCCCTCAGCAGTGACGTCTTCATGGGAGGGCAAACAGTGTACATGCTCTGTCCCCCAACCTGGGGCACCAGGAGGGGGCTACAGGAAAACACAAGGAGGTTGAGGGAGGAAACGGAGTCACAAGCAAACCCTCACATTAAGGGTGGAACCCTTGTTACGACGACGAAAAGGCTTGTGACTCAAAAAGTGACCGCTTTCTTGAAACGACGAGAAGCACTATTTCACATCCTCAATTTTTGTTGGTTTCATCAAAGATGAGGGACAACAGTATTGAAAGATCTAAAACAATTCCATATTTTAATTAATGATAGATACAAATGCATTACACAAATTAAATGCACAAACAATATAAATAACCTCTCGTGGAGTTAATCAAGAGAGTTGATTAAAGAAAAGGATCACTATAAAAAACCAGGAGGGGTGCCCCACACCTTCTGGCCAACTTGGGGAGGGGCCGGGCTGGAGCCAACCTTGGAGGGGAAGCTACGGGGTCATTAGGTAAGGGGCCTGGCATGGAAAAATAAACCACCCGTGTTTCGTGCCCTGCAGAGGCACATTAAACAAAATGGGAGTTCTAATTCAGAGCCATGCTGAGGGAAGGGAAAGGGGGTTTGGGGTGCGGTGTTACTACTGGTTTAGGGCAGTAGGTGAGATTCCGGGACATTTGAGGGTGGCACCTGTCAGAGGTCAGCAACGAGCAATGCAGCATTATCTATCTAATCCTCTCGAAGAGCAGAGAACTCCTGGGCGTGGAAGTATAGACCTGCCGTGGGCAGCAGCCACAGGATGCAGAGGAGGCCCTACCTTAACTGACAGTTTTTGTTCACCGGCCGAGTCGCAGTAGTTTATTACAGTTGCTGTGTTTTCTTGATGACTTTCATCTTTGCTCGGCCAGAGACTAATGCAGTTCTAGAGGAAAAGCAGTGCTCTGATCAACAGGCTCAAAGCAAGAGCATGGATGTATGGGTCCTGTGTCGCGACGGATGGCTTGTGTACTTGAGCAAGTGCTACTTCCTCTCGGAAATGGATCGAAACTTGACAGAAGCCCAAGAGGCATGTGCTTCATTGAACTCTAACCTGGCTGCGATTGAAAACCTGCGTGAACTGGCTTTTGTTTTGCACTACAAAGGAAGATAGATCACTGGATTGGGCTGGAAGGATTACAATCACACTTAAAATCGTGCCAATGACACGAGATTCAACACACGTATGATAAATGGGTAATCCCCTTGTGCGCTTTCGTGAATTTGAACTCTGAGAAGTTCCATCTGTGGCATCCGAATGCCCTAGATCTGCACAGAAAACCTACTGCATAAAACATGTAAAGGAGGGTAATAGAGGACACTTTGTTTTAATACAATAATTTATTTTTCTTATTTAATGGTGTTTTTTTTTAATGAACACGTGCAATGCTGTCAGAATCTGCTTCGTGGTGCAGGGGAAGGGGAAGAAGTGGGCAAAAGGTAAAGGAAACGGGTATTGCTAGAATAGTATTTCTTGTCAATGAAGGACTCCGCTGGTTAGTTATGGAATGCTGGTAGGGGCATTTTTCTCTTTAGCCGCCTTCTGAAAGTAGCAGTGTTTTTTTTATTATCAAGTTTCAGTTCAAGCATTCTTCCAGAGTTTATGTGCAAATATCTGGATCCAGTCCTTTGACTCCTTTTATAGGCCTGGCCCTGGACTGCTGCTACCAGTGGATGGTCTATGACATCTAGAGGGTGCATGCCTCTTGTGCCACGTGAAGAGGCATTTCATGCCCCATTCTAGGTGACTCTGTGCGCGAGGTTCAATAGTTAGATAGGATGCACTACTAGACGGGACGCAATTGCAAAGGAAGTACTCCTGTACTGTAGGTTGTGTAATAATGTAAAAACAGAAATTCTGAACCACTTGGTCATATCTTGTCCACGATTGCACAGACACGGGGTTTCTCATCGTTATATCTTTATATAAGTACTCAATTGATTTTAGCTCTGATAAGATTTTTAAAGATACTGAATAGTAGGTTGGAGTTCGGATTGTAAGGCCTAACCATGACTTAGGTTCTAAGATTATAATTAAGAAATCGAAGGAAACTCATAAGGACAATTGATATCAATGAAATTGAATATAAATTGTGTCTGCATGCTGATGGTTATTGTATTTTATCACACGGGAGGATAGCTCAGCAGCAACGTGTTAATCTTCTAAGCAAGACGACACGAAGCAACACAGGTTCGATCCCGGGTCCGCGCTTAGAAACCTCCGCGTTATAAATAGGCAACTAAAAAAAATAATAAGTAACTCCTGTAACAGCGCCTCGATGCCTGCGGGCTCTGTGAGGACTTAAAAAAAGAAAAGAAATGCAAATGCAAAAAAAAAAAAAATATATGCAAAAATGTAAAAAAAATAAATAAAAAAAAATACAAAATTGAACCCTTGGCTGGACGTTCCATAGTTTTCGCTATTAGGCGATGTTGGATGCACTGCCTATAAGCCAAAACTATTGGCATGGGCGACAGATGGGATGTGATGAGGGACAGAGCCCATGGGCCTTATTGGTCATTTTCCATACCCACGGCCATGCTAGTCCCTATGGCCATGGCCAACCACACCCAAAACACTCTCCACAGGGATCACTGAGTTAGCTCTATGCTTTTTAGAGGACGCCATTGTTCTTTCTAATCAGTGTTTTAACAGGTAATGGCTTAATCACAGCTGTAAAGAGCTCCTCATGCAAAAAAAACTGTTTTAATCTACTTTATCTTCAACCACTTGATTTATAAGAAATATATGGGTTATTCCTTGTGTTCTCTGCACCAAATTCCCATTAAAACAAGCATTGGCTTTAGAGAAGACATTTTCAAAACACTGCCTTAATATGCTCAAGTAGTAACGCCCTTTGCCAGCTGTTGTCATTTATGGCCAGGTATCAAAATGATAAGTGTCAGGAAAATCGCTATTTATATACAATACCGGTGTCTGGGATGATGGGGGAGCAACGTGAGTAGGCAGACAAGGGAAGCGAAATATAGTTCTGGAGGGGAGGGTGTAGGATTCTCATGGGGGGGGGGTGGGAAGAGTTGCACGGGACACCGACTGGTGTCTAGGGGTGTGCGGGCAGAGGGAATATGGCCTGGGCCAATGGCAGGACAAAAATAATGACATGCTCACAAGGAAGGCTCTGGTGGCCAGGAGAGAACAGGAGCTTCCCCCAGTGGATTCCACCCATGTTCCTGGCCACCTGATTGTCCGGTGCCTAACGGCTGCCCCTACTCTGTTATTATTGAATACTAGGTCTCTCCCAGCTCACACTGGTCAAATCTGGGACCTACTGTCCAGCAGACAGCCAGAATTTCTATGCTTGACTGAAACCTGGCTTACACCCAGCTCGGCCCCAGCATTAGTTCAAGCTATCCCCCTTGCCTACCCAATCATCCACCACGACCGTCCACCCTCCAAACGTGGGGGTGGAGTTGGTTATTTTCCGGGACAAGTATGCTGTCACCCAACTGCTGTGCCCTCACATACTCGATATGGAAGCTCTTCTCTTTAGAGTGGCCATTACACCATTTTGTACTATTCATTTCCTGCTCATATCGCCCTCCGGGCCTATAGGGTTCCTTTGGAAAAGGTCTAGCTGACCATATAGCTGGCTTGAATCTGCAATTTACCAATTTAGTGGTATTAGGGGATCTTAACTTACATTTTAATCTGCCAAGACCCACTGAGTCAACTACCCTTTTTGACAGTCTTTCTGATTTGCATCTACATCAACTGATTCAGGCCCCTACTCATTCTCATGGGAACACGCTTGATTTAGTATTTGCCAATGACGCTCCGTTATGTCCTGGTCCCATCGAACCAGTGGTGTGGTCTGACCACCACTTGGTATCCTGTACATTTACACTACCAAATCTACCTTCTAAACTCCTCCCGCCTAAAACTCTATTGCGTTCTTGGCGTTCGGTCGATACCAAGGCCCTTAGCACCCAAATAGCCACCGATTGTGCCTCTCGGAGGCCATTATCTCTAAAATCTCTCTCCCAATCCTTTGTGGCTGCCGCAAATCTATGGGCTCCACTCAAACTAACCCAAGGCCGCTGATTACCTCCCCAACCCTGGTTTACCGACCAGCTTAAATCTGCTCGTCTGAAACTCAGACAAATGGAGCGCAAATGGCAAAGCAACTATAACCCTATGCTTAGAAAATCCTATAAACTTGGGCTTTCCACTTATTTGGCCGAGGTTAAGCTGGCTAAATCTTTTTTCTCTCAGAAAATCGAAAAGGCCCTATGTCAGCCCAAAGCTTTGTTTTCGATTGTACATTCATTAGCCTCCTGTGAAGCTCTTATGTCCAGGGTCAAGCCCTCTCAAAAGTTGTGTGATGACCTTGCCTTATTTTTCATCACTAAAATTGAAGTTATTCGCTCAATTATCGTGAAATCCCCTGCGATAATGATGCCAGATGCCACTACACCACTACCTGCCCCCCTCACTGATCTTTCAGCCAGTTGGTCTATCTTTCGACTTTTTAGTGAGGGAGAGGTCCTAGCGGCCATCTTGAAAATCAAATCATCCTCTCCTGAGGATGCTATTCCTGCCACCATTATGAAAATCGCCCCAGACCTACTAGCAGATATTACCGCGGCTATTAATGACTTATGCCAGTCAGGCCTGGTTCCCACAGAGCTGAAATCGGCGAGGCTCATTCCCCTTCTTAAACCCACACTTGATCCCATGGTCCCTGCTAATTTTCGTCCTATTTCTTTACTTCCCTTTCTGTCCCAACTTTTGGAATCTCATCACTCCCCTCCTGTCTTCTTTTTTTGGAATCCTCCAAAATTTGTAACCCTGCTCAGGCTGGCTTTAGGTCAGGGAGAGGCACTGAAAGTGTACTGGTGTCCATACAAAACGACATGTCCAGACTAGTTGACGCAGGCGGAGTTGGTGCTCTGATTCTGTTGGATTTATCAGCCGGGTTTGACACGGTTGATCATCCTATTCTGCTCTCACGTTTGGCTCAGATCGGGATATCTGGCCAAGTTCTTGCATGGTTTACCTCTTTTCTTTCATATCGTACCCAGACCCTGGTCATGCCCCCTTTTCTTTCTTCTCCCTTCCCCCTCACTTGTGGTGTCCCACAGGGGTCCTCATTTTCCCCAATTGTGTTTAATATATACATCTGGGCACTGGTCTGCCTTATCCGTTCTTATAGCCTCAACTGCTACTCTTATGCGGATGATACCCAAATTCTGATCTGCTTAGATCAAGATCAGGCTGAGGTATCGTCGTGTCTCCATGACTGCCTGAGAGCTGTAGGGAGATGAATGGACCAGAACTGGCTTAAACATAATGGCGACAAAACAGAGGTATTGGTGGTAGGCTGCCCCCAGACTCCTCACTGTGGACCTCAGCTTTTTGGCCCACTTCTCTGGGCCCTCTTCCTAGTCCAGTTAGTAAAGTGAGACACCTGGGCGTCATTCTCTGCCACCCTCTCTATGTCCAACCAAGTGACGGCTGAGTGCCAAGCTGCCCACCACCAGGTCAGGCTCCTTAAGAGCCCTTTACCCAGGATACCAGATGCCTTTCTCCCCCCTGTGGTGGCTGCGTTAGTGCTGTCACGACTAGATTATTGCAACTCCTTGTATCTGTCGCACCCGATTGGCCTAATACAGCGGCTGCAGCACATGCAAAATTTGCCAGCTAGGCTAGCCACTGGCACTCCTTATGGTGCCCACATCTCTCCAGTACTTCGCCGACTGCACTGGCTTCCGGTGGACCAGCGGGTCCTCCAAGTCTCTGTGTATTGTGCATCGGGCGGTCTATGGCCAAGGAGCAGAGTTTTTGCAAGCAAAATTCACTCGTTATACCCCTACACGGGCTCTGCGCTCCTCGACCACTAATCTTCTTGCTGTTCCCAAGTTCAATCGTGAAAGGGTCGGCGGAAGAGCCTTCTCTATCGCTGCGGCTAGACTCTGGAACAATCTTCCTCTGGCACTAAGAAGTGCTTCTAACCATCTTGGTTTCAGAAGAGCCCTTAAGACCATTCTGTTCTAGCTCTCTTTCTCCTAGGCCATCCTCTGTGTGATCAGCTCTCCCTTTTAGCACCATGATGCCCTTGGGCGACCGTGCGCTCTATAAGTTCAAATAACATAACGTAGAGAAAGAGGTTTTCTGATTGATGTGACTGTCCACACAATGTGGGTTGAAAGCCCAGGTAAAGAGTTGAGAAATGCATTTAGCGACTCTACCAGTGCACCCCGAATGCACAGACAGACTGGGCTGCCCCGGAAAGTTTGACAGGCACACTCTGTGTGAACCAAAACAAGCCAGTAAGCGTGACATAGGCTTTAGTAGAAGAAAGCGTATTTGCACATCAAGCCCTTTTCCAACAATGACAAAGTTTAGTCACCTTAAAGGACGTTTTGGTGCACATTTTGTCGTTTTACCCAACAGTTTTCAATCGATCTCTGTAAGATGCAGTTTTCTCTTGCTACATGTCAGTGCCCTCCCTTCTGCCTTCCCAAGTAAAACTGTCTTGCGTCCATTATCTGACTGCCTCAGCACCTGCGTGGCCAACCAGTACAAATGTTGCTTTCTTGTTGCTGGTTTCTACTTTGGAGCCGTAAGCGACAGGCGGGCGCTAGCATTTTGACATTTTAGGTGTGGGAGCTGGCACAGCAATCTCTTGAGACAAATGTATACCACTCATAGTGGCTAAAAGCCACTCATGCCAGACACAAATTCAAAATCAAACAAGTATTGGCAAAGCCTGCAGTTGACTTTTGTGTAGGTAAAGGATTGGCACGTGCCAGGCTCTACCATAATGGTGCTACATGGTTATATGGCAACTGCTGGTAAATGTTTTGGGAACCTGGGCATATAATGGCAATGCCTTGCAATTCCCCATCTAATGTCTATACCAGGGCGAGAACTGCTTTCTTTGCCACTGCTACTTTTTAATATTAGTGCAAGGGATAGATTAAAGGACACTCATATTGTTTATAAATCAAGTGGCTGAAGGCACACCCAGATAATAAATTTTCCTTGCATCAGGTTTACAGCTGCATTTAATCCATTACCTTTCTGAAGACGGCCTGGAAATAACAATTGCATCACCATACAAGTCAGTAGCTTTATGTCAGTGCACGGTTAAGCAAGCCCCAAGAGATCCCAGGAGATGGTGTATGTTGGGCAGCTAGGTAGTTAGTGGGTAGGAAATGCATGACTATGGGTGGTCTTTGGGTGGGTAAAAAGCCAAACACCCAAGGGTGTGTATCTCTCCTCACATCCCATTACCTCTCCTACACAAACTCCAAGGCCAGTAGTCTGGGCTTATGGGTGCTTCCAAGACCCAGTTAATAGCCACAACTAAAACGCGTCCACCTCTAAATTCTAGGTCGCCTTTCTATTTTTGTCAATGTGATACATGATTTTCTAACTTGTGCACAGGGTACAAGTTGATGTAAGGGGCAGGTGGTTGGCATCCACCTCAGAGCGAGGACGTAGTTCCTGTGTTGTGTTTTTGAGGAATTACTTTTTTTGCTGCACACACTTTATTGAAGTAAACAGTTTGAAGTCAGGATTCATACATAGGACATGTGGCCGTGAGGCCAGACACTTAGCCACAAACCACACCAATTTCTCATGATGGCCCTTCAAAAAGCAGGTCACAGTGATGTATAATGTTTATATTTTATCAACAACTAGATAATCCATTCAAAGCTGAGCTGAGTATCTGTTGAATTTGACTTGAGGAATATAATCCCTTAATTTTGCAGAATGGGGGTTATGGGTTTTGGGGGTGAGGCACATGGTTTTCAGGATGGGGCCCCAAGGCGGTCTGTGCGCCGGGCCCTAAAAACTGTTAGGATGGCCTTAGCCCTCATGCAGGGGTGTTGCTAAATCTGGAAAAGATCTGGGGCTATGCTGTCAGGACTCAGGGCTAGCTAGCCTTTTGGTTGTAGCCCATGAACAACTATCCAGGGCTACAACCAAAAGACCTGGAGCTACAGCCCCCTAATCCCCCTTAGCCCCCCCTTAGCAACGCCTAAGCTCTCAGGTTCCTCACAACTCCTATCCAAGTTCAGGGACCGTTCGACTTTTTGTCCCTCGCAGTTGCAGGGTCTCAAGCAACCCTGATATGGGATCTACAAGACCCAGTAAACGTATCCCCGTCTGGAAAAGATTATATGGGATGAAAAACCTCATAGGATCAATAACATTTCAAAGATGTGCAAAATGAAGAGGCACTGTTCGTTAAGAAATCCCAATCTGGTTACAATCGGTGTGGAGTACCTACCTCATTTAGAAATATTATGCTGAATCACGCATATAATGTGGCCTCCGCCAGCGGTCACAAGGGGTTTCAAAAGCATATGAAGAGCCTGAATAAGGTTGCTTACTGTCCACACATGGGTTAACGTTGAACTATATTTGAAGGGCTGTTTGGTGTGTACTCCATTTCAGCGGGGTTCTAACACATAGGCTCCCCTAAATACTGTTTTTTAAAATGGAAGAGGGATGACATTACATTGGTTTGTTTTGCAGACTGATTTCAACGATCAGTGTTCGCACTAGGAAATATATACATGTTGACTAGCACATGCCTATTTACTAAGTGGGTCCAATGTATCCCATCCCCAAAATTGGTGGAGACTGCCAAAAATGTGTAGATGATCAAATCTTTCCTCAAAGGATTGAGCCTAAATGAGGAAGTCACTTAACCAGAGGGATTATTTCTAAAATGTGGGAAAGCTTATGGTTTGAAAAGAAAACTCCTTATTGCCCAACGCCCTGCATCTTGGAGAGGAGTGGAGACTTAAATAAAATAACTGCGTGAATCCTTAAGAGTTTTTGCTGGACTCTGGACAAAGTTGGGATTTTACGATTAGCTATGGTTCTGATGGCTGAGGACTATTCCTTCTTCAGCCATTAGAATGTCATGTTTGAGGTCACGATTGTTGCATCTCTTATATTGAACACAAGAGTAGAGCTTTACTAATGGGTTACAACTCGTGAGTATGTCAAACCTCCTGAAACATTTACAAAATGCTTTCCCCTATGCTCAATGAAACAATGAGCAATCTGCACGAAGCTTGAAGACCTACTCTGATCTTGGAACGTCAAAGAGGGAGTACAAAGTGAGTGACAAGGCCTATCAGCATAGCTTTCAAAGGAACCAAACTAGTAGAGTATGTTTTCACCTTCTTGGAGAGGATCCTTTGAAATTATAAATAAGATTTCTCCTGTTATCCTTAAAACAGGACCAGTCAGACAAATGTTGGGTTTACATTAACAAGCTGACGAGCCGTCTTCCACGATTTCGCGTTAAACAAATAGAGGAACAGTCTTAACCTATAGTTAAGGAGGCTGCCGAGTAAGACCTTAACTAAAATCCACATAGGATGAATTGAATCTGTTCAGAAAGACAATTTAAGATACTTAAAAAAAGTACAAATGCATGGGTTGAAGTAATAAAATGTTTACAATCATTATCTATAGGAAGTTATGCAAAATCTGTGTCCATGCCTAATACTAAACTAACCTTCTCATCTCCCTCTCATAAGACGACAAAGAGAAATTCTTCCTGACTGATGAGATCAAAGTTGAAGCTGTGCAAGAATGACCAATCGCCCAAAAGGAAACACGAGGATTTTCCAGAAACCAGAGGAAACAACAAACAAATCAAAGGAAAAGAATCTTTCACAAACGAGGAAAAAAAATAAAAAACCAGGGCTAAAAGCTTTGCACTTTCTTTCTTGTGGCACATATCGCCATTGGGAAATCTACAATATTGCACGAGGACCCAACCAGCTTTTAGAACAACGCCCTGTCACTGTTTGCAGAACTGAGACACCAAGGGTTTGTATTCATCTTTTCAGACAAAACTGAAAATGTGTCAGGATGATAAACCTCAATAACCAAGGTGTGAGAAGGATGGTGTCTTAGTGTCAGGGTGAAATGTGAGGGAAGAGCCAGTTCCTCTCAACAATTGATATCACAGGGCTCTTCCTCTTGCACCAAAGGGGCTCCCATCAGAGAAAATGTCAGTTTGACCAAGTTCCAGAAATAAAAACACAACAATCCAAACCAGGTGATGGTGTTTATCGAAGTGTTCTGAACATTCCCTACTGTCCAAGAAAAGATAAACTATCACATGAAATGGTTTAATCCTCAAGGGGGATGTTGTCGCTCCTCACAATGAGGTACCAACGGGGATCGTCCGATCCTCTAGACCTTGCCTCCAGAATTGATTTTTCTCAGCCACAGACCCATGGGTTCTCAGGGATCCACATATTTATTTTGGGAGCCCTCCTGCCCACTGCTGTCTTGCAGGGTTTTGAAACCTTCAGCTCTCCAGATAGTTGGATACAATCCCCACTAGCCCTAGTGAGTACAGTGAATGGTGAGGGATCATTGGACTTGTAATCCTGGGAAGCTGAGAGGATCTCTGCTCGGGAACTCATGGTGGGCTAAAGGATGGCGTTTCTGGGTGAGTCTAGTGAGACCTGGAGTGGTCAGGCAGAAAAGCATGCCCTACACACACACCTTCCACCCACTGCGCCTCATGGAAGCCTTTACCGCCCCTCACTACTCCTGTGCTGTCTTTACTGTCCCCAGGCATAGTCATGCCATTTTGTTTCTCCACCCAGGTCTATACTCTCTTCTGGTCCCTAACTTTGATACCTAAAGGGGCAGTTTGTCATCCCCCCCTGCCAAAGAGGGCCTAGCTCCATCCCTCTCTTTAGCTGTTTAGTCCCTTCTTCACTCTCCTGAGAGCATCTATTTTCTTCCTATTGCAAACACCTCTCACTCTTCTGTGGGTACCTCACCTTCCAACTGTAATCTTTTGCCAACAAGTCCTTTCCTTTCTCCTCAACACACAAAATGTCTCTTCCCATCTCTTGACTCTCCTTCTGCACCCCAAGACAAAACTTCAATTCACCCTCCAAAACACCACTTCCCTCCACTGTCAACTTCCAAAAGAATGCTCTCCCCCTTCCTTCACACCTCTATAATGCACTTTACGCTAACAGTACTCTTCCTCTAATCCAATATCTTCCTCGACACACCAATATGTCCTCCTCCCTCGTGCCACACTCTCCCGATGCGGGGTCTCCAGCACAGTGGTCTCCCAGCATGTTCTGCTCTCCTCCAGCCAGATCTCCCGAATCTTGACATTGACTGACTGGGGTAGCTGCCTTTAAACTACTGAGGTCCCCGCTTCTTGGGTGGTGCTTGGGCTATTGGCCCCACCATCAGTTGATTTACGACACTATCTATATCCAACAAAGCACAGGAAATGCTGTCAACTACTCCTGGTGGGCGGAGAAGCTGAAAATTAACTTCTAGTTCATACATCAGGTGTCTTGATGTATGAACTAGAAGTTAAGGTGACCATCAATTTCAAAATATGGGGAAGAGGTTAACGGCTCTGCCTCTTCTTTGGCTGCAGCTGTTGGGAAGCCATCAGTTCTTATTCCTTCAGGTTTTTAATTTTTAGTATGGGAGGAAAACACGTCTCCCCTGGGTGTTGGGTCAGTGTTGGACAGCCCTTCCAGACATCAAATGGGAAAACTGTGCAGTTTGCAGTGTGCAGTTTCCACATGACTGGACTGCAGGAAGCACCTCTGTGGGTGAATGTGCCTCTGTGTACTTGAATGTGCATCTGCAGGTCTGTCATTTAATAATTCTCTGCAAATGTACACAAGTATTGGAGATGTCGTTATTCCGTTCCCTGTTTGGTCTGTGACCATTGTGAGCTTGGGACATGCTCTTTGGTGTTGTTCCTGTCCTCTGGGACCGGACTAGCATCTCCCCAGATAGCTCCTCCCTCCTAATCCGCAGAGGACTCTCCCAGATCCAGTTCAGGTTTTCCCCCAGACAAAGAGGGGACTTGTGCACATTGCAGTTCTTGGACCTTTGGTTTTTCCAATTTATCCAATTGTCTTGCAGCCAGTAAGGGTTGAAGGGGTCGCCAGGTTACTGTCCCCTGCCCACACCTTTAACAACCTTGATGGCAACATGGAACAAAAGGTGGGTTTCTGAATTAATCCAATAAAGATAAAAGGAAAAGTGGCCCCAATCCCCAGATTGAGAAGGAATCAGAGATCCCATTTGTCCATTCTATTTTTACCTTCGGAAATTCTGCAGGGGCGGGAGTTTATTTATCCCTTCATGTTTGACATTCCGTACGTGGCCGCTTTAACCGGCGCTCCTTAAGGGTTTTAGGTTTAAGGAGTTTACACGCCAAACACTGCTTCTCGTCGTGCTCTAGGGGGAGACAAGCGTTACATGTGCTCGTCTTTCCACGGATATCTGACCCTACACAGGGCAGAATCTAAATAGAGTCCTTTCCATAGCAGAAGGGAAGGGTGACCAGACCAAAAAAGAAAGCAGTGGAAAAGAGGAAAGACATAATAACAGTATGGCAAACCCCGAGCCCACTCTCCCTACTGTGTAGGCCGGCCAGAAGGCCCGACCACGTGGAAGTCCAAACACCGGATCTTAGGCGCCGGAACCCACAGCCGTAGACGATTCCTGCGTAGTCTTCGTCGAAGATGTTCTTGATGGGCGAAGTGACTTAACGGGGAATAACCGACAATTCGGTAAGATAAACAATGTCTCATGAAGAGCTCCGCTATAGGGCGACCAGTTATCTGGGTGGAAAAAAACAATCTGAGGGACCTCGGCGCGTGAGGAATTTTGGGTACTACACATGTCACGATAGGGATAGTGTTTCAGACACGCCTATGCCGGCATCCCCTTTCGGTCCCCCGAAAGACAAGATGCAATACTCCGCGGTTACCACTGGATGTCGGACCATATGCACAGCATGTGATTCTAAGCAGATTAACAAGCATCAGAAACATTAATACATTTTGTCCATGTAATTTTCGAACCTCTCTCTGGTTCACAGGGATGAAGCATAGGTGTCTGGAAGAGGGAAAGGCTCACTAGATTGACGGGATTTATCAGATAAAGCCTTAGAGAGGCTGGGCTGGGCCCCTTCACATTGCCTATGTGAGTAGAAAAATCAAGGACATTGGCAGTAGATTCCCTACGCACTGCCATGAAGAATAAAATAAAAGCTAATTTAAAAAGATTCTTTATTGGAAATGCTAGACATGTTGAATGTGTTATTCTGTCTTTAAATGATACAGGTAAGGAACAAGTTATTTACCTGTAACTGTTGTTCTCCAGCATGGGTCTGGCATGGATTCACATGCTCATGAATATTCCCCGTCGTCAGGCCGGGAATCCTCGGTATAGAAAAAAATCAGTATCAGTTTCGTTTCTGATCTGTCATTCTTAGTAGTAACCAATCACTGGTCTCTGGGTCATACTGCCCCCAGCCAATGACTGCCCTCTCCCTAAGCCCCGCCTCCGGCAGCCATCCTCAGATTTGGTAGCACGTAAAGTGGCAGTATGACCAAGTGAAGAGCCGCAGAGGGGTAGGCGGGAGGGTTCGCATGTGAATCCATGCCAGACCCATGCTGGAGAACAGTTACAGGTAAGTAATTTGTTCCTTCTCCAGCATGGGGTCTGGCATGGATTCACATGCTCATGAATAAGAGAATACATAGCAGTACACACGTGCACAACCACAGGAGGTGGCAACAGGCTCAACATTAAGCAATACAACAACTCAACATTAAGCATCTCTTACCTCCTCACCAGGCTCACCTTAAGCGAACAGGTTGCGCAGCACTGCTTGGCCGACCCTGGACTGCTCCCTGGAGTCCCGATCGACGCAGTAGAATCTTGTGAAGGTGTGTGTCGACCTCCACATCGCAGCCCTGCAGATGTCCAGCAGGGGCACACAAGACAGGAACGCTGTGGTAGCAGCGATCGCTCTGGTCGAATGGGCTCTCGGACGGCCGGGCAGCTGTCGGTTTGCCAACCGGTGGCAGTGCATGATGCAGCCGGAGAGCCATCTGGAAATGGAAGTCTTCGAGAGAGCCTTCCCTTGATTCACAGTCCCAAAGTTCACAAACAGTTGTGACGTCTTCCGAAAACTCTTTGTGCGGTCCACGTAGAACTTCAGCGCTCTAGCTACATCCAGCGAGTGCAAAGTCCTCTCAGCCGGCGACGAAGGCGACGGGAAGAAAACTGGCAACACCAAGGGCTCATTGAGGTGGAAGTCCGACGGCACCTTGGGCATAAAGGATGGGTGTGTCCTCAGCACCACCCTTGTGTCATGAAAAGTTAAGTATGGAGGCTTGCAAGATAGGGCCTGGATCTCTCCCACTCGTCGTGCGGAGGTGATGGCCACGAGGAAAGCGGTCTTCCACGACAGGAACTTCAAAGGCGCCGAATGCATAGGCTCGAATGGAGCCCCCACGAGCTTGGTCAGCACCACATTAAGCTCCCACGCCGGGGCAGGAGCCTTCACCGGCGGGAATGATCGGAATAGTCCCTTCATGAATTCTTTCACCAGGCGATGAGACCACAAGGACGCCTGTCCTGTCGTCCTGGTATATCGGGAGATTGCAGCCAGATGTATTTTGATGGAGGCGTGAGCCAGTCCAGCTTTGGCCAGCGACAGTAGGTACGGCAGTACTTGAGGAGCCGTAATCCGCAGAGGGTTAATCTTCTGTGCACGGCACCAGACAGAGAACCTCTTCCATTTATAAATGCTTGAAAGTTTCCATCTACACAGGCTGCGCTGAGTAAACCAATTAAGAAAAAGCTTGCTGTGGCAAAAATGTTTTTAAGCAAAAGTAGATGGAGAAGTAATCACAAATCTGCGCATCTAATATTCTGGTGTTTAATTCAAATGAAGTAGATTCACAAGAGAAAGACACACATTTTTGAAAAAGTACATATGTTCAAAAATCAAACAGAGCAAAATGATCACAATAACTAAAGGGATTCCATGATGCCATATGGTGCACACTCATTATACCATGCATATGCCTCGAAATTTGATCAAAATAAAATAAACATCAATACTAAAGAAGTTCCATTATGCCATGCGATGCCAACACGTGTTTCAACCTAAAAAGGTCGTCTTCAGGGCATGCAAATACATTTCAAACTAGACCTGTAATATGTTTCTTGTAACATTCACTGTTATTTAACCAAATGCAGAGTGGGGGGGAGTTGGTCGGAGAAAAAAGGCATAAGGATGCAGGAGAGAAAAAAATAAAAAATAATAAAGAGAAAAGGCATACCGTTAGAAAAATGCATATAATTACTAACTCCAAATGTTAGCATATTAAATAAATAAGATAGGGCATACCTTTTAGTGATTATGCTTGATTTGTTCTGAGTTATAATAAGAAAGATTAGGAATTGGGAGATCCACGAAAACATTCACTGGCCAAGTCAGTGGGCTGTAAAACCAATTAGGCAAGTCATGAAGTCAAAAGTTCAATACTGCCAGTTTATTGGTACAATCGTCTTTATGCTGTTTTAGAACAAAGTAAAGGCTATAGTTACCAGACTCGATTCTAGCCGTAGTTGTGTCACGGATGGTGTGCTGCTAATGCAGCCAGCGGTGAAATTGTGAGCACTTGTTAAAAGTGCTTTCGCCTTTAATTTTTAGCCGAAATCTACAAAACAAGCAGTCCAACATGTATGCGTTATTTGAAATGATATACGGCCTAAGTGAACTGGCAGGGCAAAAGTGCGTAGCAACTGGCTTACCGGCAAGAGCTCTGAATATGCGTGCACAATGGCAGTTGCTTCTGGAACACTACGAGCATTGGCAGTGACTGGGGGTTACCTTGGTAACCGCCACTGAGGTAGTCAGGTGACGAGATAACGTGACCTGGTTGCTTGGTAACTGGTGTCAAGCCGGAAGTGAAGGAAATGCTCTTTTAATGTGCGCTTGTTAAAACCATGCACAGATTCTGTGTCTTGCAAAGGAGTCGTATACTTAAATGGTAAAGTACTAACTTGTAGTGTGTCACAATTGAAGGTTAAGATTAACAGTGACGTGCTGACGTGGTATGCGACATGGAATGGATCCCGACTCCACGGATAGTATGCTTAGTTGAAAAAATAAAGCAAACCATGAAAATATTCATTTCTTGACGGTCCATACAGGAAATGTAGTGTTTGTTCTAAAAAAGATTGCTTTATCTTGTACGATAAATGTGTATGCCAGAAAGAGCATGATGATAGCTGGGCTAATGTGTGAAAAAAGATAATTAGAATATAGAGAAAAAAATAATTGCAAAAGTGCACTGACCTATATATGGGCACCTGAGACTTGCCGGTACGTATTCCTATTAATCATGAGCCTGGTAGCGTGTGTCAAGACATAAAACTGCAATATCAGCACAAACTGAAAGCCAAAAAACCTTCCCATGGGAGTGTAACAGACGCAATTTAGCACATTTTGATATAGGCCCGGAATAAGGCCAAGCTGAAGAAGTAGGTGATCCAAATCTATGGATGCCGGCAGTATTAGGTAGGTCTATGACAAATGGGTTAATACTTGACATTGAATATTCAAACAAAAGGTGAACAATATTGGTACATTTTGCACAAAATAGGTCATGAAAATGGTATATCATAATAGACACTCATAATAATAATGATCTGTTTCCTATGGGAACCAGATGATATTAGTTAAATTTAAGACCAAATGGGCTATCATAGTTTATAAAAACACATTCAGTTCATGGTCTTGGTTCAAGCCTAGTGACAGGCATCGAAGTTTGCAAATCATTCTTGCTTCCTGCTGTCGTAGGATCAATTCTCTGTTGCCACCTCTCTGATGTTGTTTGATGTGTTTGAGTCCGATGAATTTAATATCTTTGATAGTGTCCAATTGATGATGTTTCTGCCAGTGGGAAGCCAAAGGTAGTCTGACGTCCTGACTGCTGAGATTGTTAAGGTGTTCTCGAATCCTAAAGCGTACTTCTCTAATTGTGCTGCCAATATACATTTTCTGACATACACATTGAATACCATAGATGACGTATTTCGTTCGACAATTGATGAAATCAAATATTTTGGTTTCCAGTCCATTATGACAGCTAAAGATTTTGGTAGGTGCTAAGGCATGCTGACAGAAATTACATGACCCACATTTATAGAAGCCTGCTGGTTTGGTCCTTGCGGTGAGCCAATTTTCCTGTCCAATTGGGTCAGGTTTGAGGAAAGAGGGACTAAGGATGTTTCTCAAAGTAGTTGCCCTCTTGAAAATGATATTAGGACGGTCAGTAATATACGATGTCAAATCCGGATCTAAGTGCAAAATATGCCAGTGCTTTTGTAATATGTACTGTATAAATTTGTGATCACTTGAAAATTTGGTGATGAAGTTAACATGCAAAGGATATTTCTCGGTAGACAATTTTGTCTTTTGTATCAATAACTGCGATCTTGGTACTTTCTTCACCAAATCTGTGGTTTGCCTGATTAGTTGGATTGGATAACCTCTTTCCCGAAATCTGAGTCCAATAGACTTACATTCTGATTGGAACATGACATCTTGACTACAATTTCTCTTGGCTCTTAGCATTTCACCTCTAGGTATGTTTTGAATAACTTTGGGTCTGTGACTACTGCTGGCATGCAATATTGAATTAACTGCAGTGGCTTTCCTGAACGTACAGGTTTCGATAGTGTTAGATACAATATTGATTTTGAGATCAAGAAAAGTAATAGCTTCAGCATCCATATATCCTGTGAATTTGATTTCCATTTATGTCCGTAGCACTTGAGAGTTGAGGACGCCCTGGCCTTTGCAAGAACCGCTGTGCAGTCGGCCGGGATGTCGTACCCTCCAAACTCCAGTGCTGCAGGAGCCAGGCCTGCAAGTTCAGCGACTCCGGGTTGTGGTGAAGAATGGCGCCTCCTTCTCTGGAGAGAAGGTCTGCGTCCGTCGGCAGCTTGACTGGTGGGGACGTTGAGAAGTCCAGAAGGTCCGGGAACCAGATCTGCCTCGGCCATGCCGGTGCGACGAGGATCATCCTGCACCGGGACCTCTTCAGCTGGTTGATGAGCCGGAGCAGCAACGGCAGCGGAGGGAACGCATAAAGAAATAGGGCGTCCCAGGGGAACGAGAAAGCATCGCCCATGCTCCTCGGCTGGGGGAAACTGCTGGCGAACCTCCGGCACTTGGAATTCATCGCCGTCGCAAAGAGACCGATTTGGGGTTCGGCCCATCGTCGGAAGAGTCGATCCACTTGATCCTGACGTTGTTCCCACTCGTGGCATGAGTGCAGCTCCCTGCTGAGTGAGTCGGCGATCGTGTTTTTTATTCCTGCCAGATGAAGAGGTACCAGAAACATCCCTTGGGCGACGGCAGATCCTGGGCTTCCTTGGATAGGGCGGGGACCTGGTTCCACCCTGCTTCCGGATGTAGAACATCGTGGTGGTGTCTGTGAAGATCCTCACCACCTTGCCCTTGAGGGACGGAAGAAAGGACCTGAGGGCCTAGAACACTGCGGGGAGCTCCAAGATGTTGATGTGGAGAGACTTCTCCTCCGGGAGCCAAAGGCCTCTCGCGTGAAGATCTCCGGAGTGTGCTCCCCAACCTTCCAGGGAGGTGTCCGTCGTCACCGTCACCTGGGGTCTGAAAGTCCGTGCCCGCCGACAGATGGGAGCGGGTACTCCACCACCGGATCGCCTGACGGAACGTCTCGTTGAGAGGGATCCTGTCCTAGAAGCTGCCTGTCGACTGGATCCAGCGGGCGTCGAGGGTCTCATCCGAAGCCTGCAAAGGCGCACCAGATAAATGCAGGAGGACATCATCCCAAGGAGGGACTTGATGGATCTTACCCTGGCCATTTCCGTGGCCAGCAGATGCTGCACCTTGCCCAGAATGGTCCTGGTCCTTTCCTCCGACGGCGAGGCCAGCCGCGCCACTGTGTCGAGCTTGGCTCCCAGAAACAGGGCGACTTGCGACGGAACCAGGTGGGATTTTGGAAAGTTGATGGAGAATCCCTGGTCTGTGAGCAGCTGGACTGTCTTCGCAGTGTGCTCCACGGCGAGCTCCCTTGTCCTTGCCCGGATGAGCCAGTCGTACAGGTAGGGGTAGACGTGGATCCCCTGTAGGCGCAGCCGCGCCGCCACCGGTGCAAGGCACTTGGTGAACACCCTGGGTGCCGACTTCAATCCGAACGGGAGGGCCTTGAACTGGTAGTGCCGCCCTTGGACCACGAACCGGAGGAACTTTCGGTGTCTTTTTAGAATGGGGATGTGGAAGTACGCATCCTCCAAGTCCAACGACGACAGGAAATCGCCCTCCTCCAGCTGTCCCAGCACATGCTGGAGGGTGACCATACGGAACTTCTGTGCCTTGATGTACTTGTTCAGTCGTCGTAGGTCCAGGATGGGGCGCCATCCTCCTGTCTTCTTTTTTACGAGGAAGTACCTTGAGTAAACTCCGGAGCCCCGAAGCCTCTTTGGGACAAGCTCGATGGCACCCTTCTTGAGCATCGCCCTTACTTCCAACAATAGTTGAGGGACGTGATTTTCCTTCCTGGCCACGGGTGGAACGCGAGGGCACTTCTTCTGAAACTCGAGGGCGTGCCCTTCGGCCAGGGTGTCCAGCACCCAACGGTCGATGGAGATGGACTTCCACACGCTGACGAAACTCACCAGCCGGCCTCCCACCGGGGTGCTTCGGCGGGGGCCCAACCCCACGGTCGGTTCAATCTTGTTTGGAGGCCGCCTTGCCTCCTTGACCTCCTTGTCGACGACGTTGGGCACCACCTGACTTGCCGCGTCCCCTGTAGGTTTCCTGGGACGAAGATCTTGCCGCTTGGCGGTAAGTGGAGGAGCCACTGCCGGATCCCTTGGAGGCACCTTGTCGGCCTCCGGAGCTCCGAAAGGATGGCCGTCGTTGTTGGAGCACTCCCAGCGCCCGGGCAGTCTCTGTGTCTGTCTTGATGGCCTGAAGGGACTCATCAACTGCCTTCCCAAACAGGTTGTTCCCGTCGAAGGGCATGTCCAAAATCTTGGTTTGTACGTCCTGGCGGAAATCCGTGGCCTTGAGCCATTCTCATCGTCTCAAGCAAACGCTGTTGCCCAACTGACGGAAACCGGTGTCGGCGATGTCCATTGCCACCGTGATGGCGTGGTCCGAAGCAATCTCCCCCTCCTGTAGGATTTCAAGGGCCTCAGCCCTTTTGGCATCCGGAAGGAAGTCTAACAAAGGGGCGATTTTGAACCACAACTCCCTTGATAGTCGTCGCTGCGGATGAGATGATCCGTCGTCCCATCGTGTCCAACTTCCTGCCCTCGCTGTCCGGCGGGTAAGTTGATGTCGAGGCCGATGCACCCCCAGCTTTCTTCTTTGCCGCCGCCGAGACGACCGAATCTGGGTAGGTTGTGCCCAAAGGCACAAGGGGGCAGCGTCGGGGACCCGGTACTTCTTCTCGTACCGGTCCCTCATTGCCGGCACCGTGGAAGGGTTCTTGAGGAGGGCGAGCCCCTCATCCCAGATGTCATCAAGAAGCGGTACGGCGAGGACCGTCTTCCTTTTAGCCTTGCGCCGTTGGTAAAGGAACCCTTCTTTCTTCTTTTCTTCTGGGCAGAGCTGGAAAAGCTTGGATGCCCTGGAAATCATGGCATGAAAGGATCCAATCTCGTCGGGCGGGGACGCCCGAGCAGGGGGCGACGGGGGACACGTCCCGTAGTCGCCTCCATCGTCATCTGTACCTGTCGGAGCCGTGTCCGTGCCTGTATCATCCCCGTGGGTAGTAGACCGGGGGAAGGCAGAGCAGGCTGCAGAGGTGGGAGAGGTGGCGTAGGATGCGTCCTCCTCCTCCTCTTATGCGGTGGACTCTCCGAAGGTCCTGGCTCCGGTTCGTCCGTCGGGTCTGGCTCAGGTACCTCCGTCGGGGGAAGGGGCAACCTTGTCCTCATCTCCGAGCATAAGGACTGAATCGCTGACAAAATGGCCGCCGAGGTGTCCTGCGGCGCCGGAAACGACGGGCGCGAGGGCTCTTGAGGAGCCTTGTCGGCAACACCGTCACGCTCGTCGTCGCCCTCGTCGGGATCCCTCCCGATGGGCTGGGCCTCTTCCACGACTTCGATGAGCTCTTCTTCAGAGGTCGTGTCCGTATCCACGATGGCCACCAGCCCCTCCCCCACCTTTTCCAACGAGGACTTCGTGGGGGTCTTCTCAATGGGCCTGAAAGACAACTCCCTCCGCGGTGGCAGGGAGACTCTGGGTCCTGAGGGCGCCTCCACTGGTGTAGCCTCCACAGGCTGAGCCAGGGGCGCGGCGACATCCTCAATCGAGGTCTTAGCAGGGTGAATTAAGGCCATCGTCACCTTCTGGACGTCTGGGGCCTTCACCTTGGGGGGGAAGGGTCCGAGCCTCGCTCCCCCTCTGCCGGAATCTTCGAGATCGACCGGGGCCTCTCCAGAAGCTTTGCCGGGTTCTCGGACTTCCTCTTCCCCGAGCCAGAGCGTTGGCTCGTGGTTGATGGCGCCGGGGAGGATGCGCCCTGCCTGGCAGCCAAGGAGCCCGACCGTTCGGCGCTCCTGGTGCCCGCGGACTCGCGGTGCTTAGCCTTTTGTTGGGCCCCCGTCGCCGGGGCACCCTCACAGGACTTAGAAGACCGCTCGGACTTCTTTTTCTTCTTCTCGCCTGACGGGCTCTTCCCTTCCAGCCAGTTGGCGAGACGGAGGTGGCGATCCTTCATGGTCCGCTCCGACATGTTCCCACAAAACGCACAGTCCTTCTCCTTGTGCGTCTTGTCCTCATGGAGACAGTAGAGGCATAACGAATGCTCGTCCTCCTTGAAAACATTCTGAAGCTGGCATCCAGGGCAGGTCCTGAACAGCTTCCCGGGCGTCCAGCTTCCTTTCTCCTGGGCCATGTCCGGGGTAGGCCTCGGAACTTCTGGAATCCTCCAAAAGCGTAACTAGATGAAATCTTCACCCTTGAGGGGCGTAGAAAACTCCGAAACGGATCCCAGTTGATCAGATGTAGAAACAGTGGAGCTTGAGGCTCCATTTAACTGAAAAATGAGAAAAATCTCCTGAAAAAGCGCGAAAACGCAGCAAAAGCTCGAGAGCTACAGCACGAGGACTCCCCAACACTTGAACGTGCGGTAAAAATCTGAGGATGGCTGCCAGAGGCGGGGCTTAGGGAGAGGGCAGTCATTGGCTGGGGGCAGTATGACCCAGAGACCAGTGATTGGTTACTACTAAGAAAGAGATTTTTTTCTATACCGAGGATTCCCGGCCTGACGACGGGGAATATTCATGAGCATGTGAATCCATGCCAGACCCCATGCTGGTGAACTATTTATTATCAAATATTTTTTATTTCGGCAGAGCCAGCCATAAAATATTCACATAATACAAACATGCAATCTTTGATTCATAGTCCAAAAACCAGGTTAGAACATGAAAAAGGGAAATATTGAAGATTCCTCAGCGACTTAAAATTAGAGTTTACAGGGTTTAGACAACGAAAAGGTGTAGTTAATATGATTGAATCTTCAAACCATCAACCTTAAAGAGAATACAAAAAGAATACAAATTCACAGATTGTCGTGGTGGCACTCGTTTAGCACAATAGTGAGCGCAGAGCTTAGGTCGTCTTTTGTCATTGTTCCTAAACCGATTAAGAGCAAATAGCAACTCAGCTGTGCGCAATGCATTTATCCGCAATATGAGCTCACGTCTTAGAGAGTACAGAAAATATGAAGCTACCTGTTAATGGCATATCAGGCGGCATTGGATCTGACAAACGTGCCGGCAATGCAACCGCACTATCTGTAGTCCAATGTTTTTTTTTTTTTAAGACAACACTGCCAAACGTAGATCTTCTTGACCAAACTCTACTCCTTTAGGAGCACAGGGCAAAAGCAACTCGTCTCCGAAACATGAGTAAGACGGTGAGGGCAGGTCTAAAATGTTTTATTGTAGATAATGGAGGGGAAAACCGAATTTCGCCTTTTTAGAAGTCTAACCATGCAGTTTCTGCCTCTTCCCGGTTTGAAACTATAACTTTAAACATAGAGGTAGAAAATAGACAGCCCGTCAAGTGGTTGAAATGAATGATTAATCCAATACAGAAAAATGTAGTTTTATTGTCACAAGTTAAAATATCCAATCAACTTAAGTATATTCAATCTCTCAGTGAACACAGTTTAGCATACCTAATTCAGAAAAAGGGAAACCATTCACAAACGTATATAAACACAACTATGTAATGCATAATAAATAATGCTGAATCCAAAGTAGAGACTGTGGGCTTCTGAATAGAGTCGATAGTAATGATTTTACTTCCCATCATTTACAATCTCATAAGGGTATCCATACCTCTTCCTGGCGGGAATTTTAGCACAGAAATGACGCCGCTATTGAGTGTTGGCTTGATCTCAACATGTTTCTGTTCTAGTTCCCATTAGTGGTGAAGATTCAACAGGAGTATACAGGTGGCGGTCACTAAAGCAGTGTCCACCCAAGCCCCGCTTACTATTATGTGAGCGGGAGTGTCCCCCACAGCGGTCCCGCAGTCCAAAAAACAAGAAAGGCAGCAGGGGCGTGTCCCGCAACACCCCGCTCACTATACTATACAGTACACCCCGCAGCTGATCGGAAAAAAAAGAAAAAAGAGAAAAAAAGGGAAGGACCCTGCGGCCCCGGTTCCCGATCACAGAAGTGAAAGTGAACTGGTGCCGTAGGGACCAACGAGACGGAATTGAAGGTAAGTAAGGGGCTGAGAGGTGGGGGGGAGGGTAGCAGGGGGTTGTTGCTGAGGTTGGTGGGGGTCCTGGGGAGGGGTTTGGGCACTTCGGGAACGTTTAGGGGAGAAACAACCAAAGATTATTTCGAACAAATAATTTTCGGTCGTTTCTCCCTCGAACATTTCATCCGCGGTAAAACCAACCCCAAATCCTCAGGCTGAGCCTTCTTCCATTCACAATTAAGTCAGTTTTCCGTGGACACACATCCATATCACCATCTCACCACATCCTGAGCTTTGGTGGTCTGTGGGTGTAGCCAGATATCACGGGGTGGTCTTTTAAATGGACTCAAACTGTGCGTAATCTCGCATCGGTCTGGATCTCCTCAGGGCACGCCTTCAGGCTGTGAATTTCTTCTGTCTAAATCAGAAAGAATCCTTAGATGGTGCATCGATATGCACATAAGTGCTGGTAACTCGATATCGGTGTGATATTTAGTTCACTATGGACTTTCAAATGGCATCCTTTATTTTCTGCTGTTCAACTCTCTCTGCTTCACTTCCACCTCTGTCCAAACCCTATGCCATTTTAGGCCAGCAACATTCTTCCAAAGTTACAAAAGTAATGATTTTACTTCCTATCATTTACAAATTGACTATTCAGAAGAGTATTCCTACCTAGATAGGCCCACAGTCACAACTTTGCATTAAGCAGATCTATTAGGCATTACATAGCTGTTGTGTTCTATACGTTTGTTAATGTTTTCCCTTTTTCTGAATTATGCATGTTAAACTGTGTTCAATGAGAGATTGTATATTCTTAATTTGCTTCGTTTTTTTTAAATATATCATGTTATATTGGATTAATCATCCATTTCAACCACTTCAAGGGCTCTCGATTTTCTACCTCTATGTTTAAAGCGAAAATATTTTATGGCACATTCCCTTAGAGTGCTAATCAAACAATTCTTTCTAATGTCTGCGTAGATGGGATAGAACAGAAGATAAGGTGCTGTATATTCTAGAGCACCACAGACAGCTCTTGGTAGCTCCACACTCCCATCTGGAAGTACGCACTGCCAGCGACAAGACATTTAGCCTCGCTTTAGTAAGCAGAATCTTTTGATGTGTGCCGACTAGCATCCCATCTTCCCTTTTGTCTGCCAGGAACTGCTCAATCCTGAGCTTTAAAAATCTTTTGGGCGTCCCAGCCAGCAACCTGTACTCAGTGAAATAGGTTCCCAGGCTCAACTTAAGTTGAAATGACTTGATATCAACGAGCCAATTGACCTTACTCCAACTGCTCATTGACAATACATTGGTTAGGTTCTCCCCACTGTCTGACCAAAAACTGTGCCAAAATAGAATGGGTCTAGATTGAATCATATCTGCCAAATACAACAGTCCAGTCTCGAGGTGGGTGGTATAAACTGAGGTGGACTGACGGATGGCATGTGGTCTACGTAAAAAAACATTTTCTGCTGCCTGAAGGGGACTTAAATTAGTATAGCCACATATTTTGCAGCCGTACATCCCCGCCACCCCCGCCTTCCTGTTATATACAGTCATTTTGTAAAGAGTGGTGCCTGATGTTTTTGGTGAATCTGAAGCACCCCCCAGCCCCCATTTCACCAGAGGTATGTGTAATTCGTGTCGCTGATTAAGCTATACAATCCCACCCAGGTAACTTTGGCATTGAATCTTAGACCTAAGTAGTCAAATATATTACAGACCTCCAGTGGATGCCCATTTAAACAAATCCTTGGGGAGGAAATTCGCTTCCCCGAAACGCAAAAGTTGGCACTTCCTTGGATTTACTCTGAGCTCTTTAGCCATCATATATGCTGTGTACCACTCAACAAGCAATTGGAGTGATTTGGATGTGGTTGCCATTAGAACGGCATCGTCTGCATAACTCACTACTGGTGGTTTTCTGCTGGCACAACTAGTGAGGTCTATCTTTAGGGCAAGCAAATGCTATATCTATTTATGTTTGAAACTAGTGGACCTACATAAAAGGCAAATTAATTTCAAAAGAAAATCAAACCATCTGTGTTGATCTAAGGAACATAGCTAATTTACTGAACTGAGAAAATACAGGAAAATAATAGTGGAATTGTAAAAAAGAAATGTTCTCATAAGTGATTATGATCTCTAAAGTGCACTCGTAAGTTGATGGATGATGATCAGCTGTCAAAGCAATGTCACTAGTATTAACATTATCCTTTGAGTAAAGATTTCTAACGGAAACTAATGGGGGTTTAAGCAGGTTTAAAGCCACTTAATGCTTGATATAATAAAAAAAAAACATGAATTAAGGAAAGTTGTTATCCAAATGAAGCCCCATAAAAGCTTCATTAGATGAACAAGTAGTATCTTTTCAATACAAGATGGTTCACGATCTATGATCTCTAGAATTCAAACATTTTCAAAAACAACTTGCAAAAATATACAGAATGGGCTCTATTTTAAAGGAAAATGTAATTATAAAAACATTCACAACTTTGAAAATGTAAGTGCCAGGAAATTATGATGTGCATATTCTGATAAGTAACAATATGTCAGTCCAAAAGAAAACAAATATTTATTTAGAAATTATATAGTTGACAATGTAATAAATATTAATAAAGCTAGTTTGCTGTACACTACAGTATTCAAAGAATGTGCTAAACATGGTTTGGAAACATGCACAGATTTTAATGCACTTTCATTTGAACACAAATCTAATCATTTAAGAAATGTATATTTTCACAAAACATCTCGTTCAGAATGGTGCAGGGGGAAGTACCAATTAAACACTCTTCCTGAAGACATTCTAAACCTTAAGACCAGGGGGATCCAGGACGGTGGATTTCAAGTGGGTCAGTCTAATCCAAGGGAGAATGTCATAATATTGTTGTGCCAGATTACGTGACCAGTGGGTCCATGCCAAATTTACAGAAAGGTAGCAGAGACACTTCATTACAAAGCACAAGAAAATGTGCCCACATAACCAGAAGGGGGACGCCAGCGCTTGGAACACTGCACTGGATTTAAGAGCTGAAAAGGGGAATTATATGACATGTTAGAAGCTGAGTACTGGAAGGTGAGCTAGTTCCCTCTCCAAATAAAATGCATACATTTCCTTGGTTTGTTTCATGAAGTGGTGGTCATCTTGTATCTGTGGCTTCGGACACAAAGAGTCAGTGATTTCAGAAAATAATTAAAAGACTAAGCACTCAAGCAGCCTTTTTCAATTAATGTAACAAACCCAAAATGTCAAATATTCTGAAATGTTCCAATTCAGAGACATTACAAAAAGCTAATATACATTACAATAGTGAGGTATTTTTTCCAACCAAAACAGTCTGTGGTTCCTTATTTTTTTTTACAAATGCTATGATTTAAAGTAATTGCACTTTATTCAAATTTCACTGTATAACCTTTAAAAAATGTGATACTTTCGTGCTAGCTATTAAAATTATTTAAAATACAGGGATTCTGTACTGTAAGGGTGTAGAATTACAAGACCGGCACATGTTTGGCACGCGTTTGTCTATAGACCTATTAGGGAGTAAATAAAAGAAAAAACCCTATCTGACCCTAGTTCTCAGAGGGGTTTCCCTGCCTCAACTAATACCAAGGAAATTGGCAGAATGTCAGTCTAAAGCAAGGAGTCCACCGTCCTGTGTCAAAAGCCTAATACCATCCCTTACACTAAAACCTTTACTAAAAAAAGAGGGGTGGTCTTCTTGGTCCAGAAGGATTGCACCCTTTTTCTGGACCACAATCCAAAGTTCAGTTCAGAGTGAAGCAAACCAAATTGTTCTTGTCCAGGAATGTAAATCAAAAGTTTACAAAAAGGTTCTTTAAGTCTATTCCAGCAAAACGCACAAAACAAAAGTCCTGCATCTTCACAGTGTTTGAAGGATGACCTCCTCCCCCTGACCTTTCTTTGATTTCTCAATGGTTCTCACAATGCCAGGACAAGTGCCTTTCTCCCTTCTCTTGGTTCTTTCCACCATGTTCATCAAGACCAAGGGGTATGTCTCCCTTCCGCTGGCCCTTCTCAAGCTCTTCAAGATTAAAGAGAATAACTTCCTTCTCTTGGCTAGTTCATCAATGTTCATAAGACCCAGGAGTGTGTCCCCTTTCCCCTGACCTTTCTCAAATTGCTCTTCAGGATCTCCAGTGTTCACAATGTGCAGAGTGTACCTGGATCACTACCCTGCCCAGTACTTGGACTATGATGATGATTCCGGAGGCAATTGGCTATGAGTTCCAGAAACTTATCAGTTACTCTTGTTCATCATGAGTTACACCTGGTTCACTATCCTGCCGGGCATCCGTTGGGTCCCAGATGCTCCTTATTAGTTTCTGTCTTCATCTCGAGTCGCAGACCACTTTTTGCATTGGTTTCTCTCTCCCCTTCGGGACCCAGAGCCCTTTTGTATTTGCCCCTTTGGGTCCCAGACACTTTTGGCAAAGGTTTTTCTCTTTTGGGGCCCCCACTACCGTCTTAGCTTCCCCTCCCTCTTCTGGGTGCTTACCGGTGTCTCATGGTTCCATACAGGCTTAGACTCCCCTCTCTGGCATCTCCCGATCCTTCCAGGTACTGCAGCGGCTCCCAGTGATCTCCGGACCTCCTCTGGAGTCGCTGCAGTCCCTGGAATATTCAAAGCGTCTTCCTGCTGCTAGGCCGCTCGTCCCAGGTGGCTGCTTTGCTCCAGCGTTCTCGTTCAGCTGGGTGCTCTGCGTCCTGTCTCCCACTCCAGCCTTTCCACAATGGATCTTCTGGTGACGTAACTGCAGGCAGGTATCTTTCTTGTCCCCTGCTGTTCATTCCTTCGTACAGGGTTCGAATCTCCCGGTTCCTTCAGGGAGGGCATCTCCGATTTGGAATTCACTTGTCTGTTTTAATGGTAGCTCAGCCAATAGGAATCCTCCAACAACTATACCATTCAGTAGCGGTGGTCTTTATGCTTTCACACGACTTCCTCGTCCCAGCACTGATGTTGAGGACTCCCAGTGAGTCAGTCTCTTCCCCATCTCAGTACATAAGGACCCTTGGAGTCCACACTGTTCCTCATATCAGTACTTCCTACCTGGCTGGCAAAGGGACATGGGTACACCAGGGAAGGTACTGGTGGGGAGGGCGGGTAGGAAGTTGCGTCAGGGTTAGGTGGGCTATGGGGGATAACGCATTCTCCCCAGGTCATCACTAATCGCATAGAGGACGTCCCTCCCCATGAGATCCACCCACTGAGTACCACACCCAGGGGGACAACTGGGTAGCTGCCTCACCTCTCTGGCCTCAAGGGAAGGGGCTCCCCCTAGGGGAGAAGTGATGACATCCGGGGATTTGTCACAGTATTTAGAAAAGCCATTCACTGATCATTTATGAATGCATGTCCATTTGAATAAGGATTATTACTGTATTCTATGGTTTATTTTTGTAAGCAAGACTGAAAATTGTCAAGTTGTACTAGGTTTACAATGCGTTTCATGACAAGGGTCGTGTTTACTAATTGGCCACTTCTCCTGTTCTGAGGCGAGGAAAATAAAAACTAAATTTTAATCCAAAACAGACCATGGGCCTCATTACGAGGTATGCCGGTAGCCATGCCGCTATTGGCGGCATGGCTGCCGGCAAAACCGCATCCGTGTCCGTGTCCTCGGAATGAGGACTTACCGGACCATTCCGAGTTCGGATGCCCGGTAATTCCTCACTCGAGGACACGGTTCATCCCCATTCCCATTTCAGCCCCCATAGGGCTGAATGGGAATGGGAGAGGGAGTAAACAATGGGCCATTACGAGATGGCCGGTTGTTTGCTCCCTCTTCCCCTCGTGGGACCCGGTATGCACGCCTGTTTTTCCCCAGGCGTGCTTAACGTGTCCCGCGAGGGGACCTCGTAATGAGGCGGAACGGGTTGAACGGCGCCGCAGCCTTTTACGGCACCGTTTAACCCGTTCTGCCAGGGTCGTAATGAGGCCCCATGCCTTGTCCCAGATTTTGGGGTGGGAATTTTTTTTTTATTGCAGTTTCAGGACAAAAGTTCCCAAAAATGACTTTTGTTCACATTAACAAATCAATCAAAAAACGGACAAGGAGTGGAAGGTAAAGGTGTGTGGAAGAGTATGGTGAAGAAAGGAGGTTAAAAAAATAACATTAGGCGGTGGGGGGGCACTCAACCTCAAAAGTACAACATTAGAGAAAAAAGTTCTTAAATTCAGGAGAATGCAGTTAAAATGTAAGTTGGGATCCTGCATTTCAGGATGCTGACAGATCCACCCAGATACACACATCTTCTGCAAGAATTTGCATAAGTATTGAATGCCAAGGTACTCAACATTTGTGACACGTCATATGCCCATTGTGGCAGAGTGCCATTACGTCAAGGAATAGTTCAAAACTGCTCTCCTGAACATCCATGAAGATCTGCTTTCCAGCCTTGACTCTAGCATTCCCTCTGTTCTCATCCTACTTGATCTCTCCTCTGCCTTTTACACGGTCAACCATACCATCCTGCTCAACCGTCTCCGGGATAACTTGGGCATCACCAATCAGGCTCTGGCCTGGCTGACCTCTTTCCTCTCTGATCGACCCTCCCAGGTCCAACTTGGGTCCTTCCTATCATCTGTCTTCCTCTCCACCTGTGGTGTTCCTCAGGGGTCTAACCTCTCGCCCTGGCTTTTCAACCAATACCTGGCAACTCTCGCCCGCTGTATTGCCATTTTCTGCTCAAACCTCCAGTGCTACGCAGATGACACTCAACTCATTTTCAGGCTGCCCTCGGCCACCTCCTCCACCTCTCTCATCACTGATTGCCTAACTGCCATCCAAGATTGGTGTGCCGCCAACGATCTTTGTCTTAATGCCAGCAAGACAGAGATCCTCCTCATTGGCACACCATCACCTTCCTTTCCAATCACTCTCTGGCCGGCCTCCCTTGGCCCTCCTCCTATCCCCACCTGCGAGGCCAAGAACCTTGGTGTCACCTTTGATTCCACACTCTCCTTGTCTGCCCACATCGCTGATGTATCAAAAAAGTCAAACCTCCTACTGCACCTCCTCAGAGGTATTCTTCCTTTCCTCTCATTCCCCCAGACGCTCACTGTCTCCCAGGCTCTGGTTCTCTCGAAGCTGGACTATTGCAACAGCCTCTTTCTTAATCTACCTGCCTCTACTCTCCGCCCTTTACAACTTATCCAGAACAGGACTGCGAGACTTGTCCTTGGCCTCAAGCCCTGGGATCGTATCTCTCCAGCTCTGAAATCTCTCCATTGGCTCCAAGTGGATGCAAGGATTAAATTCATAACCCTCTGCATTGTCCACAAGGCTTTCTGGGGCCTGGGTGCAACATACCTTCAGCTATCCCTCTGCAAATACCTCCCATCTCGAGCACTCTGCGCCTCTACCTCCAACTCCCTCAGGGTCAGTCGTTTCTCAAAGAAACAAGCTGAGGGTAGATCTCGGTCTTCGGCTGGGGCCTCCCTCTGGAACAGCCTCCCTGCCACTCTAAAACTTGAGGAGAACCATCTCCGGTTCCGGAAGCACCTCAAAAACTTCCTCTTTGTTTCTGCCTTCTCCTCCCCTCTCTGTAGATTCTACTCTCCCTCGGCCCCATGCACCTGGCCACCCTCTGTCCTCTGGGCCCAAGTACCTGCTCATTTTGCCACCCTCACGCACTGCCTCTGGGCCACCCCCTGCACTGGGGTCTGTATCTGTACCCATACAGCCCTCCCCTTTTCTTCCTACACTTTCAGACCTACACAGTCTGCTGCCATAAACCCAGCACTTGCCACTTGCTGGCTGCACTCCCATTGTTTGTTGCCTTTGTATTTATTATTTTATTATTATTTTTGTTTTTTCCTTCTCGCTCCGCACTCTCCTTTTATTCCCCCTTCCATGCACTTCGCCCCCTTCTCCCTCTACCCTGCACTTGCACGTTCTCAATGTCACTGGGCCTAGTAAGATCGTTGTTTTTGTTCTCCCCTGTTCCCCTTCCCTGCCTTGTCGCGCTCTGAAACACTTGTGTATGAGCGCGATAGAAATAAAATATCAATCAATCAAGATTTCGCTCTTGATATAGAAGACCAAGTTTCTTGCATGTATGTAATTCATTTTGTCCTCACTTTGTTGGGAGTACAGTGACTTGGGGCTTATCTGTCACCTTTTTACACCTTTCTCGATATTGCAAGTTTCCATTTGGTTTCTTAATGTCTTTAAGTCTTTAAGAATTCTCAGTCTTTGGTTCAAGCACTTTTCAGGTTCCTAGAAAGGCTCTAGGAACATTTTTAAAACTTCTCTACACCACTCTCAGGTTATAGGTGCTATTCAGGGCTTTCAGCACTTTTCAGATTCTAGGAGGTTATCTAAGATCTCAGCGCTCTTCGAGCTGTAGGTGATTTTCAGGTTTCTCACTGCTACTCTGGTTCGAGGCACTTTCAAGAGGTCCTTCAAGCATCAGTCTCATTGTTTGGAAGCTGGGTACTGGGAGTCCGATACGGTACCCATCAGCCTGTCCGTACACCTCCAGCTCCAAACCATTGGTGGCTGATGATTTGAATAGGAAGGGCGTAAACATTTACCATTAAGATGCGCTAGTGGGCGAGCGTAGCAAAGGAGACCAAACAAGAAGAGTTGGGGGGGTGGGGAGGAGTGTCTCCCGTCCAGAACATTTTTTAAATATGGGTTAAAATTGTGCATTTTACAGCACACTTTGTGAACAATCGAGTAGAAAGCCACATAGTTTACAGTACGTTTTGTATGGAAAAATCCATTAGATGCCAGATCACCAACAGTGCACAGGAGCATTTTCCAATAGATTTTCATGATGCCTTTGCCCAGTAAATGCCAATGTAAAAATCATGTTCATGCTGACCATACACATACAGGTTCATTCTGGCTGCACCAATATATGCAAGTATTCCCACATAAGGACACACCTTTTTTACTTTGCCCATAATGCCAGTAAATATTAAAGAAACCCTGCCCATGCAGGCTTTGTCAATATATGCCATTGTCCCCACATAAGAACATACTCCTGTTGCCTTTGCCCTTACCACAGAAGAAAATAGCATGCTATAGTAAGAAAACCTGCCCAGACCGGTTGCAGCAATGAAGCCAGTATGGCCACCTAATAACAGACATGTAGGCTTTTACCTTACCACCAGGAAAAAAAACAAGCCACAGAAATAAAATACATCTTTGCTGGCTGCTCAAATGACCTTGCAGCCCGCTATAAGGATACTCATGGTGTTGGCTTTGCCCTTAACGCCAGTATAAAATGACATGCCATAGTAAGAAAACAGGTCTTTGCTGGCTACACCAATGAGCACCCGTACCACCCTCATATGCAAGAGCGCTAATCATGTTGGTTTTGCCCTTAAATACTGTATAAACTGCCATGCTTAAGTAAGATGATCTGTCTTTACTGGCTACCTAAATGCCTTCCACACCATCGCCACACATGTGAGAACACATACCATGTTGATGTCAAAAGATTTTTATGAAAGTTAATAGAAATGTAGAAAAAATGAGAACTGTTCAGAAAAGACACCAGCAGAGGAATTGGAAGAGTATAGTGCTGGATGTTATAAACAAATACATTACAAATATATATTTTAGATACAACTGTGGGAGAGGTCCAAAATTTGCAATAAACGGAATAGAGGATAACCACATGTACATACATAAACTATCCAGGCACTGGAAAGTAATGTCCTTAGGTATTGCATGGGAGGCAATCACCACAGACAGATGGGTGCTGTCCACTTTAACAGGCGGATATTGCATAGAGCTCCTCGAGTAAACCCCGGAACCACCCACCACGACAAAAGACCCATTCCAAGGAACACCAGTGTATCCTCCTCGAGGAAGTCGCCACGCTTCTACTAAAGAACGCCATCAGTCGTCCCAGCCAATCAGGTAAACAAGGGTATTTATTCAACTTACTTCCTTGTGCCAAAGAAAGCTCTAACAATGGTCCAGGTATTAGATTTGCACCCTGCAAACATATATGTCAAGCCACAAACATTCCCCATGACTACGCTACAAGAGGTAATCCCTCTACTAAAAAAAGGGTTATTACATGGCAACATTGGATATGAAAGATGCCGATTTTCATATTTCAATATTTCCAGGGCACAGAAGATTCTTGCGTTTCAAGATAGCGAACCGGCACTACCAATTCAAAGTGCTACCCTTCGGAATAGCATCTGCTCCAAGGGTATTCATGAAAGTACTGGTGGTGGTGGAAGCACACCTGCGCAGGGAGGCAATCCCAATGTACCCTTACCTGGACGACTGGCTGATTACATGGGAGTCGCCCCTAATTTGCTGGCAAAACATTCAGAGAACAATCAACCTTCTCTTCCAATTGGGCTTTTCCATCAACGAGAAAAAATCAAGCACAACCAAACAGTTCCTAGGAGCTGTCTTAAACACACGAGAGGTTTGTCTTTCCATCAGAGGAAAGAGTCCAAAATATGTTACTGCAAATACCACATTATCAGGCCGGCCAGCAGATAAGGGTGCGCAAAACAATGTGTTTGCTATGCATGATGGCATCTTGCATTTACCTGGTTCCTCACGTGCAACTGCGACCCATGCAGGAGTGGTTTGTGAAACAGTGGTCTCAGGCGAGTGGTCAGTGGGACGATCTAGTGGTCGTTTTTCGCCAACACTAGTACAAAATCTTCGCTGGTGGACAAGAGAAAATCTGCTGAAGGGGAATCCCTTCTACGATCCAAAAGTACAAGCAACGGACACCTCACTCGCTGGGTGGGGAGCTCACTACCTTCATCACACAGCTCAGTGTCTTTGGTCTCGCATGGTAGCTCAGAACCACATCAATCTGCTAGAACTACTGGCAGTATTCAAGGCCCTTTAGGCGTTTGAACCTCACCTAGCGAACCAATCTGTGCAGATCCTGATGGACAGCCCTACAGCAATGTTTTACATAAAAAAGGGGGCGAGGGCACACGTTCTCCAAATCTGTCCAGGCTTGGTCAACAAATTTGGAAATGTGCACTAAAACGGAAAATATTCCTATCGCCACAGCATGTTCCAGGCGAACGCCACACTCTCGCAGACTCATTGAGCAGAGATCCCGTACCAGAAGAACATGAGTGACAACTGCACGTAGGGGTAGTAGAACACCTCTTCTCTCAATGGGCTTTCCCCACAATAGACTTGTTCGCTACAAGTGAAAACAGACAATGCCCAGACTTCTCGTCCAGGTTCCCCAAGCCAGGCTCCAAGGGGAACGCCCTATGGATGAACTGGTTGGGGAAACTTGCCTACGCTTTTCCACCTACCACCTCTAATGAGGAAAGTGGTGAACAAGATTCACAAGGAACAGGTGACGCTCATCCTAGTTGCTCCTATGTGGGCAAGACAACCCTGGTATCCACATCTACACAAACTGGCAATATGCGATCCCGTCAAACTCCCGTGCCCGTACAATCTGCTCACCCAGCACGGAGGACAACACTGCACCCTCAACCTCACTCACAGAACTTGGCAGCATGTCTCCTGAGGTCAGAGTTTGGACACCCTAATCTGCCACAAAGATGTATGGCTATCTTAAAAGAATCAAGAAAGCCTAAAACTATTCACTGTTATTTTGACAAGTGGAGGAGATTTGTAATTTGGTGCCAGTCTAAACAAATTAACCCCATAGAATGTACTCCTTCCCACATTCTAACTTATATGCTCCACTTACTAGATGCAGGGTTAGTATTCAAAGTCCACCTGGCGGCTTTGTCCGCCTATACCACTTCCCACAGTAAAATCTCATGGGGGAAAGTACCTGTCATCAAAGCATTCATGGAGGGATAAAGAGACTTCACCCTCCAATTTTAAACCCACCGCCAGGATGGGATCTCAATGTTGTACTCGCTAAGCTCATAGGACCCCCTTTCTTGCCGATGCACAAGTCTAGTTTCAAACATCTGACTTAAAAAAATGCCTTCTTAGTAGCCATCACTTCCATAAGAGTCAGCGCAGGATTCTTTCTTTGTTGTACACAAAGACAAGCTGGTTTTACATACTCGCCCTAGGTTCTCCCCTAAGTTCATCTCTCAATTTCACATAAACCAGTCTATCGAGCAACCGGCTTTCTTCCAGGAACCCACCAGCTCAGCTGAGATAAAACTCCACACACTAGATGTGAGAAGAGCAGTCCTCTACTAAGTAGACAAGACCAGACCGCTAAGAAAAACATATCAACAGTTTTCTCCATGGGGCCAGGCAGAGAAGGGGACCGCATTTCAAAGAATGCCATCCCTAGGTGGAGAGTAAGATGTGTACAATTATGCCATTCCCTATCAGACAAGACACTGCCTTTTACGGCCAGAGCTCACTCCACAAGGAGCACAGGAGCCACTCTGGCTTTCATTGCAAATGTCCCTCTAGACAGCATTTGCAAAGCAGCTACATGGAGCTCAGTACACACTTTCACTCAGCACTACTGCAGTGACACTCATTCTAACGCAGATAAACAGGTGGGACAAGCGGTTCTAAAACACAGATTTGCCACTGGACCTTCTCACAACCCACCACCTTCTACTAACACTGCTTGCTAATCTATGCACAGCATGTGATCTAAGCAGATGCCACAAGCCTCAAAGGATACAATACTCACCGTAATCATATTTCTGATGCTTGTATCTGCTTAGATTCACATGTGCCCACCCTTCCTCCCCTCAGAGAGAAGGCGAATGGATGCTTATGAGCTTGTCTGAAATGTATCTGCTTGGATACAACTGTACTCACGCTACACCACATGCTACCTCATGTCCGAATGAGGGAATCATGGGTAGAGTGGACGTCACACTAGGAATAATATTACTGGCACGCCCTGTCGACATCCGTTTTCGAGTTTCGAAAACAACTAATATTCTGTAGCTTCCACTAGATGTCGGGCTATGCACAGCATGTGAATCTTAGCAGATAAAAGCATCAGAAGTACGATTACGGTGAGTAATGTATCATATGCATCAAGATGGGTTGGGTGGACCTGGTGGATGTGAAAATGAATTCTTTTGAATGTGTGAGTGAATGAGTGCTGGTGAAAATGTAAGTTAATGACTACATGAGTGTATACATCGTAGGTGGTCAAATCGATGGCTTTGTACACTTTTGACCCTTGGTTCTGTGCCAGACTTTCTTCTTCCTCCTGATCCCAGAGGGTCTCTCCCCCCTGCACATTGTTGCCTGGAGGCGCTGGGTCCCTGCCACTAACACTGAAGGTAATCTGCACGTTGCGCGGAGAGCGCTAGCCCCGGAAATTTCGAAAAACATCTGATCGGAGTGATGTCTATTTTATAATCTGTGACATTACTAGCATGATGTACTCCACGGCTTCTGCCTGCGTAAGCAGTTTTGTTGGACTTTAATATGCTTGGGTTGGTGTGATCAGGCCCTCCAAGGTGGCCGTCCCTTTCTTCGTTAGTGGATCTGGCCTCTGTACACCAGGCCTGCCCGCCCTGATTGGTTGTCTCTCTCATAATCTAAGCCAATCAGATGAGCCAGCAGGCGAATGCCGGACAGCTTCCAAGGCCCGAGAGTAAGGCCCCTGTTTGTTGCAGGATCGTGTGGTGAGCCCCCTCTGCTGCCCCGTGTTGTTCAATGATGTCCCCCCACCCCTTCCGCTGCCCTGTGTTGTTCAATGATGTCCCCCCACACCTTTCGCTGCCCTGTGTTCTTCAATGATGTCCCCCCACGCCCCTGTGCTGCCCCGTAGTGTTCAATGATGTCCCCCCAACCCCCTCTGCTGCCCCTCGTTTTCTCTTTCGCACTGCATGAGTGTCTTACTCACCTTGGTTCTCACCATCTCCGACCTGCTGCAGATACCTGGATTTTGAATTTATTAATCACTTTGATTTTGGTGCCTCACCCTTCTCAATCCTCATTCCTGCACTGCCCGAATTGTGCCCAGGTTGACTCTGACTCATACTCCCATCGTCACTCCCCTGCTTAGCCCCCCTGTGATGCTGTCTCTGTCCCCCCTCCTCTGTTTCCCCCTCCCTTAGCACTTATGTTTTGCAAATATGTCACCTGACCTGTTAGCTGCCTGTGTGTCTACCCCCCCAACTTTTGTTCCCACCCTCCCCTTCCTGCACTATCTGAATTATTGCACGACCTAGTAAAATAGTTATATGTTCTGTTCTTCTCCTCTACTTCAATCCAATCCCTTCCTCCCAACCGCCTCCGCCTCATCGTGTTATATTCAGGCACTACCTCAATTGCCTTCAGGCATAGTAATGTAGCCGCTGGTTTGTCTCATTTTCTTGCCCACCCCTCCTCCCCTCCCTATCATTGTCAATTCGCTCTTTCTCTTTCATTTATGTCCTCCTGACCTATCTGATAGCAGCTTGTTTGTCTCCCCCTGTACTCCCCCGTCCAGCACTATCTGAATTGTTGTCAGACCTAGTAAAATAGTTGCTTGTTCTGTTCTTCTTCTCCCTCATTCCAATCTCCCCCTACCCCATCCTCTTATTAATTTTCCGGCACAACCTCAATTGCTGTCAGGCATAGTAATGTAGCCACTTGTCTGTCTCACTCTCCCTCCCTCCCCTCCTCATCATTGATTTAGAACTTGCACTATCTGAAATGTCGCCAGGCTGAATAGGACAGCTGATTTTATTTTTCACATTCTGAATGTATCCAGCACTGTAAGAATGTTCACTGTATTTGTTTCCCAGGTTCCCTACCTTCCTTGAAGCGCTTTGAAACACATTGTGAATAGGCACTATACAAATAAACTGTCAGTATCAATATGCGACTGATGCGTCTGAATTTTTCTTTTTTTTCCCATCAGTGTATGTACGTATGTGAGGGGCTGTATGGGTGCGTAACTGCATGAATGGGTGGGTGCGTGCAAGACACTGGGGCGTTGGTTCATGCAGCCAGCAGGGACATGTTTTCATACAGTGGCATGACATTTCAGACTGGCAATAATTTGTCATAGGGCTTGTGCAGCAGCAGGCCTATAATGTACTCGAGAACCTGCTCACGAAAAGGAAGTTGTCCCATTCTCCTGTGATGGAATACTTGAACTGACACTTTTTATCCCCCCCACCTCTCTGCTGCTTAAATATTTCCTATAGCTTGCATATAAGTATGAACAGGGATGTCCACTTTTACTTCTAGTCAAGAACAGCCCTTAGTTTCCATTTCATCTTACCACTGGGCACAAGAAGCCCTTGTTTTTGTCTCTAGCCCTGCCTAATCCTTTTGTCAACCTATGGTCTTAAGTATATGTGAAGGTGGATATGCGCCCTCCTACTGGAAAGGCATGGGAGGGCACCTGGAGTGAATAGTCACTGCTTTTGAGGTGGCATGCCACCTCGGGAGGAGTTGCCTCTACCGCGTCCGCGGGATCTGCACGCTCCTCTTGGGTAATTCTGGGAAGACTGACCCAGATTGTTTCCCCAGGTAGTACCTTGGATCTGGGTATAAGTGGAACCCCTCTGAATTTTGGCCACGTGAGCGACGAAAATTACGGTTTCCCCTCTGGCCAGAAGGTTTATTGGTAAATTGGTCAAATGACTTGAGTATCGCATTCTTCTTTGGCCGTCTTTAAGGCGTCCTCAACAGCCTTGCCAAAGAGCACATTGGGCACAACGGGCATGTTGATAAGGGTGGCTTGCGTCTGGTTTAAAACCTGACTGGCGCAACCAAGCGCGACGCTTGATAATAGTCCCCCCTGCTATTATCTTGCCTGTGTTGTCCGTGGCGTCAAGATTTTTTATAAGCAGCTTGACACTGCTCTGCCTTCTGCGGCCACCTGGGCAAGCTGAGACTTGTGGTTCCCAGGCCGAAGACAGTAAGGTCGAGACCTCATCCTATTTGTGCCAGTTTTAACTGGCCAACAGGGTAGAATTGTTGGCAATCCTAGTCTGGAATGCTGTCAAGGAGGCCACCTTTCTGGCAATCGTGTAAAGTCTCTTGCTTTCCTTGTCAGACGGGGCCTCGGAGGAAGCTCGGGGAGTACCAGCTTCCTCCGAGATTAGATTAGGTGTCTCCAGCGATGGCTGTATCTTTCGCCAAATGGACAAGGAGAGGGATAAACGGCGTGACAGCCTTCTTATCTCCTAGGATTTCTTCTACAAAATCCTTATCTTGCTGTACCTCCTGAGTTTCTATTTGAAAATGCTCTGCTGCCTTGACGAGCACCCACATTTAGTAGGGGTTGGTTGTCAATGGGTGAGTCCATGACCGAGGGATCCTGATCAACAGGAGAATCAATCTGATACATATTTGCCTCGGGGTCAACCTCAGGGTCTTCATCATCCCCGTAGTAAGGGTCTGCTGTGTCATCCCCATGATAAGGATCTGCTGCGTCTTGAATAGAGAGGTCTTCATGGTCGGAGTCCAGGTCATAGAGATCAAAGATTGTGCCTTGCACTGGATTCTCGGGGCGAGACCTCTTTGCAGGTTGAGCAGGGGTCTGCGACCCAGAGGGTGCTGTAGTGGGGGGAGTGGAGTGGAAACTTTTGAAATAGGCAGGGTCCTTTTCATAGAAGTTGGCCATGAAGGACATCCTCCTCATGACTGTCTATAGCCGTCCATTGTGAAGAACTAGGGATGACCAATGGTTGGGAAGGGATCCCTAAATCTTCATCTGTTGGAGGAAGTAATACAGGTTCTTTGGGCCTAGCCTCCTGAGATTTCTCCCTCTCAGGGGGTTCTCCCTACGAGGGGTTTTATAGGGCTTCTTCTTGGACTCTTTCTCCCTACCCTGGCCCTTTGAAGTGTGTTTCCCCGACTGTTTGGGGCCTATTACCTGATTTGACGCAGAACGTCGAATTTCGGGTGCAGGCCGAACCAGAGCCTCGTCTGCGGACAATCGGCCCTTGGTGGGAGATTTTTGCGCGACGGCTGGGACCTGTCAGGCAGCGATCTCGAACGAGAGTTCCCAGAGGACAGATTCCACTGACCTTTCCTTGGCCGTTTTGCGTTGCCGTCCAATCGACACGTGTGTCCAGTCTCGGCCTTGCGTTGTGTGCTTAGTGGTGGATGAAGTGATGGCGCTTACGCCGTCGGGTGTTGTCCCCATAACAAGGCCACCGGCCTGTCTTCCGGGGTCGGGGGCCTGAGCTTGGGTAACCGAAGCCACCCCTTCGCCATCAGAAACCGTCGTGTCGCTGAAAGCACCTTTTACTTCCATGGCGTCGAGCTGCCTGGCAAAGTGGGCCCAGCGTTTGGTAGATAGGTCCTTCAAAGTCTTGGGCTTGAAGAGCCTAGACGCTCAACAAGAACCCTCGACGTAGTCTCTTGGGAGACACAGGTTACAGACTAGGTGTTTATCGACCCACGGACATTTCCTATTGCACTTGGGGCAAAATGTAAAGTGGGTCTTGACCATAACGAAAGGATATGGCAGCTAGGCGAATGTAGTGTAAGAAAAGGGGCATATACATTCTAAAATGACCTCCCCCTCTCTCCCTACTGTGTGGGCCGAAGCCCGGGGCGGCCTTCCAAGGCCGAAACGGATCCGTTGCAGGAGTCTTCCGATTGTGGTTTTTCTTGTCTTCACCGGCGTGATGTTTTGATAGTTGGTGGTATAAAGGATAGAAAGAATAAACTATTGGTAATTGTAAATTAGTAAATGGCTATAAGCCGAAAGAGGAACTCCGCTATAAGCGTCCGCCTAGAATGGTGGAAAATAACAATCTGAGGGACTTCGACGCGTGAGGGATCATGGGTACAGTGGACGTCACACTAGGGATAGTATTACTGGCACACCCTGTCCATGTCCCTTTTCGAGTTTCGAAAACAAGAACAACAACTGTAATACTCTGCAGCTTCCACTAGATGTCAGCCTATGCACAGCATGTGATCTAAGCAGATTCCACAAGCCTCAGAAATATATATATATATATATATATATATATATATATATATATATATATATATATATATATATATATATATATATATACACACACACACACACACACACACACACACACACACACACACATACATACACACACACACAAACACTCGCACATACATTTAATGAGCAATAGGTTTACATGCTCGTTGGCTCTGCTCCAAACTTTACTTGCTCCACGAATGCTCCGGAAGGCCCGCTCTAGTCACACTCCAGGAAAAAGGAAGTGAGGTGTCAAACACAACTTCCTTGTGCATGGAGAGCAAAGCATCCCGGCAGTCCATGAAGAGTCTCTGGAGTGCCCCTTGGGCATTCTTCAGGGTGCAGTACTGCAGCCAGCATGGCAAGGGAAGGGAAGCAAAATGCCCCAGCCATGCACAGCTCATTAGCCATGTGCAGCTGGCTTACTCCACTGAAGAGGGAAGGTTAGAATATGCCTCACATCCTGGAAGACCCTCTAACCGGAAGAAGCACCAAAGACAATATGGCAGCCGATCGCATGAACTCATACCAATTCCCACTGCTCCCCCAATGGACTATTACCACGAGAGATACCCTCTCACCAGACCCTACAACTTAGGAGCAGTACAAACACTACCCAGAGTGGAGGAAGACACATAGGAGGGAGCTGGCGACAGCTACATGGACAGAATTGACTAACGCACTGAGAAACCATGCCTGAAGTCGTTAGAGACATCACAATGACATAGCTACGTTCAACATGAAGCACAGGTGCCATCCACCCGTTCAAGACACACACACACACACACACAATTACATGAACTACACACGTGTACAGTTGTATGAGTCAGAGGACAGTGACATTTACGTACTGTCTGGACATTTATTATTTTGCCATTAGGCTTGCCACAGCAAAGCAGGAATGCAAGCAGCAAGAAGGGCTTGTGTAAATGCTTGCAGACGCTTACATGCAAATAACCCCATGATATGGCAGGAGCACTCGAGGGACCCGACAGCCATGGCACACTTACCTATGGATACTACAGAAGAAGCATACAGTAGAAGCCAGACCATGGTTTATGAAAATCTAGTAGGCCACGATCGTCTTAGAGAAACCTTAAGCCACACAAATGCTGTGCAAACAGAACCACTGCAGCGGGAACGAAGCCACTGCCAAGGTCATAATTTCCTGATAAATACAATAATTCAGAGCTCCTGAGCTCACAAACGTGGTCTCCAAGCACGTGATCTGGCCGAGATGATGAGGAGCCAAAATTTGGTGAATGGGAAGAGCAAGCCGTCCCATGGACCAGACAATGGTTGCAACAAATTTGTTACACTCAAGCTACAGTTCTGCGTTGGGAAACGGCGCACTCTTGGCAGTAATGGTTTACACATGATTATGCCACAGACACATTGTTGCACACCACAAACACATAGTTGCACATGCCCCGTGAACAGATGTCTAGCATTCTGGGAACTAAGTTTGTCCCAGGTTTGGGGGCCCGCGGCTCAACCAATCAGAATTCATTGCCCTAGGGGTGGGTAACTGGGATCACTGACCAATCTTGGGGTCTGTACACTAACAATTAGTTAGTAGCAAGTTTCGGGGATGGTTCAAGCCGGACCCCTGAAGTGGCCTGGTCCAATGAATTAACCACTATATGTGCTCCTATAGGGGGATCTACCACGCAACAACCTATCCAGAGTGGAGTTCGGTTTTTGGCGAAAGGCATGGAATATGACGTAAATTGTGACGCCACTTGTTACCAAAACTGGACTGAGCCAGAATTCACCGAGATGTGCCTGGACTTCCCTCTGCTGTATTAAACCCCAGTTGTACCTTGCTACGTGCGTGTGTGGACCTTCTGTTCTTTTGGGAACAGGAGGAGTTATGCCTTCCATGAATTCGGCATCTGCAGACTCCTAGCAAAGGCTCTGCCTGCTTGGGGTTCCACCCTAACAAGTTGGGGGCACTGCTGAGAAAGGGGAAACCTTGATGCCCCACAACACAGCCAACCCAGGAGCGCACACTCAGCTGCACACTAAGGGAGTGCTCAGGTTGTCACTGGGCTGGCTTCAGCGCCTCCGTAATTAATGCTGGTCAGCGACATGTCTATTATGGAGGAGTCACCATTGCTCCAGACAACAGCTCACTGTATTCCAGGAAGCAGAATACTCTTATATATCGCTCATCTTCACCTACCCATTTATTTTTAATTCTATTGGCACAGAGTTTTAGCTCTGACTCTTCCCATCATGCTTGGTTTACTGGCCTCTGTCAAATGACAGAGGAAGTCAAGTGATCTAAGCCAGGTCAGCCATCTTGGATTTTGTTAGGCACTGTTCATTTGCAGAAGCCAACATGTGGAGCTACTACATCTTGGAGAAAGTAGGTTGATTAAATGCAGCTTTCACACAAGATAGCCAGACAATTTGCAAGGTGGTGTTATCCTTTGCCCAGGTATGCTGACCATTTGTCAGGATTTGCCCACTGACTGAATGGCATGTGACGAGTGCTATAACCATGCACTTTCTACCATCCAACCACAACTGGTACCCTCCAGTCTGTCTTTAGTGGGGATGTAGGGCTATGTAGAAGGGAGGAGAGATGCTGTGCCCCTCTCATCTACCCAGACAGGCAGGGGGCACACGGGTCCAGGGTCACATGTTATTGTGACTCCTGCCAACAGGTTTAACAACATTGCTGCAAAGGAAGATTATCCTCGAAAATGGGCTAGTAAGAGAAAAGTGGGGATGCTGGATTCCTGTCATATAGCTAGTGTTGTTTCTCCGGGAGTGGATGGGGTAGCAGGAGAGAGCACAGTGCACAGAACAAAAACTCTGGTACCTGATTCCCCTCCCTACGACTCAGAGCAAGGTCTGACATGATGGGCAGAAATACTAAGGTATGACAAATAAGATCATCATTTGGAACAGGGACTGGAGGGGTGGCTAGTGCATAATAGGCGAGGGGGAATTGACCCACCGGCCCCGTCGCCCATTACAGAGGAGCCGAGGAGTCAGTCCAATGAAACACTGAATGCTCCATCAGCTGACTTTTCCAACTAAGGGAGCACTCCTAGGCTGGCTGAGCTGTCAAGGTGAAACCATGTTTCCCTTTGACAGTTCAGTTCCCCAGTCGCACATGCTCAATGAGCCATGCAAGGCTGGGGGTGTTTTGCTTTCCCCGCCTCACATAGCTCATTGGAAATGCGTTTCTGTATGTGTGAGGTGGAGTGCTCCCGCGCCTCATCGCACAGACGGAGCAGGCTGGAGCGGGGTGTTGCGTCACCCACGCTCAGGCCCCTGCACACATGTGCAGGCACTAGGAAGCTCTTGCTTCCCGATTCCTTTTCATGCTAGCAGGGGCTAGAGCGCTGGAGAGGAAACCTCAGGACCAGGGCAGAAGCCAGGTAAGTTTATGTTCATTTATTATTTAAATATGTGTACGTATGGATGCATGTATGCTTGTGTTATGAGTGAGTGTATGATGGGTTCTTGTGTGAATGATAGAGTGCTTGCTTTGTGAATGTGTGTGTGCTGGTTTGTGGAACTGATTTTGGAGAGTGGGGAGAAAGGGCGAGTGGGGAGAGGTTGGAGGATTGTACAACAAAGGCATTTTTAAAATGCCTTTGTGCACAATTCCCCTCCCCACTGGCCAAAATCAGCTCTCCTGAGGCGATGTGGGGGCCCTGGGGACAGGGAAAGTATTTGTAACGGACATCTAGAACAGATATTGAGTAAAAAAAATACCATACGACTCCATGGGGGATTGCCAGTATTACCGGCACAGGTAATCCTGGTACCAGTAAAACTGGCGGCTTTTGCCAGTGGGCCGTCTGACCTCCAGCCAAGAGCTGGAGGTAATCAATCGGGCCACACCACCATCAAACTTGTAGTTGGACAGTCCGGAAACGTGGCAGTAAACGGAATTACTGGCATGTTAGTTCCAGACAGGCAGCCTTCTAATGAGGGCCTATGTGTCCGCAGGAAAGATGCCTAAAAAAATCTGGAACACATGGTATGACTTGTATGGGAGGGCCTTTTAGTGTCCTCGCTCTGCTAGCCTGCAAACAAATCTGTATAGAAAAGGTGGCTTTCAAGTCTCATCGTAGGAACCAGCAATGGAGACTCTTGTACAATTGAGTGTCTGGAGGATGCGGAATAAGCACCAGTGAGTACTATTTTGGTGATTCGTGCACCCAACTCCAGTCAGCGCCTCCTGCATAGGTTTCCTATCTGTTGGCACATTGAAGTCACCGATATAGATAAACTCGGTCGGAGTACATTGCTGGTAGGCTATATGTAAAGTACACCGATCTGTCTTCAAAAGATTGAGAGTAAATAAAAAAAGACTACAAGTACCCCAGATACACACAAATCAACCTTTATTTCTTACAGTGGGAGAAGTAGTAAACGTTAAAGCATCAGAACTGTTCAAGACATTTGATCCTCAAGCATATGGTTTTCATTTTATGTGTATTTTGTCTCAAAGATACTGAATGAGACACATACATGTAAGTCGCATAATCTTCAATTCTAACACCATCACACTGTATCTGGGCTGATAAAAGATGTTTTCACCAGCTGTCGGATTTTGGACTGCTTCTAGGAAAGTTTTCAATTTCATATTAAAAATTAAAATGACGCACACCAGGCTCGATCCCTGAACGTGAAACAAATGAAAATGACAATGAAGTATGGATCCACACTGAAACCTGAACAAGTATTTTGAGACAGACATGACTAGTTTTATTAGTAAAATTGACTTCCCATATGTTTACACATTATTGGCCACAATTGTATTGGCTAGCAGACACAACAGGGTAATCTCTGATGCAGCCCAGTTTTTTTTTTTCCGAGACACCGTGCTGACCTTTTACACAGTGCCATTCACTTAATTAACATGGATTATGCCAACATAATTACTTACCTGCCATCAATGAACACTTCAAACCAAACTGGAGGCTACGCTAGTGTCTACACTGCCCACTCTTCCTAAGAAAATGCCATTTCGTTTTTAAATCGTGACGTAGCAAACAGCACTTCTGAAATACTAAGCGGATGCATGCCGCCAATCCGAGCTTTCAGCACTGCAATTGAAGTGACCAACAAAGCAAGACATAAGCTCGTCTGTAAGCACTTAACTATCAGGATTTACTCTGACTTGGAACATATTTTATTCAATATTTAATATTAAGAATGTGTCCATTTCCTCTACGTACGTGCGATAATTCTGGTATAATGGCACAACTCAATTTCGCGACGGGCTTCCACACAAAAAAGGATGTTCTTTTGCAAGAAACCTATTCTACTTACTTGCTAATAAGGTGGTTAAAGTAGCTTGAAGACCATGCACCATAACAATCTAGGTTCACATCATTTGGATCTACTCTACAGGTAACCTCTCCTTTTTTAGTTAAAGCTAGAAAAGGAATTTGGAAAAGGTGACGGCTATTTCTCCAGGGCAGATTTGATTATTGTAGTATACTCTGGAGGGCTTTTAAGGGCCCTAATTGGACAATAAATGCTGCATAATACACCATTTGAAAATGTATACAAGCACTGGATGCTTTCAATATTTGATGAAGTCGCACTGGTGTTTTGAAATCTAATGTTATTGACCTAAAATACTGTCAAGAATTAAAACGAGCATTGGCAATGCCAACAGTTTGGGCTGTTGTGTAGGCATGGAAACACCACTTGCCAGGCACTGCTGTAATGGTATTTAAAGGACATTGACGGTAGCGGGTGCAAAATGGTACGAGCACCCGGGCAAATGCCTAATACTCGTGCACAAGCCAAAACGGTTGGCTTTGTCAATGCTCATTTTTAACAGGACTTCAGTGAAGGACAAGCATAGCGCTTATAAATCGAGTGGTTGAAAGCAGACCTGGTTAAGACATTTGTATTACTCCAGTACCAGGTTTACAAGTCCAATTAAGTCCTTAATTCTCTAAAGACTGCTTTGAATAAAAACAAGGCTTGATTAAAGCAAGCTCAAAGAGTTCCCATGAGGAGATATTTGAGTGTGTTCGAGAGCCAGGAATTGGGTGGGGGGAATGGCCACAGGGATTACCTTGGGTAGTCAATGGGTGCTGCGGCAGACCTGAAGTAGGACTCAGATATCATAGTCATGGATTTTTATCATCTTGTTATACAATTAGTCTCTTGGCCAGCTCCAAAGAAAATAAACTAAAACTAAACTAAAATAATGACGATTAACTCCAAGTGCTAAATTCCCTATTCTTAAACTCATATGTTCTCCAAAAGGGTATGCTTGTCAGGATGAATCAAAACAACGTCCTATACTAGCCTACCACATTTATAGAAAAACTAACAAGGGTTTAACAACTAAAGAGATGTGAGGAACCAGGAATGAGATGCGGACATAGAGGACTCCTGGTATTGGTTAAAGACTTATTAAACAATAAAGGGGTTAGAAAATGCAGCACTGTCCCTAAGCTAGGAGGTATTTTCCTACCTCAACCAAAACTAAGTGTCTGTCCTGTGTCAAGATATCCAAAGCAAAAATGTCCTCTGTCCAAAATCCTATCCTAGCCCTCACATTCTAGAACCATCAATAAGGTGCAAAGGGTATGGTCTCTGAATTGAAAAGTGCACAAATGTTCAAGTTCAACAAAAGATATGATCCAACACAAGTTCCAAATGGATAATGTTCACAGTTCCTGGGAATTACTACCTTCCCCAGGTTTCTCTGCACCAAAAACAAAAGTTCCCAAGAATAAGCAAGTTCTTTATGGACCAAGAGGATGCCTCTCCCCTCTTGGTGTTGCGATCCACTCCAGTGGAAATAACTCCCTTGCCCCAATCTTATACACAAACAATAATCCAAAACCCCAAGGGCATGACTCTTCCTTGGGATTCCCTTTTCAAAGTAACACAATTTTTTGTGTGTCCCAGACTCAGCCAGGCAGGAGAGTATACCAGGTGTCTTCTCTCTTTATTCTTGCATTTACACAGTACCAATATTCTGCATTGTTTTCACCAAAACACTGGATCTCAAACCCCCTTGCATTTTCTTCCTTTTTTAAATGCCCAAACCGCTGGCATACTCCCCTGACAGGTTCTCCATTTATTTTGTTGTTTCTCATACTCCCACAGTTCCAATATTCAGTATTACTTTTGTCAAAGTGTCGGGTTTCAAACCCTCTTTCATTCACTTTCTTTGTTATATGTCCCAGTGACCCAACATATGTACCTGGCCCTTATCGGTACTTGTTGGAGCTGCTGAAGCGCCCCAGTGACCCAGCTTCCCTTCCCAGGGCTAACCAGCTTTCTCTGGCGTTCTTCAGGCCCCTCTTGGTTTAACACATGGAAGCGCCACAGCGTCCTGCCTCCACTGCATGGGCTTTCCAGGCTTTGTCTCGCAGCTTCCATGTCCTTCGTCACTCCCGCCTCATTCCTGAGCCCTTCTCCGTGTTCGTGTGGCAAAGGCACGGCTTCTTGGTGCCCGCGGTCGCCAGAAAGGATCCTCTTGTCTTCCTGCTCCAAACTCATCACAGCAAACCTGGTCCGGCAACCGTCCTCTCCCCTCCCCTCTCGTCTTTGGCCTTCTCAGGTCAGCTTCACCGGTAGTAACTAGCTGGTTGCAACTCTAGTACCTTCAGCTCTTCCATCTTTAAAATACTGTTTCCCGGAAGGGAGTTGCTTGGAGCCAATCAGCTTCCTTCAAACACCAGACTGTTCCTTCTGATTATGCAGAGTATTCGGCATTACTCTGCCCCTCTTTCTTGCTCAGGCTTTATTATTATGTTGGTTGCAGAATAGTGAGGCATACTATCAGCAGGCTTGAAGGGGTGTGGAAGGGGGTGATCACAATATGCTGCTACGACATGAGGAATGGAAGGGGTATCACTTAAAGGGAAAGGGGGAATATCATGTCTCATCTGAGGGTGCCACCCCCCCCCCCCTAAGCGTCGCCTCCTCTTATGCGAGCCTCCCTAAAATAGCCACCCCCCAAGGTCAGGATCAGGTAGCAGCTGCTGTCTCCTGGCCACACAAAGAGGCTATCTCTGGGAAAGGAGTGATGTCATCAGATTCATCACAGATACTTGACAGTTTCTTTTGTTCCAGGTTTTCTCCCCTGGATATACAGTTCTTCAGGTGCCACTGTAATGGCTAAATGTTCCAAATGTAGTTCCAAATAAAATCTTACTTGAGGTATTTCAGTCTCTCTTTCTCCTGACCCCCTCAGGGTGCCGTTTTCACTGGTTTACCCAACTCTTGAGTGTTTCTGGTCCCCTCCAGGGTATGACACACTATTGCACCCCACTCAGGGTATTAATCTCTTGTTTCTCTCCTTCATCCATGTCCCAGGGTGTCTTCACCCTCTCCCCATTTTCTGGGGTCTCTTGATTCTTGCTCCCCTCTCGCTCTGAATATCCTCACTCTCACACACTCTTGGGGTATCTTCATTCACTTAGGTTGGCTTCACTCATTGTAAGGGGATATGGCTCATATGTGACTCCTTTGCACTAGGCTCAACCCTTCTTGTCTCTTGCCCTCCAGGAGTAGTCCGGCAGCCCACAGTATCCTTCACTGGGGAACGTTAGGTTGCACAGCACTTTCTATAGGCTAGCATGGGCTGCCTTTCTTCCAGTTTCCCTGGGATCCTGGATCAGAGTGGTGGAAGTATCTTCTCCCCCTCTGGGTTCAGCTGGGCTTGCAGGTTCCCGTCTTCAGCATATCAGGGTAGCTACTAGGCACAAGGCAGCCTTCTTTCCCCTGGTCACACAGCAACTCCACTTCAGGAAAGCAGGGTAGCTACCAGGCACATGGCAGCCTTCCTCCCCCTGATTTAGGGTTCTTCTCCACGGTTTTCGCCAAACCAATAAGACAAGGAACCAGTCCCCAGCTAAGACAACTTGCAACTGAACTGGCTCTCCTTTTATTTAGTCCTTTTACTGTCCGGCTTCACCATTGGTGAAAGTAGTGCTTACATTACAGCCTCCCAGGGTAGATCATCCCCTCTTGGTCAGTTTGAACAGAGTCAATTAGGAGTTCTAATTAACTCTCCTATACAAGAGCTCGGCTACAGTTTATCTGGTTTGCTCTTCCTGGGTAGATGGTAGGTATGGCTTGAAGTTCCTCTTGCTTTATGAAAAAAGGTTTATTTTGTTCCCCTATTTTTTTGGTGTTGTTGCAGATGTTATTTCATTAATTTAGATTCAGTTTGCCTGCGGTCCTTAATGGGGTATTGAATCCAGGTCTTCTACATGGAAGGTACCAGTTCCACCACTCTTCTATTTCAGCTTTGCTGATATTCAGTTGTGAGGGAAGCTGAAATCTTTTCCTTGCAGCGCATGATTGATTTTCCTCATTACATGCTGGCAGCACATCTCGCTGCATGTTGCCGGCTTAACCAGCCACTCCCCTTCATTCTCCGCCAGAGAGATTTAGCGATATGTTAATTGTGCGAGTCGCAGGAAAACCTTGATTCACCACAGTGGGCAAATAACCAAACACCTACAAGCTGTGTGTTCCTCCTCATATGTCATTTCTCCCAGTCTGTACTCTAATTCAATGGTTTAGGCTTGCAGGTGGCACTGCATGTATCCCGAACTAATGACCGAAAAGGACCAGATTATGTAAAAGGAATAAGTCCAGTTGCAGTTTTTTCTTCACTGTAGCTTGTACTGCATTTTACCATTTGGTCCCTGCTAAGTCAAAGTCTACATTTATTAGAACGTCAGTAGACAAACAATAGCAACATGATTTTCCTTCACGTGTATGTAAGAAAATTCAAGCCATTGAACAGTACTCACACCAGTCACCCAAGTGCAAAATAAATTAAATGAAACTGAGAAAAACAACTCGCTACTAATGCACTTATTGATATACAGATATTGTGGAGCTTGCCTAAAGTTTGAAAACACGGAGGCCAATACTGAAAGACATTAACTAAAGTTGTTAAATGATTGCAAACTAGAACTCCCCTCTACCCCACTTCCCCCACCAGGACATAAAATTGAATAAACTGCCATATAAAAACATGCCCAAAGGAAAGATCCTTTGCTATCCACTCAGTTACCAAGTAATATGGTCCTGTATAAAATACCATACTTTATACACTGAATTTCAGTTGGAATACAACCATCCTAGTTCAATTAGTCTCTGGCCATTACCAAGGATAATATATACACCCGACATTCACTCAGATCACTTGCATGAAACTGCTCATCAATTAGCAACCACGTATCAACCAGCAAGTACAGGAAAGTGAATCTGACCAGGAAGGCCATGCAAGTCAATATAATTAGACCACGCCAATCACTTAAATGTTGCAAGTTGCAAGTAACCTCAACCCCTGAAAGAGGTTTATTAATCTTCTTCAAATAGGCTACACAGTTTTGAATCAAGACAAGTCCTTCCACTGGACACAGGGTTCTTCCGCAACCCTTCATCACCCCAAAGTAGATACATTGAGTGCAAATGAAATGGGTTCGATAGATATCATTACAGTGGTAAGAAGGAAGTGGAAACCTCTCCTGACATTTCCCGCTTTCCCCGACAGACACACCGCCTTCCATGTCATCAACAGACCACCCAAACCCAACACTGCCTTAATTAACGACTTCACTGACCTGGTCTCCAGCATGTCCCTGGCACACGCAAACCTCTTCCTAGGTGACTTCAACCTCCCAGGCAACAAGACCACCAAACCGATGAAGGAAGCACTCCTCTGCCTTCGACACCCTCAGCCTCACACAGCATATTGAAGACCCAACACACGAGAACATCCTCAACCTAATCATCACTGCACTGCCTTCCCTCCACTACAGCTCTCTTCTTCCGCTGCACTTTTCTGGCCACCTGGTTGTGCCTTTCAACATCCTGCACACCGCCCTAGTGAAGCACTCACAGCAGAAACCCATCAGATAAACCTTCAGGTCCTTCAAGAATTCCTGGTGGAGACCCTCACGGAAGACCTTGCTAACCTCCACCTCACATGCACCGAACACCCACAACCGAACTGCAACTCTACTGGAAGCACTCAAAGCCACCCTCTCAGCCTCCATGTGCCTCAGAAACAACGCACCTGCAAACCAAAACTGCCAGCACCCCGATACACGCACCATTCCAGGATTGCATCCAACCCAGCACTCCTCCAAGACCGCATCCGACCCGCCGACAACTAATCAAAGCCAAGGCCTCCTACTATCAGAATACCATAGCGGAAGCAGACAAAAGCAGATCCCTCTTCGAAGCAATCAAGCAATGCATCAACCCGCTAACCGACCATTCCATACAGCACCATCGAAAAATCAAACGTCATTAAAACCTTCATCGACAAATTCTTCAAGACTTGCCAGCGCATAAACAGCAGCTCTGCATCCAAAAACCCACCTCACTTCCTTCCTCGTGAAATCTCCACACCCTGGACTACATTCAAGACACTGTCTACAGAGGACCTGGTATAAATCCTGGCCGCCTTCAAAGCCACATCGTATACAGACTACATCCATCCTCAAGACCCTCCCTGCAGAAGCTCTCCTTTGCTATCTGGAACTGGAGATCATCAATGGCTCCCTAACTTAAGGCACCTTCCAATCGACCCTAAAGACAGGACAAATCCTCTTGCTACTAAAGAAGCCCACCCTGGATAACTATTGCCCCATCAACCATCTTCCCCTCCAAACCTAGCAATCCGGGTTCAGACCCGGATGCAACATGGAGATGGCAGCCATACAGGTGGTCAACAATGCCCTCAACATACTGGAGGACAGCCACCTCTGCCTCCTGGTTCTACTCGACCTCTTGGCCGGTTTAGCCACAGGCGCTCAAAGACACCCTACATCAGTGCATGGGGGATCAACAACCTTTTCCTATGCTGGTTCAAGTTCTACCTCGCCAACCACAAGCAGTTTGTCCAGATGGACATCTATAGATCGCCAATGCTACCAGTCACCTGTGGAGTCCCGCAGGGTTCCATCATCTCCGCATTGATCTATAATCTATGCATGAAACCGCTGGGAGCACTTCTAGCCACACACAACATCCACATCCACCAATACACAAACACTCCGCTATACCCCAAGATCGACTCCATCAACAACATCCACAGGCTCAAAACCTGCCTCTCGCTGATCCAATCTTGGATTTTCAGGGCATACTTGAAGCTCAACCCCTCCAAGACTAAATTTCTTCTACTCACCAACAACACTGAACACCCTGACATACAGACCTAGATTATCAACCATGAACCCTGAGGGCTTCACATTCTAGCTCACCTCCTGCGCCAAGTCCCTCAGGTTTCACATTGATAAACACTTCTCCTTTAGGACACACATAGCTAAGAAAACAGAGAGCTTGGTATAAGCTCTCCCTCCTGCGGAAAATCAAGCCCTTCCTCCCTCTGGACAGTTTTAGATCCAGTGTTCAAGCACTGGTCCTATCTCACCTGGATGGGGGGCAATGCCCTACTCCAAGGTCTCCAGTCCTCCTATGTGCCCCTACATGTGGCCGCACACCTCAAACGTCTACGCAGATACGACCACATCACCCCGGCATCATCAAGATCATGATGCATCATCTATAAATGTAGTTGCCCTCAAGTCACCAAGCTACCTTGCAGAGAAAGTGAGCATCTCAGCAGACAGAGCACCACCAGAAGCCAGGACACTTGCAGACTTTAAATCACCTGCTGCAAAAAGGGAAGAACCAGAAAACAAGCCTTCTCTGTCTACAACCCGAGCAATGGAACCTCCTTCCCATCAGCATCAGATTCGCCCCCACAATTTAGAAAAGAACTTGACACCCATCTCTTCAAGGAGTCTCTCCTTCTCAACACCTAGGCTATCACATCACACACCCCCCCCCATGCCACCTGATTCGCTAGACACCTTGGCCCTTCTCCTCCCAGTCACACTGTACAGCTGTGCCCCCCCTCTGTGCCACTCTGTAGCCTACCCCCACTGTATATCTGTTCTGTTACCTCTGAAAAGTGCTCTGTTACAAATCTGTACTGTTGTATACGTCTGTAAAGCGCTCAGTTGCTTCGTGAAGCTAGGTCTTCTAGCAATAAAGACCAGAACAATGATAATTCGCAAAGATAGCAGGATATCACTTGCACACACTCTGAGGACCGTTTCTGGAGATGCAATCTAGAATGTGGAATAAAAAAAGTTTGAAATTATTCCCAGGATTTGAAATTATTCCTAGGATGTAATCCATCGCAACACATGGTTCTATTTTAATCAGAAAACTCTTTCACTAGTCCACACGGAAAACATGTGCTATTGTTCTTCTAACAAGATGATGTTCTACATTCTACAATACAGAAATCAATGCTATTGTAAAAGTCAAAAGTAGGTTTAGACCCACCCAAAATGCTTGGTGACCAATCACTGGAAGAGATGCAGACATTAGTGGATTAGTCATGGTGGTGCACTTGGAGCAATTACCTGCAAAATCCTATCGTGGAAGCAGGATCACCACAAAAGGTAGGAAAGGCTGGAATTGTACTAGCCAGCCTGAAGTGGGTGATGCGGGATGAGAAACTCGTTTTGTAACGGGAAAGATCATCAACCGATTCAATAAACTGCAATTTGCTGGCAGGTGAGGTTGACTGGTAGAATTAGCTCAAAAGAAGTGGAAGAGATGGGCCTTCGAGGAAAAGAATACAAGTTGGAAAGGTGAGCGGCAGGAAAAAGAAAAAAAAAAAAAACTGAGAAAAGAAATGTGGTCTTGTCCTCAATCCCGATAGCTTCACAGTCAAATCCCAAAAGAAAGCCTTGGCTGGTGATCTCCAAGCATGATTAGGTGTGTGAGTGAGACTAAAAAGGTGTGCACAATGCAGACCTGTACACAGAATGGGGCCAAGAAAATGGAAAGTTCATTTCTTTATCAGATGAGCGCAAGCATTGCTGGCACTTCAATGTGCATGAAAAATCCAAACCATTTAAATCATTTCGGAACATGCAGAAAACCATATTGTCCACATATGCTCTAGTAATTATTCCAAATCCTTCCAATGAAGGTCTAGGAATTCTTCAAGTTCCTGTGTTTTTTAGGCAGCGTGCGAGTCAGCTCGGCGAGCCTTCCACTACAGGGATTACGTTTTCCCTCTTCGTTTGTGGCACACAGCATGCCCTGGCCAATTTGGATGTCACAGCAGCATTTTTCATATCAATTTAATATGGTCATTGCATAAACATTGCGAAATAAAAGCCCAAAAGCAACCATGTATTCAAGCACACTGCACATGTGTGCATAGCCAGTTGTGCTCGTCTGGTGATTTTAACATCTGGAACAAGCAGACAGACACGGTAGGACACTGGTAGATCATGATTGCTGTCGCCCCTACTGACATGGTAGAAGTTTAATATTTTCAACAGAGGCATCATGTAGTTCACAAAGTCAACTAAAATTACCAAAAAGTTCAAGGACATGGTTTAAAGCTGGTATGGATTTTTCGGGAAATGTTTTCTGTGGTCATTTAAAGCCCTGGTGAAATGCACAAAATTGTGTTCGCAACTGTTCGGTGTAAACAAACTGCTGCCCGGAGACACAATTACTCATTTGCAGTTGGTTTACGAGGACTGCGTTTCCTTTCCCATCATTCAAGCGTGTAAAGTACAAGGGAAGCGGAAATGGTTTCCCTGCTGAAAGAGCGAACCGCTCTGAAGGGGGTTGTTTCTTTGGCTCTTGATATAGCTTGAACGATTTAAAAGCACAGCCAGTGCGCAAGTGATTGCTGAGAGGTTGCACACAAAACGTATAAAATTTTCACTGCACACACACACTCTGAAAGTTGTGCATAAAGACACATGTAATCAAATGTTAGAAGTGGCGACTGTTACCGGCCACCGTAGGGTTAAGTTGCCCCGCCCGTTTGGTTATGGGAGCGGTGCGCTACACGCCAGTAACAGTTAGAAAGTTGAATAAAGAAGCGTTTTCCTTTGCCGCATAACTAGAAACACTGGCAACGAGGACCGTCCCGCACACGACTGAGTCCTCCTTTATGTGGCCGCTGACATCCGTCACGCCTCCTCCTCCTTCTCCGGGAGCCGACGACGATCCCGCCGTGCACGAGCAATCGCCTAGGCAGTCTGCCAGGCCTCCTCCTCCTCCTCCTCCTCCTCCTCTTTCCCCGAACAACCGCAGGCCTGCTGTGCGCACGCCCAACTCTGTCAGTCCGCCAGGTCCCCTCCTCCGCCTGCAAGCGCTGGTGATCCCACCGCGCACGCCAACCCTGGCAGCCCGCCAGGTCTCCTCCTCTGCCTGCAAGCGCTGGTGATCCCACTGCTCACGCCTTCCAGCTGGTGGCGGACCACCAGCTCCACAAAGCGACACCAAGCCTCACATCGTGCTCTGGAAATACAGCAGCCACCCATGCGGCCCCTCTCAAGATTAAGGGCGCCCAGCTGCTGACACGTATGCAACTACCGGTGAGTGGACTCACACCACCCTCACCAATACGGACTGCCCCCCCAAATAACACCAGAGGGTGCATTTATCCTGCAAACGTGGTCAAGGCCTAATACCCTGGGACACATTTGGCCCTGTGGCCCCACCCAAGAGACACGCGCTGCCCCCGCACTTTAACACCCAAACACACGCCGGTGGTGCGCATCCACAACCACCCGGTAGTTTGGAGCCAAAGACCGCTACGCCAAAAAGGGTGCACTGAGAAGACACCACACCCACAAGATGAGCAACCTAGCGTCGCCCCGGCCAGCCCGCGCTGCTAAATCCATACAGCTACGGATGCCACCGCCTTTCACCACAAGCCACAAAAGGACCTAGGTGGACTGAGTGGATGGAGGATTTACAGCACTTCATGAGAGGGTCAGGAGACGGCGACTCCCCCCACATCAGAGACATCTTCCTCAATCTATTGGGGGGAGAGATTGAGGCCATTGTCAAGACAATCCCAGCAACTGAACAAAACGACTTTGCAGCATTAATCAAAGCCTTGGACAAACTCCTCATAATCGAACCAAATCGCGATTATGAAAGATATCTTTTCAACCAATGTTCACAAAAACCACAAGAGACGGTGGATGAATTTATAACTCGCTTAAGAGTAAAAGGAGCTCACTGCCAATTTGATGCATTTTCTCTTGATGAGGCGATACGCCTTAGAGTCATAGAAGGCTGCCTGTCGCCTGCACTCAAGAAGCAGCTTCCTAAAAAGCCCCTCACCATTCCCGAAGTCAGCGAGCTTGCCCGCGTTTTTGAGCGGGTTGACACACAAGCTGCATCCATGACTTGCACAAACAACCCAAAACAAGACACTGCCAAACTCATAGCCGCCATCCAACCACCTCGCCAGGGCGACAAAGGTCATTATCCATACAGACCACAAGCCCCACAAGTTCCACGTCAACAGATGCAATGCTACCGCATGACATTTCCACACGCAGGATCATGCCCTGCGCTATCACAGAGATGCACGAACTGCGGGAGAGGAGGAAACTTTCAGTGTGTAGAGAAGGGATACCTTTCCCCATGGTACGACCCCAAGCACCAGTCAGGCTACCGTTCCATCGACCGTCTCTACAATATCGACAGCACAGGTACTACCAGCAAAATCAACAACGATACGTGAGAGCCATCGACGAATACCAAGAGCAGGAATACCGACAAACAACTACACTGATCAACCACAATTTCTAACAGACGAATATGACAACCCACCGGAAGTATACAAAGATGATGCATTCTACCAGGATCCCGCAACGATCGCATACACCACATATTATGATCCACACAACCAAGACGAATACGTCAACCTCATACTCGACAACAAAGAAGCCAGAGAAGCCCCCAAAATTCTGATCAAAATGGAAAACTGCCCGTTTCACTTCATGGTAGACTCAGGCGCCACCGTAAACATTATGGGCGAACAAGACTACGTAAGAATTCCCAATCCACCAGCGCCCGAGCCGTCACACTCGAGAATTTTCCAGTGGGGTACAGCCACACCCTTACAGACTATTGGACACTTCACACGCCGTCTCCCCCTAAATGGGTGACAAGTGGACACCACTATCCACGTTATTCGATCACTCACCAGAGGTCGATGCCCCCTCAGTTATTACGCCGCCTCTCGCCTTGGTCTGTTCGAAATTCACGTGAGAGCTGGAGACACCATCAGCGCAACTACGAGCCAACGGGATTCGATTGAACAGATCGGGACAATTCTGAGCAGGCAATCTCAAAACCTCATCACACAAGCGGACATTGTACAGAAATTTACGAAAATATGCTCGAGTTTAGGAAAATTCAAAGGTTCCCCAATTGAACTACACATAGACCCAAACGTAAGACCGGGGCCACAACACCCAAAAAGAGTTGTTTTTCACCTCCAGGAAGCAGTATCGCAGGAACTTCAACAACTACTTTCCGACAACATCATCAAGCCGGCGACAGGACCGACACCATGGGTGTCCCCCCTTGTCATTGTACCTAAAGAAGGGGGCAAGCTACGCCTATGTGTCGATATGAGAGTAGTAAACATGGTGGTCGGTCAAAAAACCGAAAACAAAATATCGAATCACAAAAATATCGAATCCAAAATCTCGAACAAAAAAAAATCTCGAATTATTTATTTATTTATTTATATGTATTTGTGGGTTCAGGTAAGTATAAAAAAAGGGTAAAATTAAAAAAAAAAAGAAAAAAGGGGGGTTGGGGGAGAACCCCCCCATTTCGAAATAAAAACGTATTAAAAAAAAAATTCGAGATTTTTGATTTCGATATTTTGGATTCGAGATTTTTGTTTTCGATATTTTGTAATTCGGTTTTTTCACTATAAAACAGCAAACATGGCTATCCAACAAGAAAGACACCCAGGTCCATGCATCAAGGACACGATAGTGCAATTGAACAATGCCCGCATTTTCTCCAAACTCAACCTAATCCAGGGCTACCACCAACTAGAATTGCACCCTGACTCCAGAGCAATTATGACCTTCGCAACCCACAATGGTTTGTTCAGGTACCAAGAATTAAACTTTGGCATCTCTTCCGCAGCTGAAATTTTCCAGAAGGCAGTGCGCCAAATCATCAGACCAATACTAGGAGCTTTCAATTACAGCGACGGCATCCTCATCCTTGGTTCGTCAAAGGAGGCTCACGATGCCGCCCTTTTTGGCACCTGTGAGGGATTACAAGCTGCTGGCCTCACGCTCAACATTAGAAAATGCTGATTCAGCAAGGCAAAGCTCAAATTATTCGGACATATTTTTTCGAGTGAGGCAATGATGCCTGACCCGATCACAAAACTCAATGAACCACTACAGGCCGCAGACGTCCGCTCCTTCCTAGGAATGGCTGGGTATTGCGCCAGGTACATCCCGCACTATGCCTCACTCACAGAACCACTCAGGAAACTTCTACAGAAAGAAGCAACATTCGACTGGACACCAGCGTGTCAACGCGTATTTGCAGACATTAAGCAAGCCCTCACGGAAGCCCACCGCCTTGCCTACTTCAACCGGACATGGCACACAGAGGTGATAGTCGACGCAAGCCCTGTTGGACTAGGAGCCATTTTAGCCCAGAGAACTGGCGCGGATATTAACCCCAGGCATGTGGTAGCTTACGCAAGCAGGGCACTGTCCACCCCAGAAACGGCCTACTCCCAGGCAGAAAAAGAAAGCACATTAGCATAAATAATTAATTCATTTTGCGGTTATGTTTTTATCAAGATTCTGCTGCCAGCAACACACCACCGTTTCGGAACATAGATTCTTTGAATTGTATGTTTTGTCGAATTCCGATCTCTTTGGAAATTTTGCCATGCAGTTTGTCGCTGCATCTGTAGCTCAGTGTCCAGTGATAACTGGGCAACAGAAATCAATGGTTTTCAAACAATTAAGGACTGGTGAAAGTTTACTTTGAATTAGAAAAGTCATTTGAGCAATAATTAAACATCCGTCGGTCATCGCCATTTGCTAGCAGCCCATGGCCAAAGTTAAAGGCCCAAGCAAAGCAATAATACTCGAAGAGGGGGCAATAGGGCTTTTAGAAGATTCCAACCAATTGATGAGGTAGGATGTTCCTTTCAAAACTAGGAGCTACAAAGGTATCACACCAACCATTATTGCCCTCTGCCAGTGCAGGTCTGCAATGGAACTGCCAACATTCCGTGCTGAAATATAGGATAAAAGGTGTCAGTGTTATCTGCTTTGGTAAGACAACCGGAATAGCAGGAAAAAGCTCATTTCCTGTTTGGTGCGCTGGCCTCTGGAGATGGCGAGTTTCTCAGACAAGTAGAGTGGCGTTCTGCTGTGAACACTTTGTAAGTGATGGAGGCAGTCTTGAGCATGATGCATGCTTGAAGAAGTAGTCAGTTCATCTTTTTGAGGATGTGGGCTGGGCGGTCACAAGGGAGGTGCAGAAGGACCTATTGTCAATGGAATATGGGCCGCCTGAGCTGCAGCACAGTTTGAGAAACATCACTGGGCTGCAGATTCAGCTTCCTGAGCATCCGTGGATGTTTTAGCAGGATAATGCAAAGGCAGCTCCTGTGACCAGAAAGTACGCTGCTGACACTTGAAAGCTATTAAACGTGTTGCCTAAACGCATGTCATTTCTCAGTCTTTTTTTTACATTCCTGCTTAGCTGTGTTTATTTTTCATCTGCCCCATTGGTCGCTGAGGCCTGCACAATCAGTTCTCAACCCCTCTTCCCTACACTTTTTCTTTTCTTGTGAATTAAATGAATCAAGGGGATGACAGCAGAAAGAGGAAAACTACAGATTAAGAACTATTTGAATAGAGGTTTGTGCCCTTCTCAGCCTCCTTAACCCCTGGTCAGGAACATTTATTTTCAATGACTAATACAGCCCGCACAGGGGTAGCCATAAAACAAACAATACTATTTTTAAGTATACCTGTGCCTAACACTGGCAGAATCCTGGTAATGCAATGCGAAGGGTATGTATTGTGGCTGCGCCTAGCTCTAGGACCTGCAAGAGATTGAAAAATGCAGGAAATTAGGCTCTACAGGGACCCCCTACCTACTCAAGATTTGGTCCGAAGTTGAATAACCGTCACAGAGGACACACTTGCAATGACATTAGGTTAAGTCATGACAATATTCTGAGCCTATGTCTGGACTTATTGATGTTAAAACATTTAAGTAATCCATTGCTTTTGCCAAAATGATGTGCATAAAACACTCATAGAAAATGACCAGGCAACCAAAATGAATAATCATTTGTTGACTTCAGATGGATAAAAGGTTGAGTCAATTTTGCTAGGGTTCAAACCTGTTACATGCAGATCCCTCACCCCCCCCCAATAATTGCAAAGCCTCTCGAAGCTAGGTCTGCACTCAAATACCCCAACAATAATAATATATAGTTTCCAGCAGTAAGCACTTAATCCGCTGAGCTATTTTACCAGCTATTTCTCTTTCAAAGTGCATAAAAAAGAATGTGTTCAGTAATGCACTGGCTCTTGGGTTACGTTTCATATTAATGTTAACACTTATTATAGTGCTTAAAAGCTGCAGAAATGTGTCATGAGCACTAGTAAACCTGATAATTGTGTGGTTACATATTCTGTATGTATATAAAAGGAATGGAAGGGAAAGATAGTGGGTAGGTATCCTAATACATGTTTCTTTTTAACTGCACAGTTGATTAAACAGCATGCTTGTGCCACAATTGGATAGCTCGGCAAGTTAAAAGCTCAGCTCTGACATGCACCAGCCTGCACTTTCCAAGTTCATTATTCAGCAGGGCTGAATCAACCCTTCATCCTTCTGAGGTTGATAAATAAAGTACTATTAAATTTAGTAGTAATAATACCCATTTTACAGCGCTTAGAAGCAGAAGCAACCAGATACAAATCGCTATACATAAACATATGATATGATAACTAATATACTTGGATACAGGAAAATCTAGGCCACAGTAAACATCAAACCATGAGGTTTTCTTTTTTACTGTTGCATTTACAGTTTACAAAAAAACATATACAACAAAATACACATAGCAAAATATAATCAGAAGGAAGGGGAAAAAAAGAGAAATATAAGTAAAGCAAGAAAAAAAAGTTCAGTTTGCAAACAATAATTCTCTTCCAAAACTAAATGTTTCTTATTCAACTCAGAAATAAACATCAAACCATGAAGTATTTTGGCACAAAATAATAGTGCTCAGAAACATAAAACAATCAAGTTTACTCTAAAAATCGGAATCTGTGGCATCCAGTCCGAATGGCGCATGTAGACAAACACTGCTCTCCAATTGTAGCTTTGTGAAGAGAGCACATTAGAGAAAGCCGAAACACACATGAAATATGGAAGGCTTCTGGCAGACGTTCTTGTGATGGAAATGCCATACTGCGACTAGCTTGTACAAGGTAGAGTCATGGTTCATGACCCTGGCTACTGGTGGAAGGTGACAAATGGGTGACTGTGACATGATGTTTTCAGTCTCCAGATTTACCCTAAAATCGTTTTGATGGGAAGTGCAATGGACCAACATCAAGATTTGTGCTTAGCCCAGCTGCATCCATAAAGCTCATCAACATATTATGCCCGCCACCCATGAATTCAAAGGGAGAGTTTTTGCATCTCCTATTGGCGGTGCTGCTGGTACAATCAAAAAAATAGCAAGGGGCCTCACCATATTTTTTGCCCCGAGCATCATGAAAACCTGCGACACCCCTGGATGTGGGCGATGTGGTCGGAAATTCATAGTACGGTGAGGAGGCGTGCTGGACAGCTTCCAGAGCGGCAAAAGCAGCATTCTAACAGAGCGTTGCCACCCTCCACCTGAGAAAGGGACAAGGGCTTGGAGAACGGTTCTGAAATCTGGGGCTGGGAAGAAAGGCATGACTTTGCAGAGGAGCTCAAGCTGGTTCAATGCTGCCAACGTCTTCTTGGTGGTTTGTGTTTTGGATGGAAGGTCAATGGAATTGCATTTCAAAGCGTGCACCTGATTTGAAGGGCACCATACATTTAATTGGAGTGATTGTTAGGCAGAATCTTGTGCAGTTCCCTTAGGGAGCACTACAGAAGATTAAGACTACAGGTATATGCAATAAATCCCCTTTGGTATCAGTCTGTACCACAAAGATTTAGTTGGTAGCTGTGGCTAAGCAGTCAGACCTATCTCAAGAGGGAAATGAGCAGTATTCAGGGTTTACACAATATGACTACACTACTATGGCACGAGGAAACACTGACCAAAGCTTTGTATTAAAAAGAATATATATATATATATATATATATATTTTTTTTTTTTTTTTTTTTTTTTTTTTACACACTTCTAGTTCAACACATCAATCACAATTATTAAAGCAAGTTTAAAATAGTCAAGAAAAGTATACACAACTCCTTATTTAAATTATATACAAGTTTGAGCAAGAGTGAAAACTGAGCAAAATGGCACAAGGTCAACCAAGCAAAAATGGCACTCTAGTAATTTCTCAGAAGGGAGGGAAAGGACAGACAGAGTTAACCTCTTAAACACTCTAGCATCACTTTCCAAGAGGATTGTGAACAAGGTAGGCAAGGTAACACTTTATCAATAGTCATACATCGGTGAAAACTGAGCAAAATGGCACTTCAACAATACTTAAGAGGGAAGGAAGGGTGGTTATAAGAGTTCTTGGTGCACCAACACAGTTGAGAGTAAAAAGCCATCTAGTGAAGGCAGTTCAGTTGTAACAGATTTAGCCAAAGTCATTAGGCCTGTGCCAGAGTTAGTGGTACAGAGCAATGTGCCCAGGATCAAAGTGTTCTAGTAGCTACAGTCAAGTCTTTGGTTTAACGATTCAAAAGGAGGGTGCAGCAGGTAAAAGATAATGTCAGTCGATAGGGGAGGCCAACCCAGGAGGTAGGTAAATGATTTCAAACACCTTTAGCAGTACCCCGCGGAACGGGATGCCTGGCGGAACAATGTACCTGAAAAAGTGGAAGCGGCTCCTGCGGTGGTTCCTGGCAGTTCCTGCAGTTTGTGTTGTCCAGCAGCGGAAGAGAGGCTCTCGTCGTGGCCTTTAAATCGCGGCCGTGGTGGACGGGTGCCTGGCTATCCGGTCTCCGAGTGCAGGGCACTGGCGATTCGACCAAGGCAGGTTTTGGAAGGTGATTGGCAAACTGGTTGGCCCCACCAGTTCAAGGGAAGAAGGCCTTCTCTCGTTGTGTGGAGAAAAGTGGTGAGACGCTGCAGCAGGGCTTCACTGGTGTTTCAGTTGTTGCAGATGTCTTTGGCTTCTCTCCTCTTCGGCTTCTTAGTTCCAGTGGCAACGTCTTGCCCTCCAGTCCTCAGGACCCTGCTTTTATGCAGCAAGACCCCCATTCATACAGCCTAGCTGTCACTCACACAGTGGGGTGGCTCTCCCGGCGGGATAACCCCCCCGGCCTATCAGGGCAGAGTGCGACTTGGGTTGCTTAGGCAACCCTGTCCAGGGTGCCTATTCCCCCTCCCACACATCCTGTCTACCTCAGACTCGGTGGCGCCGAGAGGAGAGCTTCTGTGCAGAAGCCCACCAAAAGGACGAACAAAGGATCCCCGACCTGGGTTAGGACTATAGAGAAAGACACGAGAAAGAAATTAAATCAAAGTTATGGCAATGAAAACCTACCGGAGTAAAGTTAATATAAAAATAAACCAGCAGTATGTGAGAGGCTGTCAGTAAAAGTGGTAGCCTCGAACAATGGGAAAATTCCATAGGAAAAGATTTGCGGTCGAATATTTATGGTAGAAACCACTGCTACCAGCCAGAAACTTTTGAGAGAGGGACTTTACGGTACCCCCTCGAAAAATGAACACTAGGGAAAAAACTATTAACCCTCTCCGGTACTTCCATATTAAGATGGGTTTTACTGGTTTTGTTCATAAGGATTGACTAGTAAAGTTAATGGGGACTTTACATGCCCTGGGAGACAGTCAGTCCCAGTGTATGGAGTCTATGTTTGGGGGTCGCTACGACACCCCTGTGGTATGGCACGGAGGGTGCTGTGTACCACACAGGTAAAGAGCTGAATCCTATGAGGGCGAGAAAAACCCCATAGACCATAAGCACACAAGGTAGCCTAAAAACCCCATAGATCGTAAGCACACAAAGTAGCCTAAAACACACACTAGCAATCTGTCTAAGAGTGGGAAAATGGGTCTCACTCTTAGCAGCAGAAAAAAAATAAACTCCTCAAATCCAGCAAAGCTGCTGGGGGACTCTATAGGTAAGAGAAATAAGCCATAGAATGATAATTCTCCCTAACAGTGATGGCACCAAAGACGTAATTGATTTTGAATACATGTATTAAAGTCAATTTCCAAAACAATGTCACATCATTTTGGAGTGGCTGAACGTGCATGTGACACATACCACTAGTCACTGCAGGTAGGTTTAAGTAGCCTATGGGCCTGGAGTAGCAACATCAAAGGGGGGCCTAACAAATGCAAAATCTTCCTTTCACATCATAAACCGTTTAGTATGAAATTACCGACCTTACAAAAAGTCCTAAAACATATACACGAAAAGTTCGAACTACCAAAAGTTCGAACATTTCGTGGTATGTGTTTAGGTAAAAAAAAAAAAAAAAAAAATGAAATAATGAATAATGAATAAGGGTGCGGGGCTGTCTCCAGCAACACCCCGCTCACTATACTACAAAGTATACTACAAAGTATAGTGAGCGGGGGTAGCGGGGGAAAACCCTGCAGCTGCCCAAAAAAATAAAAACATTTAAAAAAAAGAAGGACCCTGCAGCGCCGGTTCACCATCAGTTAAATAGGGGGCTCGGGGTGTGGGTGAGGGTGTGCATTTGTATGGTTTTGGGGCTGGTTTGTAATGGATGTCTGCATGGGGAATGTAGAAATATTTTGTATTGCATACATTTCCTGTGCAAACATTTCCACCGCGGGTAAATCTTTTGCGGGGAAATAATTCAGATCCTCAAACACATACTGCAAATCCAGTGCCACTTCCAGGGGGTTTGGAAATAAGACTAGAAGGACCTCCATTAATCTGTCCGGTATAACTGTAAAAAGAAACGGAGGAGTGTATGGCATAATGCAAGAGTGTTCATGTAATTTAAAATAGGTCATGCCACTGCCAACGAAGGTCTGTGTGACATACAGGCTACATGGTCAGAAGGGTATACAGTGATGTAACCGAATCCAAAATAACAAAAAATCCCACACATCCAGATGTCCCCCCAACAGTCCGACTCCCTGGAACATCCCTTGCATTTGGGTTTTCACCCCCTCCCAGAATGGTTGTAGCACTGGGCATTTCCTCCAAATGTGTTTCCAGTCCCCCACTGCCTTGCATCCCCGCCAACATTGATCAGAAGCCTGGGGGAACATACCACAAATCCTCTCAGAAGTGTAGTGCCATTGTAGGAGGATTTTAATCCACATTTCCCCTCACCTGAATGCAGAAAGTACGTTTTGGGATGGCGCCCACAGGTACTCCCACTGTTTCTTTAAAATGGTCTCCCCTATGGTGTTTTCCCATTGCTTCATGTAGTTCCAATGAATGAATTCTTCCTGCTCATTCAGGTGTCTATAGAGGTTTGAAACTAAACACTTTGAAAAATATATAACGACCCACCCCACACTAGGTCAAATGGTGTCAGTTGTCTCGTAGCTGCTTCCTTAATGGTTGGGGTTGTCATTCAGTGTTTCAGTTGGTTGTATTTAAACGGGTCATTTTCCGTCAGACCAAGTTCCTGAATACAATCCTCGAAGGTCCTAAAAGTAGGTCCCTGATACATGTCGCTTATCTTTTTACAGCCTGCTCTTTCCCATTTCTTGAATGTCCCCTTTTCCAACCCTGGCTGAGGTTCCGGGTTCCCGAACATCGGGTAAAATGGGGCTGATTTCGCCGTGGGCACCCCTGGTTCTATTGCCGAATCCCATGATTCTACCCCTATTTCACTAATCTTAACATGAGGGGTCTGCTTTGTTTATTTAGCCACATGAGCCCCGAGAGGGGTGATCCTGCTACCACCTTATCTTGCTGTGCCCATATTTTGTGTAAACCATCAGCTGACCATTCTCTCATGACCCCTATCTGAGTTGCCTCATATTTATAGAAATATGGGAGGGCAAGGCCCCCCTTGTTTTTGGAGCTGTTAGTGTAGACATTGCTACTCTGGAAGGTCTTTTCTTCCAGATATATGACGATATTGCCTTGTTGAGAAATTTAAAGAAGGTATCCGGGACCTTGATGGGCAGTGCCTGGAAGGAATACAGCAGCCTCGGCATCCTTTTTACCGTTGTCAGGCTCCCCCACCATGATACTGTGAGGGGGTTCCATTTCACAAGATCAAGTTTGATTCTGTCTAATAGCTGCAGGTAAGTTGCGTTATACAGTTGCCCTACCTTTTTTGTGAGGGTTATGCCTAAATATGTTACACCCTTTTCTGCATTTTTAGTTGCATTTTTGTTCCCAGCCTGTCCATCTCTTCCGGGTCTTCTGAAAGGTTCAAGATTTCTGATTTTTGCATATTTATTTTTAACCTTGAAATCCCATATTTATCTAATTCCTTCATTGATACTGGGAGTGATTGTTCTGTGCCTGTCAATACTACCAACATATCGTCTGCGAATGCTATTGCTTGTGTGTTTCTCACGCCATTTCTATTCTTCTGTGTCGGTCTGTCTCCCGAATCTTAAACAATAAAGGTTTTAAGTAGATGGCATGAAGCAGCGGAGATAGAGGGCAGCCTTGTTTAGTGCCCCGTCCCAATGTTAGCTTCTCTGTAACTATTCCATTAAGGGCAATGAGGAGCCCCGGTGAGTTATAATTCGCCTGCACCATTTGAGTAAATTTCCACCCGAATGCCATATGTTCTAATATGTGGAACAGCACGGACCATTCGACCCTGTCAAACGCTTTTTCTGTGTCTAATGACACAGATTGCTGTATGTTGTGTCACTCCTATTTTCTCTATTAGGATATTATCGAAAGTTTTCCTAGAAGGTATGGCGTCGATTGGTTGTGTCCTATTAATTTTGGTAGCACGTGAATAAGTGTTGGCCCTGTTTGTGGAACACCACCAGTTTAGCTTAATTCATTGATGGGGTAGTGGCACTTTTAGTCTTCAATGTATTAAACAATTTCGTAAGGATGGGGGGGCCAGGATATCTCTATATTTTCTATAAAAGATCGCTGTATATCCGTCGGGACCCAGAGCTTTGTTTAATGAATTTATTTTAACGTGTTTTTATTGGCCTTTGTAAAGTGCACTTGTTCACATAGCTAGCAATTATTTACATTATAACAAAAAATGTCCATGACTTATGGCGACCTGTCAGTAATAACGGTGCACAAAATAAAGAAACAGTAACTTGACTTGACAGACATAGTATTGTTCAACTTTCCCATGTGCGCGTAGCATGGTGGAAGGGCCAGTGGTGACGGATTATATTAACAGGCAGACAGCAACCCCCTCCAGTTTCCAGTAACTATACGACAGCTTTGATCGATATATGAATAGCATCTGCAAACAACGGGACTGTTGGTGTTCAAGGGGGTTTGTCGTCCAACGGGTGGAACATATCCCAGACCAACAGTTTCCACGCTGCGCCTTTGTGGCTACCTTATGCATCAGATCCACAAGCTCCCTCCATCCATCCATGCACGAGTCTCAGCTGCAGCCCAACGTTCAAATTCTCGGTACCAGCAAACATACTGTGGCCCCCTAGCGGACCTCCAGGCCATCGCATTGGCTCTTTTGGCCAGTATGCATGTCATATCCATGAACCGGAACACATGCTTGTGTTTACTATTTCTGGGATATGCGCCTAGCAAGCATTCATTCGGCGTCCATTTGTATCTCACTATCCCAGCCTTGTTGCAGGCCTGTTCCATCTCTGCCCAGAACTTTTGCACTCTCACACATCCCCAGAACATGTGTATCAAATCCGCACCACCCAGTGCACACCTGGGACACGTAGGTGATGTAGTGTCGCTGAATGTGGCTATCCTGTGCTGGCCCATGTACGTGCGGTATAGTAAGTTTAATTGTATCAGCCTAAAGCAGGAATTCCTTGATACTTCCTTGGGGCAGAGTATCGTCTCCCATTCTTTTTCCGTAATATCAGTAGCTAAATCCTTTTCTTATTTCTCTTTCAGCGGTGCACACTTGGGGTTGGTGCATCTATTAATAAGCTGTACAGCCTGGACACCGGCCTCCAGTGGTCTCCCAGACTATGTATTAGTACTAGTAAAGGGTTTGGCGTCTGCTCAGCTGGCCATCCATCCATCCCACTTCTCCCTCGCCACTCTCCAAGCCCTCTGGTACCACAGGAACTGACCCCCAGGTAGCCCCTCCTTTTCTCATAGGGATTCAAACTCTCTAAAGATACCATCCTTATATAGGTCGCCCCAGGTGTAGATAACCCAGCTTTCCTAGTGACGCACCACTGCCATGTCTGTGCTTACCTTGCAGACAGCTGCCACAATCGGGTTCTCAGGTGAGTAGGAGTGCAAGATTTCTAGCACTGTCAAAGCCGTGTTCCATACCTTCCTTCCCAGTGTGACTAGCATGGGAGCGCTCCCCAGGCAACCCAGAGGCACCCACAAGATTTCTTTTAAGCGTGATGGCGCCACTAGGCGTCATAAGAGTACTGTTTCAGACGTGCCCTCATCTGCCAACCACTTTGCCACAAAGCTGAGCTGGGCTGCAAGATAATATTTCGCCAGATTCGGCAATTGCACTCTGCCTTCTCTGTAATGCAGGCACAATGTAACAAGTGACAGTTTGTGGTGGGTAGCGCCCCATAAGAATTTGCGCAGGAGTACGTCTAGCAAGCGGAAGGAGGCGGCCTTGATATAGCAATGGACATTATGGAAGTAATATAGAAATCTTGGTAGAATTATCATTTTGGTGATAGCAACCTTACCCATTAGAGACAGCGGCAACTTTGACCATAATGTCATGGATTTCCGCAGACCATGTGCTACTGTTGCCGTAGTGCTCTCATGGAACTGTTCTGGCGTGTGTCTAATGTTTACCCCTAAGTATTTGAATGTTTCCAGTTCGCATCTGAGCCCTACTTCCGGTAGCTCACCCTGGTTTTTCCCTTTTAGGCCCGCTATCGGAAAAATACAAGAGTTCTCCCTGCTAAACCAGATCCCAGACCCCTTAGCATAATTATCTAGGACAGGGGTTCACAACTGATTTTGACAGAGGGCCGAAAGTACCTTACATGATGGCTATAGTGGGCCGAAAAGTAAATGTGGGAGGGGTGGTAGGCTCGGTGGTACGTGGTGTGGCAGTAGTCTTTTTAAACCCCCAATTTTTATTAAACACATGGAAAAGAATACGTTTTTGAGGTGTAATGATTTGTATTTGAATGTCAAACTTAAATTTTGTACTACACATTTTCCATTGTTATCATTTATTTCTATTTAGTTATTGCATATCATCTGTTTAATTAAATTATATATATTTTATTGACCCTTATTTTGGACTGCTATACTTTGTTTTTTGTGGAAACCTGACTCAACGAAGGCCATACTTCTCTTGGGCAACCCAAACAGCAAAGGATGTAGATCTCATAACTGTGCCTGTTTTAGCTTTATTTTTGGGTTCACTCTTGGAGTGTGACACTATGCCCCATGGTCCCCACCCCTCAAGCAAACACTATGCCCCAAGACACCCACCCCTCAAGCAAACACTATGCCCCAAGACACCCACCCGTAGAGCAAACACTATGCCCCAAGACACCCACCCGTAGAGCAAACACTATGCCCCATGACACCCACCCTTCAACCAAACACTTTGCCCCATGGCCCCCACCCCAACACCATGGCCTCCACCCCCCAACCAAACACTATGCCCCATGCCATCAAGCATGCACCATGCATACATACTCATACAGACCCCAACCCCCCACCCCTGCATACAAACTAACAAGTATACACCATGCACCCATATAGACCCGGACCCCCCACCTCCTCATCTCAACATACACTGAATGTGCACACAACAAGAAACATTCAGGCAGACCCGACACACACCCCACACCCGCATCTCAACACACACACTGCACTTGCACACAAACACATTCAGGCAGACCCGACCCCCCCTCCACATCTCAACATACAATGCACTTGCACACAAACACGTTCAGGCAGACCCGACACACCCCACCCCTGCAGTAAGTAACTCCAATCAAGCAATCCCACTAAGTCAGTGCCTTGTCTGGGATGCCCAAGGGAAGCCCTTATTTATATATTTTTATGGCAAGTTATAATCTGGATGATGAACCCTTGTATAACACCCCTCGCTTAGAATCCCCCTGACCCCACTGAGCCAAGAAGTAGATTTGTTTTGCAAATTTAAAAGGGTTTATTTGAAAAATTAAATATATATCACACTTTTATAATAATTTAATAATTAATATCACACTTATGGATATAATGTTGATCAACAATGGGTAATCTGGCACTAGCACTTTTCTTTACAATCAATGAGGAGTTAGTATAGGATGGATAAGGTAGCAAAAACACTTTTATGGTTTCAAAGGAAAAGCAATGAGGAATAAAATGCAGTACAGAAATAACTTGATATGATTTTAGCAAAAGATAAATAATCACTTTTTCTCTGGCAATTCACCCCCCCCCCCTTTTTGCAATATAAGAAGATGGAAAGAGGAGCACACAGTTCTCAGGAATGCAATCAAATACAATACGAAATTCAGTTCCCCCCCCAGCAAGCTTAGAGGAAAACAGGTAGAAGTTTGAAACACAGGCCCCAAATGCTTTGAATGTGATGACCATGAAGTGAGAAATGTGCTAAAATGCTTTTAATTCCCTCTAGAGATTCGGGGTGGGTGATATCTAGTTTATATTAGTTCAGGCTCACTTTAGCAATGCTCTATGAATGATTGTCAGGTTAAAACGAATTTTAGCAAAGGAAAGCAAGAAGCTGCTGATTTTTACACGTGGCTGAAATTGTGCAAAATGTCAAATCGCTGCAAATTTAATCGCGCACGTCGAGCGTAATTACGGAGGCACTATAAGGAGTAGGAAGGCGTTTTTTTTCGGATTTGAAATTTAAAAGCTCAGAATGACAGATGAGTTTTCAGTTTTAAAGATGACAGAATGACACGATTCTAGGAGGCAGTTCTAATAGGCTAAAATAGTTTGGATTAGATTATTTGAAACTAAGAGATTGGTTTTGGCACAATGAGTACTCACACTATATTTTTGAAATAAGCCGTCAAGGTCTGGTCAGGTTGGACGGGACTTCCGGCGGGTGGTTCTGAACAGCGGTCTGGTCTCTGGTTCTGCTCTCAGCACTGCACAGTTCTGGTCTCTCTGGATCTCTGGTCTCTCTGGATCTCTGGTCTCTGGAGGTTGATGGATTTGAAGTCTGGAGTCTCCCGGCAAAGCGTCCCGCAAGAAAGTGGAAAGTGAATCCCCTACCTGGGTTTCAGCGGCCCTTTTTATGTGTTTTGAAAATGGGTGTGTGCTGGGCCTAGCTAAGCCTGCCCCACTCACTTATCATTGGCCAAGCTTTCCTCTCTCCCTTGATTGGGGGGAAGAAATGGAGTGTCAGAGTGATGCTGTAGGTTTTATGGTCAGAGGAACCTCCCCTTGTCAAATTGCACATATATCTATTTCTGATCCAAATACATATTTATCTATGTACCATTTTTTCTCATATTATAAGTCCAGTTAACATTTTCTGTAGCACCAAACCATCCGATCCCTGTCTTTGTACGATGTCGTGTCCACTGATGACAGAATTCTCCCCTTTTCATCCAGATAACGACCTCTAAACCTTTCCAGATTTTACACAAATGTGCACCAGGGATATGGGTTTTAGATGATAAAGTGTCAGATTTTTAACATGCATACATTTGGAGTAACAACCTTTTTTCCGCTACTATCCCCAAGAACATCCCACAGGGTCCTAAAACCTTTTAAAATGTGCACGGAAAATCACAAGAATAATGGTATAAATTATATAATTTTGACCAGTCCGCACTATGAGTTATCTATCTTTTTAAAATTATGCCCTGGTCAAAAAGGGGTGTGGCTTCCCACAATACAGGGTGGAATAACTGGTTTATCCACTTCCCCCAAGCTCAGCTGCTAGCAGAGGCACTGCCCCTCCCAGTTTCCCCCAAGAGGAAGCCATTTTACGACCCCCCCCAATATAACATTTGCCTGAGCCAAAGAAGGCCCATTGATCAGTGTCTCTGCCCTCTGCAGGCGCCCCTCCCCTAATCTAATCAGAGATGTGTCATCTCCTTTTGGTGGGGAAGCAGGAGGCAGCCAGGCCTGGGAATGCAGTTTGATCAAGTTTCAACTCCTGTCGGGGGTTGTTGTCAGGCAGAATTCTGCTAAATGTCACTTTAGTTCCCAGTTTAAATCAAACTTACAATTTTTACATATACATTAAATAATTACTTCCTTCGAGTCATTTCAGAATATAGTTTTACATTGTATCCACCTCTTAGCAAGTCTTTCCTTGGCCTGGTTTGGGTTCCTCTGTTCAGTTTTACACAAAAGTCTGGTGGTTTTAAAACGCCGGCTTTCTGATAGTGGCGAGTACCGGTATTGCATCCATTTTTGACATTAAGAAAATGAATTCCCCACAGTTCTGGGTTGCTTTTGGCAATCAGCATTGCCATTCCCAATGGTTTCAGGCTACTGTGTGTGTAGCCCAATGGTGGTGTTAGGCAGTGCCCTCCTGTGCTCACAACATAGGCAAAAATGGGTGGCAGCCTATTCTTCATGTTTTCCCTGTGCACTCTCTGGGGAGTTCTGGCCATCATGATGTTTTCCATGCCAGTACTGCACAGTTTTATGGTAGGGCTTGGATGCATACAATGCACTTGCACACAAACACATTCAGGCAGACCCGACACACACACCCCACACCTGCATCTCAACATACAAGCAGCACAAAGATCCCACACACAAACATCCCCTCTCCCAAAAAAAATCTGTACTTACCGGACGACGTGCTGGAGGCAGGCTAGCTGGAACGCTGGCGAGGTCAGGTACTACGGCTGGCGTGGCAAGGCTGAAATGCCTTCCGGCATCAAGCCTTATTGACCATGCCAGCAGTAGTGCTGGCCCTCCATTGGTGCAGTATACATGTACTACGTGGCTCGTAAGAGCTGCGTGGTGCGTGTGCACTGAGCCAATGAGGGCTGGTGTTTTGTCCGGCCCGGAAGACAACAAAGACTTTTCCTAATGGAGGGCAGCCGATGCTGCTTGCGGGCTGCCCTCCATTAGGAAAGTGTTTGTTGCTGGAATGCCGGACAAAACAGCATGGCAGGGCGCAACTGGCACGCAAGTTGTGCACCCATGATCTAGGACATTGAGTATTGTTGGAACATTTAGGTGTGGGTCCTTCAAGTACAATAGCACGTCGTTCGTATATAGTGACACCAAATGATTGACGCCTCCTACCCAAATGCCAGCCTCTGGGAACTGCTTCCGCAGATAAATAGCCATCGGCTCAAGCCCTAGAATATAGAACATGGGTGACAGCGGGAATCCTTGCCTAGTGCCTCTCTCGATGTCCCAGGCCGATAACACCACCCTCACAGTCTTAACCCTCTCCATAGGCGTGGTATACAGTAATCGCATGGTATACAGTAATCGCACCCATTTAATAAAGTGTTCCCCGAATCCAAATTCCTTCAACGCTGCCAGTAGCCATTCCCAGTACAGCGAGTCAAACACCTTTATGGCGTCCAGCGAGATTATGGCATAGTGTGCCTGAGTCCCCGGTCTTCGCTAGTACGTGTTGTAGTCTGCGTAGCTTTAGGGCCATGCTGCGGCCAGGAATAAAGCCGTTCTGGTCTGTGTGTACCAGATCCCCAATAACCTTGTTGAGTCGCCGGGCCAGTATGCTAGTTAGAATCTTCACATAATAATGGAGTATTGCCAGCGGCCTGTAGGAGTCACATTCATTGGTAGGCTTCCCTGGTTTGGGTTTTGATATTATCAGGGTTTCCCTCATATTTTCTTGTAGGACTTATTTTTCTTTCATATGCCCCTTTTAATACCTCGAGCAGTATGGGTGTCAAAGTTGAATTGTATGACTTATAAACCTCTGGGGGGGGGGCGTGGGGGCGGGTTAGTCCATGTCTGCCGGATATATTTTCAGCCGAAATGTCCTTCTCTAGCGGTTCGCGCTGCGGCGTGCCCAACTTAGGTAGGCCTATTTCATCTTATGTGCTCAGTATGTCTTACTGGGGCGCCCGGTTTTTGTGGGTGTATAAGGAAGAGTAAAATGTCATAAAGGGGTCATTGATCGCTTGTGTTGCCTGTGCAACACATGCCCTGTCTGAGTTCTGTAGTCAGGTGCCTCGGGTGTTCCCTCTTGCACAGCCATGCTAGCAGCCTGTCTGGTTTATCCCCTTCTGCATGAGCTCTGGTTGACTTAACCTTGTAGTCAAATTTCGAAAATCTCCCCCAACTGTCCTGACAGTTGCGCCTCTGGTCCACTAGTCTTGATTCTTCTCCCTCCTTCCCGGAAACTTTGGCTTCCATTTGTCTGATTTCCTTTTCCTCACGGTGCATGCACTAGCAACAACTTCCCCCTCGGACCACCAGCTTCATTGCCTCCCACACAGTGCCCCACTCCTTGACGCTACCCACATTGCTTTTAATGTATTCCTCTAGTTTACCTTGCAAGTCTTCCCTGAAGGCCTGGTCCGTCAGGGCATCTGTAGGCATACACCACATCGGTATGGGGGGGGCGGGTCGCGGACCCAGCATCCTCCATTCTAGCATCAGTGGTCCGAGACAGACCTGCCAAGATATCGTACAGATTCTACCTGTGTTAGTTGGGTCCTTGCCATAAATAAATGATCAATCCTGGTGTACAGATTATGGGCTGAGTGAGAGTAGCCCCCATCTCATGGGCGCAGCTCCCTCCATGCACCTACTAGGTATAACTGTTTAAGCGTTGTGTTCAGTGCCTCAGTGGGAGCCCCTGTGCGGTCAACTGGTGTGTTGGATCTGTCTAGATTGAGATCTCGTACACAGTTAAAGTGCCCTCCCAAAATGAAGAATCAGTCCAAGGGGCTATTTTAGCACATACCTTGGTAAGGTGGGTTGGGATCCCACGATTAGGCAAGTAGGAATTAACTATACATTCTTCAACTTGTTCTATATGGCCCCTCAAAATCAGGTACCTCCCATCAGGGTCAGCCTCCATCCCTAGTAAACGGAAGGGAACCTCTGCGCTTATCCATGTAAGGACACCCCTGGCATATTTAGAGTAAGCCGCTCCGTAGCCTTGCCCACCCCAGTGGTCCCTGATATTGACCATAGTGTACTGTGTTAAATGTGTATCCTGCAGCAGTGCAATAGAGTATTTCGTGTGAAGGAAGGATTTCACCCAGTTCCTTCGCATATACGTGCCCAGGCCGCGACCATTCCACATCATTATTTTAATATGAGCTGCCATGGCAGTGTGAGATTGTACCCTTACACCCCCTCTCCTCGCTCCTCTCCTCATGCAGCATGTAGTCATTCCACGCTCTCTCTGTTGGGGAGGCTGCTGCCTCAGAGTATCCCCTCACCTAGCCAGCGCACTACTCAACTTGTGTGTCATTGCTTGTGAAGAACGAACAACATTCCAAATAACAAACCAAACTAAGTAACTGTGCCCAGCACCCGCTTACCTGCTGCAGCACTCCAGCGTCCTCGCAGCGTTCTGACTCGTCCGGGCCATTGTGTGCGAGCTGTGTAGTGTCAGCAACTGGCCGAAAACAAACGATTTGTGGGGTGGGTTGATTACCCCGGGTTGAGTAGCCTGGACTCACCACCGTCCAACATTCAGAACATAGTTATGGTTACGATAAGTTTCCATCACTTTGCAGTTGAACCCCTGTGGGTTTTTCGATCACCATGCTTGCCCTGCCCCCCAGAATCCCCATTAGGCTGATTGCCATTCATGTGACTGCCTCCTCCCCCTCCGCCAAGTTATTGTGTTTCATCCACATTGTGGCTGCCGCTGGTGTTTCAAGGAAGATGGGCCGTCCTTTGTAAATTACTTTTAACCTGGACGGGTACATCAGCATGTATTTAAGGTTTAATTGTCTAGAGTGCGGCTTAAACTGCTACAAAGGAGTTTCTTGCTCTCTGGACCGCGGGCCTGTAGTCCGGGGCCTGTAGTCCGGGTACATAGTTATGTTGGCGTTATCACGTTGTACCTCGCCACCCTCTCTTGAGCATTTCAGGATAGCCTCCCTGTCCCGAAAGTTCAGAATTCTTGCTATCATCGGGCGGGGGTGCGAGCCCGGCAGAGGTCGTTTTTTGCAGGGATCTGGGGGCGCTCTCCACCACAAATCCCTGTGAGAGATTGCCCCAATTTTCTGCAGTATTAGGTTTTCCACGAAATCCGTGGGGTTCGGGCCCTCCATTCCCTCCGGGACTCCTAGCAGGCGAACGTTGTTTCGTCGGGAGCGCCCCTCCGTGTCTTCTGCCGGGCTTCCAGCGTCGGGTTTCTCCTCTCTAATTCCAACAGTCTCATCTCGAGATCTTTGGTGGTCACTATCGTTTCTTTCAGCCCAGTCTCAGTGGCCGTTACCCTTTCTGTGAGGTTCCGAATATCCTGTCCCATCAGTTGCAGGTCCTCTTTGACCTCCCCAATTTTAGTGTCTGTGAAGGAGCTTAGTGCTGCGATTGCTTCCAGCACCTGGTTTGCTTTGGCTGCAGCTTCCGGGGAAGAGGGCTCCTTAATGATGTTATTTATATTGCTCTGGTAACAAAGTGTGTCGCAGTGGTGCACTGCGGTTGTTCTCGGGATTTGGATGCGTTAAAGGCATCCATGCTTGTGGGGTCCTTCCTGCCTTTAGTTGAGGGCATTGCCGCATTATTGGTGCCGGAGCTATCCGCTGGTTGTCAGCCAGGCAGCTGCTGCACCCCAGAGTGGTCCCTGTCCTGTGCGCAAGTAAAGCTTCTAGTAACAAGGAAGCACCCCACCAAGGTAAGTGCAGTCCCGCGTTGATTTGACTCTGCACCCTCAGTTGGCCAGGCACTGGGTTGTGTTACAGAACAATGTCTATGGGCTCCAACAGACCTTACACTGGGTGTCGCAGTCGTGCAGGTTGGTGTCATGAATGCATTGTGGTGGTTTCACACATTAGGGCCACCGTATAAGGACTTTAAGAGCGAGTCACATCTCAGCACTCCCAATAGGAGTGTAGGTTGTAGCCCTCGCACATAGGGGCCATGCATTCATTCAGGACTCCTAGTGTTCCTCGTTAATATAGGGCGTGTCAGGCCTCCCTCAGTCCAAGGCATGCGTGTATGTATTGCAGCGCCCCTGCCCCCACCGCCTACCTTGAGCAGTGTTTTCGTGCTGCTGAGGGCTCCAGTGTCGGCTTGGGGGCTGCTCCGTACTACAGGCAATCAAACTGCAATGTTGCCACGTCAGCTGCTCTCAGCGTTGATTCCATTGCCTCACTGGTCCTGTAGGGTTCCCCGGTGCCTCCCGTCCTCTGGGCGCAGTTCCTTATGGGCTCTGGGTTGGGCTCCAAGGCTCTGTGGGCGTTGACTGTCAATCCGGCCTTTCCTTTTGTATCCCGATGTTTTCGCAAGCCCACTGGTCAGGGCTCCTAGGTTTACACTTGCTGCAGCAGGACCGCCGCCTCGTCCCAGGAGTTTGTCAAGGTTTGTTCGCCCGTGTTCTGAGATGTAACTGATCCCGCCCGATGCTCTCCAAGGAGTCTAAGCTTTGCTGGGGCGCGGGAGCGTATGGTGTGCTCAGCTCCTCACCACCAGGTTGCTCTTAGCGTGCCCGCTACTGCTGTCGTGTTGAGGCTCAGGCACAGCACCGCTTGTCTTGGTGAACGGAGACTGGGACGTCTCCCACAGCCCTCAGATTGCGCGGCCCCTCAGACTTGGGTTACTGTTCTAGCCGCCATCTTGCCCGCACAGAGTCAGGATTTCACAAGCTTCGTTCCGCAGCTTCCCAGCTTCAAATTTTGTCAGAGCTGCACTGTCGGGTTGGGGGAGCAGTTCCTGCAATGGTGGGTGCGTTCTTAGTTCGCTCAGCACAAGTTTACCATAGATAAAAGGATCATACAGAGGATCTTGATGGGAGCTGTTCCCCAGCACGTCCGCACTCAACGATCATAGGCCACGCCCCCAGCTTTGTTTAATGAAAGGTCTGTAATGTCTTTTTTTTACCTCTTCCTCCCTTATTTCTTCTTCCAAATGCCCCCTCTATTCTTCCGATATCTGTGGAAGCATTGGCTTAGTCAGATACACCTCCTGCACATGTTCTGATGGGTTGTCTGATCTGTAAAGTGCTGGATAATATTCCCCAAAGATTGCCCCTATATCCTCATTTGCCGTCTTTCCCTGCCCTTGCGTGTTCTGTAGTTTTAGGATTGTGTGAGCGCCTTTTTTTGTCCCGTAGCTGCCTAGCCAGGTGTCTGTCCGCTTAGCTAGCTTTGACATAGCGCGATTGTTTCAGATACAACAGTCCCTTCTCGGCCCGCTTCCTCTGAGTGCTTCAAGTTGTCCCTGAACATGTCTTAATGCCCTTCTTAATTTATTGCTTGAGTTTTTTGACATTTCTCCCTGGATCTCACTGAGTTTTCCCTCGAGTTCCTTTTCCCACTGGCCTCTTTGTTGATCCCTTCTTGCCTTGATTGCTATCGTGTGCCGCCTCATTACTGCCTTGAATGCATCCCATACTGTTTCTTGTGGCACCTCCTTTTCTCCAAAGTACTGCTCAACCTTTTCTCTAATATTTTCTACCTGGATCGGGTCATGTAGGAGCTCTGTGGGGAATTTCCATTTCCATAGCCCAGTTTTCCTATTATTCAAGGTAATGCGCATCCATAGCGTGGCGTGGTCTGATAATTAGATTGATCCCAGTTCTACGTCTCGCACCTTCGCCAGTAGCCCGGTGGAGGTCCAAATGTAGTCTATTCTAGATGTGGAGGAATGTTCATGGGAATAGTGTGTAAAACCCTGCTCCTGTCCCCTCACTACTCTCGAAATATCATGGAGGGTTAATGTGTCCACCTTTCACCATAATGCCTTGGATAGGGCCCTTAATCCCTGTGAAGTATTCCCGCTCCTATGCTGTGTGGGAATTCCTGCCACGTTGAGATACCTCGCTAATATAATATCTCCCTTAATGAAATTCTCGAGTTTCGATAGGACTTCTCTCAAAAACCCATCTTGGCCTGTGCTCAGGGCGTAGATTGAGGCCAGTGTGACCATGTGGCCTTCCATACTGCATTCAAGAATATATACCCACTCTTTATCCACCATCAAGTCCTGGATTTGTGCTTATAGCCCATCCTGGAATGCCATCAATACACCAATTTTCTTTTCTCCCGCATTCACCTGACGCAGTTGAGCATAACCTCTAATTCAAGTTTTCCCTTTATCTTTTTTGCATGCGTGTTTCTCCTAAAACATGAGAATGTCAAATGTTTCTCCCAGGAGAACATTTTCCATCTTTTTCCTCTTAACCGGGGTATTCCGTCTCCTTACATTGTATGCAAGTACTTTAAGATCTTTCTTTTGAGTGCTCCCCATCTTCTCTCCCTACTTCTGGAATCCTTACCCCTCCCGTTTTCTCTTCTAGCGTCCCCTTTGATTCCCCCTGTCCCCCCCCCCATCTTCCCCAATTCTCATCAACAACCCCCAACTTGGTGCCCCGCACCCTTTCCCTTCCGCTGAGGAGGGCCCAGGTTCCTATGACCGCTCTGACAGTGTATACATTGCGCCTGGCCCTCTGAACAACCCAGATAAGTCATTGTGAGGAATGCTAAACCCCACTGAGGATTCCAGGTTCCTGCCCCCCCACCCCCACACTTGAGCTGCATGCTTATTAATGTGTTAAAGTCTTACCCGTTTCCTGGGGTGTACCCAGTGTCCACTTTCCTCTCTGCTCTTGTCGATTGTACCATTATTGTGCTCAGTCGTGTGTCCTAGTTTCATTTTATTCATTTCTTGTGACCAGTTTTTTCCTTTTCGATCATTGTTTTCCATTCCCATGATTTTCTGTGTCCTCGGTCTCCTCTTTGCTGTTCCTCACAGCCTTCTTTGCTCTCCTCTTGTAGGTTCAAAATCTGTGCTCCCTCTTCATATGGGAAGGACGACAGCATAGAATCACGACATGTGAAGATTAGGCCAAACGGAAATGTCCATTTATACAGTACTTGCTTTGTCGCCAAAGATTTCACTACTGGGCCCATTACCCTCTGCTGTTGAAGGGTGGACTTGCAAGGTCTTGGTATAGTTGCATTTCCTTTGCATTTATTCGAACTTAACCAGTCGTCTTGCTTTCTGCAAAATGTGTTCTTTCTTGTGGTAGGAGGCTATTGCAACTAAAACTTCCCTTGGGCGGGCGCTCGAGTCTCCCGCTATCCGTGGGCCTACTCGGTGTACACAATCCAACCGAGTCACTTCTTCTACACTGTTTGCGAAGATGTCTGTAAAAATGTGTTGCACCGTACCTTGCAGATCTTTGCCTTCCACTTTTTGCTGATGTTGGATTTTCGCGACCGATTTTCCAGGTCTTCGCACTGGATCACTAGATTATGTGAAAGGTGCGCTAGATGTTCCAGGGCTTCCTCGCTTTTTTGGAGCATCTTCTTCAATGTTTTGTACCACCTTTTCCAGTGTATCAGTCCTTTCTTCCAGCTTGGCCACATCCACTTTCAGTTCTTGTACAGATTGTTTCATTTCTTATTTCAATGTCTCAAACTGCATTTGAAAGGAGGCCATAAACTGATCTTGGAACTCCTTGAACCAGGTCTGCATGTCTTCTTTGCATATCGCCATTACTCCTTCTGGACTTGTCTCTGACGTTTGCGATTTTTGACTGGTTCCTCCGCTTCTCGAATGTATCGTGTTTTCAGAGCTCCACAGCAGTTGAATGCTCGGTTCTGGTCTTACTTGAGGAGTCTGTTGAATCGCCAGCACCACCTTCCCCCTTGTCTTGGACATGTGGGCACTGTTGTGGGATCTCTTGTGTGTCCCTGCTAATTTATCTTGTGATCCTATTCTGCGCTGACGATGGAGTCTCTCCCCGTGACTGCCCCTGGTTATTGTCTTGCTCTCCGTCCCCTTTCAGGTTCTGGGTGGCACTCGTTGGTGGAATGTCCCCAACCTTTGAGGTCTGGCCTCTAGGGGTTTACTCATGTTCAAGCCGCTCCAGGGGGGGGCCACCCCACCCTCGTGTTCAAGCCGCTCCTCGACTTTCCTGGGCTTTTTTCCTTATGGTCTCAGTCCTTTTGTTGGGACCACCCTCTCCTGGTCTCCTCCTCCAATTTATGGCCTTTTTTAGCGTGCAGATTCTCCGCTATTGCAGAGCAGGTTTCCACTCTTAACCCGCTATATAAAGCATTTCAATATTTGAGAGGAATGCCTTCAGAGCGTTGAAGATCACTTGTAACTTGTATCTGCCTTTGGGCTGGCAACCAAAATCTGCCCATGCAAGTAGTTTGTGCCCCTCCTCACCCGTCCAAAGAGGGATGAGTGTTGTAATCGTTACAGATGGAACTGGGTCCTTAAAAGGAAACAACAGGAAGTTTAGGTTGCTGCACCAGCGAAGATCCGCTCCTGTATTTTGGCATAGTTATCACGATATCCTGAGGTTGAGTGATCGGATTCCAGTTGGATGCCAGATGAAGTTGCGCACGTCTCATCCGGAGGCTAGTGAAGGGGACCAAAAGGATGAAAGAGGTCATCAAGCCTCTGGAACCAACAACCCATCATTCAGTCATGCTTCATGAAGTTGAAAGGATGTCCTGAATCCTCTACCAGCGAAAAAGACTTGGGCCCTTCTGTAATACAAATGGAATCTAATGAAGCTCAGACTCCAAGAAGTCATCACAGTGCTTTACTGGACTTCATTTAAAGAACCAGCGGGGAAAAACGGTCACTACCTCAGATGGCTGCCCCAGACTGCCAGTCGTCCAGGGAGGGCTAAATGTGCAACCCCGCGACACTAGGATGGGAAGCTACCAACTTCATCAATATGTTCAACACTTTAGACGCAGCATTGAACCCAAAGAGAAGAACCTTGCACCGAAACTGCCAGTCACCAAGGGAGAAGCGTAGAAACCTTTGGTGAGGTTCACAGATCGGATTATGGATTCAAGCATCCTGGAGAATCACCACACACTGCCAGTCGCCATGTTCGAGAGTGGACTGGAACTACACTGACAGGATCATCTTGAACTTCAAGGGAAGCAAGAGGTTTAAGTGCCAAAGATCCAGGATGGTGCACAGGCCTGCCTGGTTGGGTTTCTGCTTAAGTGAATAACCTGGAAAAGAAATCACTGTGGCAGAGACACCAGCCTCCCCTGCCCGCCCTCACCTTGCTGCACCTGAAGATCCTAGAAGCTCTTGCAGCACAAGAGGCGGGGAAATGATGGGCACGCTTCCCTGCTCTTTTGGCTCCCCTTTCATTGTTCCGATCCAAACTGCATTCACCGCCTTAGACCCAAACAGTGCCTAGAGGATCATATGCATGACAGAGGAACCAGACTGACTTGGAGGCTTTATAGACACCTTTGGCATCCTTTGCAGGAACTCTCTGGCTTGGACCCGGACTTGGATCCTAGTGGTTGATCCACGGATGTTTATCTGGCTTTAGCCTGTTTTAGCCACTGAATGGATGGGGATCCTTGTGCTTTTTTCTGGATTTGCCTCATGTAGGTGGAACCTCAGACTTTCATCCGTCCTTAACCCCTGAATGGGGAACCACTGAGTTGTCAATCACAAGCTGAGGGCCACTTTAGTCCCTCCCAATCCAAATAACCACCCCCGCACGAAGCATTCCCCAGGCTGGTGTGCACTTAAGGATGGAAGGTCACACATGTGCCATTTTTGCTATTAAAAGTACTGCTGTGATGCTGAGGAGTCGGTTTAGAGACGATTTCCTCTCACTGTTTAAGGAGTCTGGTGCGTGGCCTAGACGAGTGTGTGTCACGGGACAAGCAGCAGTACCAATGGAGATCAAGCACAAGGCTTTCTAAACAGGGCATTTGGGTCCAGCGTGGAAACCTGCTGGTCAGAGAAGATGTAGGGACAGAATCTGTTTTACCTGGAACAATACCATCACAATGTATGTATGTATATTTATTTATATTGCGCACCACTGACCTGGAGGCTTAAGGGTGCACCACATGGACAAACAAAAACTAGGAAATCAGAGGTTACAGAAATTATAACATTAGGATATACGAAAACCAGGGTCAGAGATAGGTCAATCCATCCAGTCTTTCTGAACAGGAGAGTCTTAAGTCTCTTTCTGAACACACCTGTGGATTTTTCATTCCTCATATCTGGGGAGGGGGGTAGCATTGCATGCCACGGGGGATGCTACAAAGAATGCTCCTTTCTTTAGCCGAGAGTCTAAGTTGGAATTCTCATTTGATTGGTATTATTAGGTCTAATGTTATTTGGTTTAATCTCTAACACTCACTCAGGTATAAAGGCGAGGAGCGTGTCAGACATTTGAGTTAATCACTCGAAGACGGAATGCAATTCTAGCTTCTATCGGAAGCCAGTGTAGGCTCCTTCTGGCATTCGACACATGCTCGCTTTTTCTGATGTCTACAACAATCCTAACCACATTAATCTGTATTACCTGAAGGCGACCTGCCTCAGTTTTTGCTAGGCCAGAAAGCAGGCTGCCACAGTAATCAAGCCTGGAGCTGATTAAGGCTCTAGCAAGTATCTCAGTTTACTCTAGATATAAATGGGCAGGCCTGTGTCTAAAGTTTAATATAATATGAGGCTGCTGCCACCGTACTTCCGACCTGTGCCTTCATACTGAAATTGGTCAAAATAGATTCATAACATTTTTTACTCTATTCTTGGTGTCTATATCACATCAGTCAATACAGAACTGGGCATATTCCAGGACCATTTTCCGGGTTTTAACCAAGGTACCTACCACCAGAAGTTCAGTTTTTCAGTGCCAGTCCATTATCGCACATTCAGCGTTGAATCATTCCATAGATCCGGTTGATGGCTTTCTGATCCTCTATATGGTTACCCGAGAGAGGGATTACACATTGTGTGTCATCTACGTAATTGGTGAAATTGATTTTGTTTTCCTACAAGAGCTCAAGAAATGGAACAGTAAAAATGTTATAAAAAGGTGAGAGACAGACATGCCCCTTGTGGAACCCCATGTGCTAGTACGGTTGGGATTGAATCAGCTGAAGTGCTGCTGACTCTACACCAACGGTTGGTCAAGAATGATTCGAACGGGTTGCTGAGCCAAAAACCCTGCCACCTTACCTAGCTGATCAAGCAGGCAAGTATGATCTACCAGATCAAAGGCGGCAGAGAGGTCAAGCAGCATTAGGAGAGCTGTTTGTCCATTATCCATAATGCAGAGAAGTCTGGACTTAAGGTCCAGAAGGGCAGTCTTCATGCCATGGTTCTCCAGAAAACCTGATTGCCACTTGTTAAGAATGTTGTTATTCCTTAGATGTGTCATGACTTGCATGAAAGCTACTCGATGGAGTATTTTTTTTAAAAAAAGGTGAGTTCGAGATAGGCCTATATTTCAGGGTATTTGACGGACAAAGACCTGGTTTTTTGGGAAGAGGCAAGATCCGGGTGTTCTTAATAGACGTAGCAACATGGCATTCACTGAATGAAGTGTTCACAAATTTACACAATGTACCAATCAGTAGAGGGGAGCGGGTTTTTATAACCAAGGCAGTACAAATATTCCCCTTACAAGTGGTTGGTTTTAGGTTTTATATTAATATGGCCAGTTCCTCCCCATTGTGTCAGACTAGGAATGGTTTTTTCATGCTGTATCATTGATTTTTTGGCCTGATCAATGTTGGGTTTAATCATGTTTAGTTTACCAAGCATAGCATCCTGAATGGAAGAGCAGCATTCTGTAACTCGGATAATGGTTTCTGTGGCATTTTGAGCCAGATTCTCCAATTCCTTCAGGAGTCTAAACAATTCTCTAGGCTGAGAATGTGCCAGATTAATTCTATTGTCGAGCAAAGACTTCACATCAATATGAGAGCTAGCGTATAGCTTTTGGCCGCCTGTTTATAATTCTCCTCATCTGTCTCCATAAGAGAGGTTTTCCATATAGAGAGGCATTTTATATTGCCACTCGTGAGCGTTTGAAGCTCAGGGGAAACTATGAATTGGATTGCCTTGGAATAACTTATTTCTATGGGGTGAAAGTCTATCGGTAGCATCCCGAAGAGTGCTTTAATACCTTTCGGCACTATCATCTACGGCCACCAGGTCTTTTATCTCTTTCTCCAAGGCTAAGAGCCAAGGACGCAATGTGTCAGGAGTAAGATTCCTAAAATTTCTCGAAGGGAGTGCAACTATAGGCAACTCTCTAATTGCAGGCACTTTAGCATAGCAGATTTTAAATTGAATGAGATAGTGATGTGACCAGGGGCATGGCACAATTTCCTAGCTAGATAAGGAAAAATTAGAGTGGGATATCCAGTCGAGAGTATTCCCTTTATTATGGGGCGGGGGTGGGGGGTTTATCAAATTGCTCAAATCCCAAATCCTGCAAGGCACCCTCTAACAGTTTAGTGCCAGTATCACTTATTACCTAACCAGTAGTTGAAGTCCCCTAGAACTAATGCTTTGGTGTTAACTTTAAGGAAAGAGCAAGGGGTTACACAATTGGTTAAATTCTGGTAGTGGTGGTGAGGGAGGCCTATACACGAGAACCATGTTAAAGTGGATTCCGCATCTGTCCTAATCTTAATCTGCATCAGTTCACAACCCTCAACAGCTGGGATTTCGACTGACTGGTACCGGTGCAAAAAAAAGGTAGTACAAATCAAAACAATGAGGTAAAAAAAGAAAAAAAACAAAGGCATGAAAGCCGAACTGCAAGCTGGAAGCGCCAGTCCCCCTGGAGAAAGGGACTGACGGTGCATTGCTGGGGCCAGAACCTGGAGGGAAATGGTCATGATATGATATGACATTTATAACACGCCTGTACACAAGTGTTTCTAGGCACGACAAGACAAGGAGGGGGAAACAGTGAGGATAAAACAACAATCTTACTAGGCCTTGTGTCATTCAGATCGCGCAAGAGCAGGGAGGTGAGGAGGACAGGGGTGTCAAAGGTAGGGTGTGGATGGAGAAGTGCAGGACAAGGAAAAACAAGAGTGCAGCCAACGGGTGGCAGATAAGAGCAAGAGAGAGGACTGTAGGGTTGCAGATACAGACAAGAAATGCAGGGGCGCCAAGGGGCAATGCAGGATTGCTGCTGGACAGGCAGGGACCTAGGCCCAAGTTCAGAGGGTGACCAGGGGACCAGTGCCTGGATAAGGCAGGATATCAGCAAGGGAGAGGAAAAGAAAAGGCAGAAGCAAAGAGAAAAAGTGTTTAATTGCTTCCGCAACCAGAGATGGTTCTGCTCAAGTTGGAGGTGGAGGAGCGGCTTGAGAAGGCAGATATATAGTAAGAGCGAGTTGGAGTTAGTGCAGTTCCAGGCCCCAGAAAGCCTTTTGGACAATGCAGAGGGTCTTGAACTTGATGCCACAGTGAAGAGATTTCAGAGCTGGAGAGATACGATCCCTGGGCTTGAGGCCAAGGACAAGTCTTTCAGTCCTGTTCTGGATGAGTTGTAGAGGACAGAGTAGAGGCAGGAAGATTTAGAAAGAGGCTGTTGCAGTAGTCCAGCCCAGAAAGGACCAGAGCTCTGGAGACAGTTAGCTTCGGGGGAAAGTGAGGAAGGGAAGAATACCTCTGAGGAGGTGCAGCTGGTAGTTTGACTGACATCAGAGATGTGCGGAGAAGAGATGAGTGAGGAGTCGAAGATGACCCAGAGGTTCTTAGCCTCACAGGTAGGAGCAGGAAGAGGCCCAGGGTGGGTGGCCAGAGAGGAAAGAAGGGAGATGGTGTTCTGATGAGGAGGATCTCAGTCTTACTGGCATTAAGGCAGAGATTATTGGCGGCACACCACTCCTGAATTGCGGAAAGACAGTAATGAGAGCAGGAGTAGAGGAGACGGAGGGGCGCCTGAAAGAGCTGGGTGTCACCAGCATAACAATGAAAGTTGGAGCAGAGGGCAGCTATGCGGTGGGCAAGAGGTGCTAGGTATTGGTTGAACAGCCAGGGAGAAAGATTAGACTGCTGGGGAACACCACAGGCAGAGTGATATAGAAGAGAGGAAGGACCCCAGTTGGACCTGGAAGGTTCGGTCAGAGAGAAAGGAGGTTAGCCAGGCCAGGGCCTCAGTGATACACAGGTTATCACGGAGCTGGTTGAGCAGGATGGCATGGTTGACAGAAAGATCAGAGAGAATGAGGACAGAAGGAAGGTTAGAATCGAGATTTTAGAGCAGGTCTTCACGGATGTTCAGGAAAGCAGTTTCCGTGCTTCTGGCCGCTTTGAAGCCGGACTGATGGTCGTGGAGACAACCAACAGATTCAGCGTTAAGGTTAAGCTGGGAGATGGCCAGCTTTTCCAAGAGTTTGCCCAGGAAAGGAGTAATAGAGATCGGGCGATAGTTGGCCAGGCAGGAGGGATTGGCAGAGGGTTTCTTAAGAAGGGGGTGCACAAGGGAGTGCTTCAGGGGGTAGGGGAAGGTTACAGTGGTGAAAGAGTGGTTGCAGAAATCTGCCAAGGCTGGAGCAAGGGTATCAATGTGGTCCTTGAGGGTTTTGGAAGAACAGGGAATAACTTGTTTTGATGAGACTTTCATAGATCAGACTGGTCTAGAAACATCATCAGGGGTGAACAGAGAAAAAGGGACGAGAGGAGGGTTTATGCACGACTGAAAGTTTAAATTAAATGGGAGGACCATTTTCTGCTGGTAAATGGCTCCAGTCCGATCCCCTGGGGGACAGCCAGTCCCAAGAATAAGGGGGACAATAAAACGTGCATCAAATTTCGAATGGCCTGTTCGCACGTGCCCAATCTCTTTTGGGCCAAATTTAGTAAACCTAATGGACGAGGTTACAAATTATAAGGTTACATTAAAAGCCATGGACTCATAAGGAGGAGGTGACATTTGCAACAACCTACTACTAGCCCCCCATTCTGCAGAAGAAACTCCTGTGAACTGGGCATTGTCTTTTTTTCCCCCAGGGACCACTTTTAGCACTTGTTTTTCAATGTTATGCTGTTCATTTGTTGCACTCTCACAAGACGTTTAGCAGAAACCTGTAGATCAGTTCATAGCCCCAAATTATCAAGAAGCTGCCAACTGGATGGAAAAAAGCTGCAGGAAAATATGGTTCTACTGTACATATTAATGTTGCTGAGTACTTCCTTTAAATAACAGTACACATATACGAACATTTGCACATTGTGCCTACTGTCCACCAATAGATATTCTGTAATGAAACATTGAGCCATTTGCTAGTCTACAGTAATCATTTTCAGCTGGTTTAGATATATTTCATTTCAATTTCTAAACTGGAAACAAAATACTCCTACAAATGTATGATATAGACATTAGCCAGAGTTATTTTCAAATTCTAAAGTAAAGCAGTCAAATCATACTACAGATATGCTAGGATCAGAAATGTCTTCTTTAATTGTGTTTAACAGTATACATTGTTCTAAATAAAAAAAAAGACATGTATTGAAAAGAAATTAGATGCAACTACGTTCAGTTGCTGAAAAGTGTCTGAATTAAAAGTGTGAGGAAAACTGATTAAAACAAAATAGACATTTTTTGCAAAAATTGGTCTCAGAAAGGGTACACAATTGGGTTCTACATGGAAAGGAGACCAAAATCTACCTGCATACTATGGTCAGGGATTTGACCAGGGCCTTAAGTGCACTGGGGTTAGCCAGAGCGAATCCCTAAAAACTGCTACCCAGCCGGGAACACTGCAGGGTCTCCCCTCAATCCTTCACTAATAGGGGATTGACTACAATGTCTTCTTTCCAGTGTTGAAGCTTGTTATTACGCATCCAGTAGTCTGTCATTGATTTACAAGCCAGCTGCATTTAGCGAACTGGACAGTCATCCAGAGCCTGTGTCTGTGTCTGAATGCTGAAGCTGTCCAAAGGAGTATGTATGGCTTGTCGTTTGCAGGCATGTCATTGTTAAAGTGATTGTTGTGACAATTAAATTAGCACCAAGCAAATTACTATCACAGGCATACTTCTTTTAATGAATAGTCATTATTGTGTTCCGAAAGTGTACTTTGCTATTAAGCACAGCAGCACGCCTCCCATATGCAGGTCTGGCCATATATATAGGCAGCTGGGTAACCCAGGTCCTGCGCTCAGAGAGGCCAAACATATACCAACTAATACAGTGGGGGCCTCATTACAAATTTGGCGGTGCAGCAAAATAGTGGCAGTAATTCCGTTACCACCACTTTCCCTGCAGTGCCAAATTATAATTGTTGGTGGATTTACTGCCGGCGTAATCAAGGTAGGTAAATCTGCCAATTTTCGTAGGAAAAGTGGTGAAATCACCTTCGTCTTGTCCGAGAGGAAAGTCCTCTACTGTACCTCCAATAATCAGCATATTTGCAGAGTGGCAATGCCGCTGGTGATAAATCTGCCAAAAACCCCATGGAGTCCTATGATCTCCAACACTCCACAGGATGAAGTACTGGGAACAGTAATTGAGTTTGGTGGCCATTCAGCATCATTTTGTTAGCCTCGTGTTGAACTCAAAAGAATACTACAAATATCATAAGGCAAGATGGGGTGGGGGGCATAATGCTAAAATCATACTCTTTTTGCTTGACATATTTCAATAGTGAACGTACATATTTGACTGAGTAATTTATTATGATTCATTTACTTTTCAAGACCTCTCCACTCCATGACAGTACTTATAAATCCAATTTGAGGGCGAGGAGGGTAAAGGAAGTGGGGGCAAATGAGTCATGATGATTCGCTGGCGATGTTGAAAGAGGTTGCTGGACTGAACAGGTAGTTTTCCATAATCCCGGTCCTGTGTTGATTTTGCTGACTTTTAAAATCCTGTGAAAGGACTTACTCTCACTGCCTCAAGGCCTTACTGGTAAACAGGTTTTACATCAATCATAATATACAGCAAACTGGTCGTAGAGGCACTTTGCCCAGTCTGCCCCAAGCCCGATACATGCCTCATGTCTCTGGAACCAAAGGTCAAAGCAAGAGACATCAGTTAGGCATGTAGCCCAGTTTAGGTTTTACAAATAAATTGCTAGGAGATTAATTTGACAGTCTAAATAATCCTCATCTCTGGCTTCTAAATTAAACCAATAGTGCAAGTTTGGACATTATGGTAAATATACACGATAAAAAAAAGGTAATCATGAAACTGCTGCAGAAACAACCGTTTAACTCCAGTTAACAAAACAGTCATTTTTGTTGCATTGCATTCCAAAGTCAGATGATGTGTTCAAATGCCCGAATAGCAGACTGGTCACCAGTCCTGGCATCACAACTTAACCGAAGAGTGAGCACAAGGCAAATCATTTTGTCTCTTTGTGCCATATCTGCCAAAATTAGAAATTCTTAGACAGGGGTTTTGGATTCCAACAGGCCCACTCGCAGGACAAGTTTTTTTTGGTCAGGGACAACAAGATTTTATAAACCTATTTTATCCTGGGCAAGCAGACAGTAGGTAAAGTCGAAGGTCTCCACCAATCTAAATAGCAATAAGTCTCCTTTGATGTTGAAATGCTATCAACTGAAGTTGCTGTTAAAATGCATAGAACTGAAATACGATCTTGGATGGCCACAGCATGAAAAGGCCTCTTTTTGGACCAAGAATGACTAAAGTTCTGGTCTGTGTAAATAAGGTTTAGTGGGGGAGGGGTGAGATGGGGATTGAAGTTGTAATGGTAGCCCAATTTAAGGGGTACCCCTTCATACAGGTACCCCTAATCACACTCACACCAAAGTAAATGCACCCCTCAAGGGAGGCAAGGCCAAGAGTCCATCTTGCACGGATAACAAATGTATTCTTTACAGAAATGAGGATAGGGGCAAAGAACTCTCCTGCCTGAACAGTCTCTTGTCCCTCAACCGCTCCATTCTCCTGCCAACTAGAGCTAGATAGGAGCTTATACTTGCTTTAGTGGCATCTCTGGATATGGGCATGGCTTTATCCCACACCGTCCTGCTTCAATACAAGGGGTGCTCCAGTCTTCCTTCCTTCATGGTCGGCGCTTTCTGTTAAGGACATGCTACTTTACAAATTACTACTGTACATAGACACGCACTGTAGCCTGGCAGACTTTTACAAACCTTGAGGCCTAGCCCCGGGAGAAACTTAACATTTCTCTAATGTTCATTCATACTCCACTCATCTTACCCATATCTGGTCTTATAATCTCCTTTTAAACCTGGTTTTCATAATTCTGTATGTTGTGCACGAGTATGTAAAATCTCATTTTAGCATGCATGGGCTTTTGACAGACAGACAACTGGTGAGCCATTTCTTGTGCTCTGCCAGAGCTAGCCTCAGTGACAACACTGCATGAGCTCTGCAATCCATTTTTAGCGCAGGCCACATTCCTTTTGGCAGAGAGCCTCCTTTGAGATTTTTAAAACTAAATAGGATTTAACATTTACAAATGTATTCAGCTAATAGTAATTTGTACCTTATATTTAAATAACTGCCTCCTTTTATTGCCTGCCCATGTGTATGTGATTATATTTGCATGAAAAGGCTTCCTCAGTGCCACTCCGCCCCCTTGTCTCTTGTAGTGCCTAGAAGCAGTCAACAGAAGTCTTACCCAATTCTAAAGCGATTGGGAATGAAGCCAACATTCCCTCCCCCCTTCGTTACTTCTACAGTAACAAACCCATCCCCACCCGACATATCTACAACCCCAGAAATATTAGTTTGAGTTTCACTGTTTATTGTATGGCAAGGTGTTTTAGATCCTCCAATTGATACCATCATCTTTGCACTATTAGGGACTATATTAACACAACATCAGAGACCCAATTGGCACATGCAGAATAGAACCAAGAAGAATATGGTAATGAGCACCAGTATTTTTACTGCTGCCCCCAGCCATGACGGGACCCAATCAAAGGCAAGTGATAGCCAATCCATGTTCTAAACTCCACCTGCTTTCTTCCTTTGAACACCTAGATTGTGCACCACCTTGATGACGCAAGACAGTGACCCATTCTCACCATCCTCTGGGGGAATAAAAGAGCTGCAGCTGCTTCCCAATTTTTTGTACACTCCTCCTCCTATGGTTGTTAGCAACTCCACTATGTAGTGGTTCTGCATCATCATGAGTCTCAATGCACAAAGCTCTACTTTGATGGCGTTTAACCCATTTGTCACTGGCCAGCTGAACTAGCTCCCATCGGACTATCTGCACCCACTTGGAGTTAGCAGCTGCTTGTACCCCAGGAGCCAAAAAAGATGAAAAGAAAGTCTCTGCTGAGCTAACAGGTCAATGTTCATCAGGTATTCCTCTGAGCAGTGTGGAAGAGTCTTGAGACATAGTTTGATCTCTTCTTTCTTCCCCGTTGTTGAAATCGTCCTTTTTCTGGCAACATACCAAATTCTTGTGTTATCTGCAAGTTTCTTTCTGCTTCTTTAGATATTGGAGTGGCTGCTAACACCTTGACCAGCATTTCTTTGCCTTTCAGATGTTCTTCCAGGATTACTAGTAGCACTGAGTGCAGGGTGGCCATGAACACTTGCCCCTCCATGAGGGTGGGAGGTGCAAGTAGGCTTGTCGGCCACAAACCCAATAGTAATCCATCACTGCTGCCGTACCTTTCGTCATATGAGGATCACAAGAGTGTGGTTGCACTGTGTGTTTGCGACAACAGGAACTGTTCCTTCATTGCTAAAACAAAGTTCATAGTCCATGGCTCTATATATTCACACTGGCTTCTCCATTGTTGCAATCCATGTCAGCCTTGTGATGTACTGGGACCATATTTGGCACACAGTCTCTACTTGGGCTATTGCTTCTCTACTGTACTCGATCAGTCCATCTGTTGGGCACATCACTGTGGTGCCCTGCCATATTTGCCGTTGACAAGTGAGTAACCTCCCAAGGAAAAATATTGTACCTAGACACTGGCGGTACTTCGTGTTGCCATTGCATAACGCTGGGTCTAGATCAATACTCAACTGCATGCTGTGTGCTTGGAATGTGTCCATTATCCTGCATTGTGCAAGATGTACCAAGCATTGGGACTGGATGTGGAACTAAAACCTTAGGTACCCCCTGATGCATGCGGGAAAAGTGCACACACGTAATAGCTTTCATTGATCACATTCCTTCCAGCAGTGCACATATCAGAGTACCAGCTATTGGAGGATTCTGGGTACTCAATATCAGAAATGGCGGCAAAGCCCAACGCCTTATATAAATCATACGTCATTCGTACTTCCCATTTCATTCATCTAAGAAAACTTGTAGGGGTGGCTTGCACAAACTGAGACATTTCGTATTCTTTTTTTGACATTCATTTTAGCATCATTTTCCAACTATCCATCCCCCCTTTATATGACCACCCCATATAACAGACATACCTTCACCCACTCCAAAAACCAGTGTCATAAAAAACAATATAAATACTAAAACGATGTACTGCATAATTCCTAGAACAAATGACTTTTAGCTTTGTTCAAATCTCTGTTATGTAGGCTAAGACTCAATCAGGCATCCTTGCATATTGCTGGAGAGGAGAAAAAAGGTAATCAAGAAAAAGAAAGAAAGGGAGGGAGAGGGGGAGAGAGAGGGAGAGAGAGACCCTTTTCTCACTAGGGCCGACCGGGTACTGGACCTTCAAAAAATTGCAAAATCAAATAATTGAAAAAAAGATAGATAAATAAACAATAAAAAATGAAAAATCAGGCATGTTCCACTGCACACCACCCTGGCATGGATCCTTTATTTACTTCTTCCTCTGTTGATTGAGCTTTGCCTTGTCTCAGGTGCTCTTCGGTCATCCGAGAGATGCACCCAATATCTTAACTCCTTCACACAGACAGCGAGGGGAATACAAAACACCACCCCATAAGGACCTTGAAACCTGGGGACGATCAGTTCCAGAGGTAATACTGGTCCAGTTGTAATATGGGCAATGCTGTGTATAGAACTGTGGTCCCGCTTTCTACAGGGGTGGTCACTATTTCTCCTCCCCTTTACCGTGCACCACTACCGCCCCAGTGTGCCTCCGACCTGTCTCCTGGTCGATTATTGATGACCCGTCAACATATAGTATGTCTCCTTTCATCAATGCATGAGCCGTTCATCAGAGTGGGAAAATAAATTAAACTCCTGTGTAATCCAGAGTTGCTAAAACAGGGGCCGTGCAAATAGCTTCTTTTAAGTCCTCCTTACTGTCTATTCATTTTGTCAGTCCATTCCAATTTACTTTTAAGTCCTCTGTCCTTCCCTGAGACTTTGTTACATCAGCCTTGTGTAGATTGCATAGTCTAGAATCCATGCCCTACAATAATTACATCAGCCCAAAAATTGTTGCATTTCCTTGACATTACTAGGCCTAGGGGTGGGGAGTACTGTTGCCGCCCTATATTTATTTCCCCATTTGCAGAAATGAGTTTTCCCAAGTATAGTACCTCCTGTTGGCAGTATTGTAGCTTCTTTTTATCTGCCCTGTACCATTTGTGATCCAGCAATTGCAATAATGCAACAGAATCCCTCCTGCATTGTTAATTTTCAATGCATACCAGCAGATCATCCACATACTGGATGACTACGCTAGGCACCCGACTTCAATGTAATCTGTACTGGGTTCACATCTCTCAGTAACCCAACATCATGTGGATTAGCAGTCCATAATTGTGCTGGCACATATTGCATGTCCTCACAAAATGAAGACTGGGCCACCACTGCCATCAGGGGGTACTCTACCTTCCTATACTGCACCATATCATCATAGGGGATGCAGATTTCCCAAAATGATCTCCCCATTTTGCTCACTGTCCTCAAATAACTCATCAGTCACTTCCTTTAATTGTACTGTTGGATCTACACATAGTACTGTGTGCCACTCACACCCAACCTGGTCTTTTCCCATCAGGACTACTAGTCCTTGCAAATCTAATGACAATATTGTACCTGCCACCATCTCAGGTGGCACCATGGGTCAGAAAAAAGAATCTGTGGGTACTTGCCAACATTTTGTCGCAATTTGAGACACTGCTTTTACTAATAACTTAATACAACAGAAAAATATGTCTGGGACTGCAGGAACCCCACGGACTACTGACTCCCTTGCCATTGCATTGATTATTACCATTGCTCGAGCTACACACATCCCTGAGTGGAATACACTACCCCTTGATGTGTGAATGATATAGTTATATTTAGTTAACTGAGCAGATCCATACCAAACAAGTTCACTGTTGTCCCATTCCTTGAGGCCCTTGGAATCCCTGCCCTGGAGGTGATGGCCCATAATTAAATCTCATCCCAGGCCTATTCCTGCATTCCCTTGCGCAATGCCTCCATCTCCCAAAATACCAGCACTGTGATGTTCCCAATCCTCCTCCCCGGGGCCCTATCCCCCAAAGACTCCTGCTCTTGCTCCTCGAAATCCTCCTCTTCCCCTTGGTGCTCCTTCATACTGACACTGTGGGTTGGGGTACTGCCCCCACCTCATTGTCCCTGTCCTGCTTCGCCCCATAGTGCCGCTATTGTGGCATTCACAATTTGTTGAGTGTCTCCTGTCCTTTACCCCTGAGCTGGTGCCGTCACTGGTGCTTGGACGACAACGTTATTTTGTTTCTTTTCCACTAGTTTTGCCTCATCAGTTTGTCGCTTCTTGGCTGTCTCCCTGTCCTGCTCCTTGATTCTCTTAAAATGGTGCACTATTATACTTTGTATCTCTGCCAACCCTTTGGCTTAAATTCCCACAATTCTATCTAGTGCCTTCTGGACCTCTTTTGGTAGTACCCGCTTTATGATAAAATAGAACAATTTTACTGATTGGTCTCATTGCCCTCCTGTCTCTACTCTCTACATTTCCTGTAATTTAAGAATAAACCTAACTGGGTCCTCATCATCGCCCATTGTGCACTGCATTAAAGAATGTAAGTCAAGGGTATCTGTGCACATCCCTCGTAGGGCATCCCATACCCTTGCCCTTACCTCATTAAAGGCTGCTCCATCATGTTCATTATCTGCAAGATTTACCCCAAGGGACCCAGCCCTTGCCCATATGTCCCCAGCCTGGTCCCCAACTATGGCGACCAGCAAACTCTTACGGTCTCCCAGTGCTAAGGCTACCCCTGCTGTCTGTTTTTCAAATTCATAGATCCATTTACTAGCTCTAGCTATAAGCTGGGGGGGTGGAGCTTTAATCAAATTATTTTTGTCCATTTGAGGCCATGGCACATACTGCGTTATTCCTACTCCTTAATGTATAAGAGGCATCTGCATATCTATTTTGTCTTCTACCCCTTTTTTAGTATTTCTTCTGATCTTGCACTGCAACCATTAACTGTGGTCTTTTTCTTGGTCTATCCCTCCTCATTGTCTCCTGTGGCGCGAACAGGTTTCTCGCTGCCTCTTCTCCTTGATCTCCTCCTTGCCCTGCCTCTTCATTATTTCTACCACCTTGATCATCCCCTTCATTTTCCCTTGCTTGTTCTACTTGTTCCATCTCCTCAAATAATTCAGGACCGTCCATATCCTCTGCGCATCATTTTTTTTCAACACAAACATTTCTTATTGCCCCAGTGTTGAATCAAAACAAAAAATCTCTGAGACTTCCAATCCCCTATTTTCTGCACTGGTACCCTTATTTCTGGTGATACCTCTTCGGGTTCTTGTAACCTGACTAACCTTTCCTGCAACGGTCTTAAATTGTTGTCTAAATCTACTTGTGGACCCCTCTGGGTACACTGATGCTACAGGAATGTCAGCGCTTGTGGATGGGTCATATGGAAGTGGAGGTGCAAAAGTTCTCGAGTTTCCCCCCACCCTAGTTGCTAGTCCTGATAAGCCTGTTGACTCTCTCTACCACTGGCGGCTTATAGACTGGATTTGTATACCCTACTGCAGGTTTAGGCGTTACGGAGAATATCCCCTTACATTGGATCTCTTTTTCATCTTCCTGATCTTCCATCTCCTCGAATAATCGGCAGAGATCTAAAATCTCTTCATTTTTGGAATTTTTTTTAAATGGACATTTATTCTAGCATGTTTGTTATGGGAGCCCTGCTCTGGTCAGGAGCAGGACATGCCCCCTTCCTTTGCTTCTACTATCCATTGTTTGTGGTACTTATTTATGCATGTGTTTTATTGGAGTTTCTTCCTCCATAATGTTGCGCGCGTCCCTAAATCTCCACTTGACCGTACTGCTATGCTGCGCACTCTGCTACTTGTTGCACAAAAATACAGATCAACCCACTTTTTCCCCCAACCCTTTATTTTTTTCCACTTTGATTTCACCCACACACACCGCGACTCATCCACCTTCCTTCTTTACCACAAAAGAAGGCAAGAGCAAACATACAAAAATAATTGACTAAAATCCAGGCCCATTCCTTATACCGAGTCACTACTTTTTTTCCTTATATCCTTGTAATACCACCATCCCAGCTTTTTTTTAATATGCAGAGGATCCCATTGCTTTTATCGTCATAAAAGAATACCTGTGTGCTATTACCTTCTCAACCTATTATGGCTGAGGATCCCTTACTTCCCCAGTCCTTATACACTGAGGATCCCATTTTCCATAATAAAAAGTAGAAAAACAGAAATACGTGACAACGTCAATACATAACCCACGAGGAGTGTTATCCAATCACCTGAAATCCTATCCAATCTATTCCTTACCACATCACAAAAAGTCCTATTCCATCGACCTTGTACATCATTCACATCACCATACTATCATACATACATACATACATGCATGCATACATACATACATACATATCTCCTTGTTATCACTTGCAAGAGTATACCTACATGTGCGTGTTTCACTTGAGTTTTCCTCCGTTACGAAGTCCCAATGCTGGCCTGTCTCTCTGGAGCCACGCCCTGCCTCAGAGGATTTCTTTTAAAATGGCTCCTACTAAAAATCGCTCAGCATACATGCGTTTTTTTATTTAGAGGACCGGTCACTATAGATGGGCGTGGCTCTTTCTTGGTGAGTGGCCTGGGTCTTCGCAAAGTACAGGGACAAAAAAACATGTCGGGTCGTCACCACTGTAAGGGTAGCCCAACTTAAGGGGTACCCCTTAATAATACAGGTACCCCCTAATAACATTCATATCAGAGTAAATGCATCACCCTGTAGGGAAGCAGGGCAAAGAGTCTTTCTTGTAAGGATAACACATTTATTCTTTACAGAAATTAGGATAGGAGCAAAGACCTCTGCTGTCTGAACCGTCTCTTCTGTCCCTCAACCATTCCTTTCTCCTGCAGACTGGAGCCAGGCAGGAGCTTTCATACTCATAACTTGCTGTAATGGCATCCTTAGATAGGGCCATGGCTTTATCCCACACTGTCCTGCTTCCATACAAGGGGTGCTCCAGTCTTCCTTCATGGTCGGCACTTTCTGTTAAGGACATGGTACTTTACATATTACTACTTACAATAAACACACACTGTAGCCCGGCAGACTTTTACAAACCTTGAGGCCTAGCCTCGGGAGAAACTAAACATTTCTCTAACTAATTTTCATTCATACTCCACTCATTTTACCCAGATTTTTATCTGGTTTTATAATCTCCTTTTAAACCTGGTTTTCATAATTCTGTATGTTGTGCAGGAGTATGTAAAATATCATTTTAGCATGCATGGGCTTTTGACAGACGGACAACTGGTGAGCCACTTTGTGTGCTCCGCCAGAGCTAGCCTCAGTGATGCAACACTGCATGATCTCTGCAATCCATTTTTAGCGCAGGCCACATTTCTTTTTGGCAGCGAGCCTGCTTTGAGATTTTTTTTTCAACATAGATATTTTATTAATTTGTTAACAAGAAACAAATCAAGATCAGTAATAGCAGAACATAATATATATCACAGTACATTTTTTGCATCGTCTAGCGCTCATGTTAATTAGGGATGCTTTGAGATTTTTAAAACTAAATGGGATTTAACATTTACAAATGTATTCAGCTAATAGTTATTCCCACCTTATATTGAAATAATAACCACCTTCTTTTAGTGCCTGCCCATGTCTGTGTATGATTATATTTGCATGAAAAAGCTTCCTCACTGCACTTACTCCCCCCATGTCTCTTTTAGTGCCTAGAAGCAGTCAACAGAAGTCTTGCCTAATTCTAAAGCGCTTGGGAATGAAGGAAGCCGCTGCTAGCTCCTTCCCAACAAAGTACTGGGAGAAGTGCATTTATTTCAGCAAGCAAATGAGAAAGGATGTACAGTGACAAAACTCTAGGGTCTAGGCATGTCACAGCTTATTGGCAGTGAGCAGAGTATCCAGGTGGTGACAATTACCACATGTATATTCATGTGCTGTCATTTTCTTAGAGAATTCATGCACCAAATCAGTTTTTCAATTACACATAATCTGAAATGGTGGTCATGCTAAAACCTTGCTACAGATCAGTGCAAGACTACTAGTGTACCACCACATTCTCAGATTCAGCACTAGGGATTAAACCTAGCGACTTGACCTTAAAGCTCAATTTCTCACTCCTCCCAAAACCACCAAAGTGAAGTTAGAATGAAACCTCATATCCTCCACCTACAGATGATTGCATGGATGTGCTAGAAAGTGTGATCTGGAAACTTAATTTTGATAGTTTTGGTTAAATTGGTTTGATAGTTTTGGTTAAAAAAAAATCTGTTTCAATTTTCCTCAGCATAGCTTAATTACTTAATTGTGCTGTCCAAGACATATATACACATTTATTTTCCCTATGGTTCAACTTACTTTTTTTTATTTTTAAATATAAAGCAAGTTTTGTTTACATGCTGTGTTGAATTAACTTCTAGCATGTATCCATCTGGTATATTCGACAGCCATCAATAAAATTGCGTGTTGTGTCAGCGAGTCAGGGTCGCAGCCCACTGCTTGGATGCAACAACAAGGTGGGGGGCACGTCAACCCCCCGGGCGTATACTTCATTCTTCCAAGAGCACTGTCCCAGCAAAGCTAGAACCACACCGATGCAAAGGGCTTGGATGAAAAGTGAGGAAGAATACCATTTGCCTCCCGTTCAAGCCACTACAAACATCAGGGGAAGGTCAACCTTCACGTGCCAAGTTATGGTCAAGGATTCCTTCCACAACACCCACCTGGAAAAAGGCAGTCGGAACAATGTATCCAAGAAGGCTAACTCCTACCTGGAGCTCAAACCGGTACTTAGGCCAGAGAACCCACCCGATGACGCATAGCCTTAACAGGCAAAATATAGTTTGCAGGAGGCCGAACCCGCACGGCACGAGGATACTAATAGGGCACAGAAAGCATGGGATGTTCAGGTTTAGTCCAAAAACACAGCAAGGTCCTGTAAGCAGAACCTAGTCTGTTTCTCCCTCCTAGAGGTCAGCAGCCATTAAGGTATAAGAAAATAACGGAGTTGCTGCAAGGGATGCCACAAAGTAATCTCAGACTAGTCAGCAGGGATCAAGTCGAGGTATAGAAACCATAGAGCAAGACAAGAAGCAGGGTCTGTGATGCAGACCGGGTCAAACATAGGTAATCCACTCACAGAGGTACAAAATAATAGCCCAAAAGGGGAAGACCAAGAGCAAGCCAAAGTACAAAAAAAATAGGAAAACATTGCAAGAAACGCTACACTGAGTTCTGTAACAGGAAACTGGGGCGTTATGAAGCATCATGCAGCATACAGATGGAGCTAAATGCTACAGCATCCAGGCTCCTGAGACACTCAGCCCATGATTGGCAAGGTGTCACAGTAACAGTGATGATGTACGATTTAGTGCTTTCTGTAGACTGTGGTTCGATGACTGTTGCGCCACCCTGCCGCCCCCCTCAAGGTGACATGGCAAATGCCATTCAGTGACTGAGCATGGCAGACAGACACCACGTTGTCAAACACTGCTCCTGACAGTTTGCCATATTAAATAAATCTAGGCAACATAGTGGCAAGCAGATTGTTTACAAGACATGTAATTCAAGTTGCACTGTACTAGCTAGCCATAAAATGGCACTCGCCACCTTAATTCTGCACATATAAAACACACAATTTCTTACTTTCCAAGAGTTAAATATCACTAGCCAGTGGATAGTGACGAGTACACATTTTGTACCCTGACTTAGGGTTACTAACGAATAGGGTCACTACATGGGTGGAAAACCATAGTTTGATAAATGGACTGCTCACTCTTCAGCCGGCCCTTCTTAAAACACCTTCTTAAAACAACCAATCTGCTTCGGTCCACTGTTGTAGCTAGACACTGCATAAGGAACTAGAGGTTTAATGTAGCTTTATATTTTCTAATGATAGTAACATTTATGAAATGCGAGAACATTACTGGGTATTGTAGATTTACTTGTTTTACATTCCCGATCCAGGAATCTGGAAAATGATGGGGGAACAAAGAAATGATAAAAAATCCATAGGTGTGCTTGTAACAAATATTTGTTTGAAAATAACTAAAATATCAACTAAAGCTGCCTTTGCTCTGGCAAATAAAGGATACACTTTCTCAAAAAAGCATAACATGTGTGGCATATGAAAAAGGATGCAATCCAATTGATAAATTCAAACTTTACTTTCACATACATTTCCACTATTAATACTAAAACTCCAGAATTGGAACACTTTGGTGCAGTTAATTTAGCATATCAAATTACTTGAAAATCCAGATTATTCGAAATTTCTGCAGTTGCACAAACAAAGAGCCTAGGAACTGATGCAACCCGACTGATGGAAAATACATGATGATGTAGAGCAGAAGTCTTCGAACTCTGGGGCAGGCCCTCCTTGGGATAGGGACCCAATGTTGCTATGTCACCAATAATCCATCATAAAACAATCCGTCTACGCTATTGAATAAACAATCAATGTCAACTATGCAAAATTCATGGCCCTGAATCTACATCCTGAAGCTCTGTCCCTGGTTTTAGACTTAGCAGTGCTTCCAATTCGAAAATTGGCAGGCTCTCCAATTGATCGTTTTAGTGTTAATGGTACATAGCTCAACCTAGGTGGGAAATGCCAACTGAACCATAAATAGGGACTTCACTGATGCTAGCAGAACAAATTCTGGTGAAAATTCTAATAAAATCAATCTTGGCATGGGGAAACCACTCAGGATGAACCCTCTGGCATCTGTTTTTTCTCTATACACCAGCTCGGTGAGATATATATATATATATATATATATGCTGTGGGACCTAATGTCATGATTTACTAACGAAAGCACAACATCAAGAGCTCATGCCAACAATTAACCTTGGTCCATACCTAAACAGTAGAACATATCTTATCAAATCCTAGGGAGAAGTCAATTTCCAACAACAGATTTTAATAGGTATGACTGCTGTCTAGAATGGAAGACAATGACTTACTAGAGATAAAAACGAATGCTAGCACAAACCAGGTAGCAGACAGACATGGCAATGCAAAGGAAAGTACACCTAAAACGGATCATATAATCATTGTAATTGAACATTCTGAATATCAGGATGAAAAATGCATTTCTAACCAAGAATTGATTTTGGTTAACCATAACAAGTAGAAAATCATGGTATGGGAAACTATTCTGATAAAATACTGCCAATGAATTTGATGGTTCAAACATTCCAGGACAGTGAGGTATCTAATTCAACTCAGCACATCATATAAATCGAAGGTATACATAAAGAAATGCCCATAAAATGTTTATCATGAAATGTTGCAGGCCTTCGGTCAAAAATAAATGAGGAATGGAAGGAGTGTGCATATCAATACAATATATTAATATTTCAAGAGCCTTGGGAAATAGAATAAATAGCCCTTCATGCATTAACTTTATGAGACCAAATAAAAGAGGTAGAAATTCAGATGGCTTAATAACGTACATAGCAACATCTCTAAATTTCACCCAGGAGAGATGCCCAAAAGAATCTGGTCATATATTATGGCTGCATTTCACCACTAGCAATCAATCTTTATACTTAATGTCAACATCAATGCAGTGGTCCCTCAAGCAAGTAATCCAATTGTGGATCTAGAAGGCTTCCTGGCTAACCTTTAAAATTCTACAATCTCAACCATACCACTGTTAAAAAACAGGGGACATTTTAATATTAGAGTGGGAGAAGAACTACCTGATCAATGGAATAGACAATTACGAGGATCAGGCTTAGGAGAGAACTGCTCTGGCAATGAGTAATCCATGTGCATGCTCACAAGGCCTTGCCACTAATGAGCTTCACCTAGAAAATGGGTTAAGAGTTCTAAACGATGCTCTCTATCAGACATACCAGACAATGAGACATTCATAGGACCGAAAAGGTTTATTACATCAGAAATCTATTGGCCACTACGAATAAGCAAGTAAATACAGTTGAAAAGTGATCAACACCCCATGACTGTCCCTTTTCCTAAATGAAAAGAAGAGCAAATGTGTGAACATATTTAGAGGTTAATCAGGAAAAGGCTAAGATGGGACACTCTAGAAATATTAACCGTGGAATACGACGCTTTAAACGTTTAAAAGACCTCACAGGTGAAATAAGGGGTTGCCTTCCATGGAACAGGGGGCTATAACAACTATCAGGAAATATGATTGTTTATATGTTTGGGACACACAGTTCTTAACGGGGTAAAGAGAAAAGAAAAGTAGTTAAAATAATGCAGCCAGATCATGTGTCATTGTAATAAGTAATACACGTAAGAAAGTCGGAAACTTTTAGAATAAATGCAACCTCACTAACTAATGTAATGACATTTAATTCCCTGGGAGTCACTTTTTCATCCAACCCGAGGGGAACACAAAAAAAACAGGACTCTTAATTACTCCATTATTAGTCTGTACAACAAAGCTAAAGATCTATCTCTGGAAACAACAGTTTGACACTTAGTTAAATACTCACAAATCAAAACAAACACATTGGGGCTACGTGGATAAGATATTTGGGGCTTTGAGATGATGAAATGGCTCCAGACCATTAAAAGAACAAGTTACTTTCGTGCCTGGTAATGTTCTTTCGATGGGATGTTCCGACGACGTATTCCACATGTATGACAGGTAATCACCACAGCTGTGCTGCTTTAGAACATTATTTGGCGTCTGCGTCCTGAGTCGATGACGTCGATACGCTGTCCTCGAGGGCCTCCGTTGAGCCAACGTCACCAGATATTATAAGTAGGACGCACGACGCCCGTAGCCTCAGTTGTAGTAGTTTCCCAGAACGTGTGTCACCAAATCTTCTGCCAGTATGACTACAGAAAGCCTTGTGGAAACGGAAGCTGCAATTGCATAAGAAATTCTGTAGAGGGGCAGGTTGGAGGGTTTGATGTGGAATACGTCGTCGGAACATCCCATCGAAAGAACATTACCAGGTAAGAAAGTAACTTTTTTTTCCAAAGGGATTGGTTCCTCCAACGTATTCCACATCTATGACAAACTCCCAAAGCAGTACCAACGTAAGGCGCTGAGAAAAGAATTTAGAATCATAGAATGCCCAATTAAATTGCAGAATAGGACCGCCTTGCCAAAGGTCAAATCTTGCCCATGGATAGAATCCAAGGAGTAGTGTTTGTCAAAATTATGGACAGAGGCCCATGTGGCTGCTTCACAAATGTTACGATTGGGAACACATCTCTGCAGGGCAGTAGAGGCAGCCACACCTCTAGTAGAATGGGCCCGTAAGCCTACCGGAGGGTTCTTACCCGCCAAGCGGTAATATTCAGGTCAAAATAATCCATCTAGACAAAGTTTGTTTAGTAACAGCGTGTCCCAAATGCCTCCCAGAGTATCCTACAAAGAGCAGATCGTCCACTCTGACCCGGGACATGCGTGAGATGTAGAAACTTAAAGCTCTCCTAGGATCCAACCTATGGAGCCTCTCCTCTTCCTTACCAGGATGTGGAGGAGGATAGAAGGCTGGAAGAATGACCTTCTGGCTTAAATGAAATTCCGACAACTTTCGGAAGAAAAGAAGGACGAACCCCAAGGACAACCCTGTCCTTATAGGACACTGAAGGGTGGCTTAACGGAAAGTGCCTGCAACTCACTCACTCTGCGAGCGGAAGTGACTGCAACTAAAAATACAGTTTTCAAAGTCAACAGTCTCAAAGGACAAGAATGTAAAGGCTGAAACTGAGCTCCCATTAGGAATTTTAGAACCAGGTTTAAATCCCAACATGGCACCTGGAAAGGTGACGTCAGAACACATTAGTGAGCCCTTCCAGAAACTGAGAAATCAAAGGAATTTTAAAATAAGAACACTCCTCAGACGAGCACTTAAATATGGACAGCGCCGCCAGGTAACCTTTAATGGTACCCACTTGCAGGCCCTTGTGGGCTAATGAAAGCAAAAAAGACAGAACCACAGGACTGGCACATGAAAAAGGATCCACATTCTTAAGCCTGCACCAGTGGCAGAACTTTCTCCAACGGCAACGGTACAGGGACTTCGTTGCAGGCCTTCTGGCTGAAAGCAACACCTCCATCACGTCTTCAGGGAGGTCCCAATCCTTATACCTAAACCTTTCAGCAGCCAAGCATGAAGGTTGAGGGACTTGACCGCTGGATGGAGAACCTGACCCCCCCCCTCCCGTGAGAGCAGTTCGTCTCGGTAGGGAAGACGGCATGGAGGGCAGATGGATATGTCGAGAAAGTCTGGGTACCACGTTCTCCTGGCCCATGCCGGAGCAATGAGGATCATTCGGGAACCGAACCTCCGTAACCTCCGCAGCACTTGCGGAATGATGGGGACTGGAGGAAACACATACAGCAGTGAGAAGGACCACTCCACTACGAACGCGTCCCCTAAGGCTCCTCTTGGAGGAAATTCCGGCAAGCAGAATCTTTCGCACTTCCGGTTGACACTGGTGGCGAAGAGATCCACTTGTGGGGTCCCGCAAAGGGCGAAGTTCTCCAGGAGAATCTCCTGAGCCAGCTCCCACTCGAGAGAGACCATGCTCTGCCTGTTCAGAGCATCACCGCTGTCTTTTCTTCTCCGGCCAGATGAACTGCCGAGATCGAAATTTTCGGCTGGATGGCCCAGAACCCGAGCTGCATCGCCTCTCTGCACAGGAGGGAGAGACCCTGTCCCCTCCCCTTTTTGTTGAGGTAGTGCATGGCCACTGTATTGTCCGTTAGAATAAGGCCATTCTTCCCCCGCAGACGGCAGAAAAGCCTTCAGGGCTAGCCTGATGGCCCTTAGCTCCAACAGATCGATATGGAGTCTAGACTCTGACAAGGACCAACTACCGCTGACTGTCAACTCGTTGGCATGAGCTCCCCATCCCGTGAGGGAAGCGTCCGTCACGATCGTCACCTCTGGCCAGGGTAGCCAAAATGGAGCCCCCTTCATCAGATTGCCTTCGACGGCCCACCCCAGAAGATCCTGGTCGACCGAGGGCGGTACCTGAACTGGATCAGACATCCTGCCGGAGGACTGTGACCACTGTATCTTGAGAGCCCACTGCAGAGATCTCATCCGCAGCCTGGCTTCTGGCACCAGGAAAATGCAGGATGCCATGAGGCCGAGCAACCTCAAGAACTCGAACGCCGGGAGACTCTGGGCATGTTGAAACTTGTTCACCATCTGCAGAATGTGATGAGCCCTCACCTGGGGAGGAAAACACAGCCCCAGGGATGTGTCGAGCACTGCTCCGATGTACTGGAGCCGCTGGGTTGGTGTCAAATGGGACTTCTTTAAGTTGAGGGAGAAGCCCAGCTTGCGAAGGGAGTGGCAGGTGACTGACAGATGATCCAGGACTTACTCGGGAGAGCGCGCCCTGATCAACCAATCGTCCAGGTAGGGGTAGACATGAATACCCCTTTACCGAGATACGCTGCCACCACCACCATGAGTTTGGTAAAGACCCTTGGGGCGGAGGTCAATCCGAACGGGAGGACCCGAGACTGAAAGTGCGAGTCGCCAACCGCGAACCTCAGGTACTTCTTGTGCTTGGGATGAATCAGCACATGAAAGTAAGCGTCCTTGAGGTCGAGAGACACCAACCAGTCCTGAAATTGAAGGGCCTCGAGGACTTGAGAGAGAGTAACCATCTTGAACTTGTCTTTCCTGAGGAGCTTGTTCAAACCACGCAAGTCCATGATGGGTCTCAATCCCCCGTCTTTTTTCGGGATAAAAAAATATGGTGAATACCATCCCTTGTTCCTCTCCGCTACAGGCACCAGTTCTATGGCGCCTTTCTCCAGCAGGGCTTGTATTTCCTGCGCAAGGAGCGGATCCAGACTCTTCAAAGAGAGATTCCCTGGTGGATTGTCGCGAGGCCTCTGCCGGAAAGGAAGACAGTAGCCGTGGGCTATGATCCCCAAAACCCACACATCTGAAGTAATGGCACGCCATTCTACAAGATGCTGTGCCAGCCTTCCCCCAACCGGCAAACCATGGGACATGGCCTCATGACTGAGCTGAAGCGGCTGCGGCAGTGCTTGAGGGCACAGAGGCAACTGCGCAAGTGGCTTTGGCACCTCAAGTACCTTGTTTTCCACCTCTGGTACTCCTACGTTGGCCCCTTTGACGGGCCGCTCCCCTCGATCTACCAAAAGACGAGTAGTATCGAAAGGAACCTACCCTCCATTGCTGTCCCCTACGATGAAAAGGCAGAGGTTGGCGTACTGCAGCGCTCAATGACTTCGCTGCAGCTTTGGAGGTCTGCAACCTCTCAAGGCTCTCGTCAGCCTTGCTGCCAAAAAGATGTACACCATCAAAGGACATGTTAGAAGCCGGGCTTGTACGTCAGGAGCAAACCCCTTCTTCCGCAACCACGCAAATCTGCACATCAGGGTAGTCACCGCCATGGACCGGCTGACACAGTCTGCCATGTCCAGACCCGACTGAACGTATTCACGCATGGCATCCTTGCCATCCTGAATGAGGGCAAGAAAACCATCCCGTTCCTCCCCTTCGGGAATATGTTCAGCCGCCAAAGACACACAATTCCACAGAGTGTGAGTGAAACGTGCTAGGGCACACACACAGTTGGCTGCCTGTAAAGCCATAACCCCTGAAGAAAACACTTTCTTCGCCCAGCCATCAAAACGTTTATCGTCCGTATCAGGAGGGATGGTAGGGTACGATGCCTGCTTTGCCGGGGCCATAGCCGCCTGCACCACCTAACTCTCTGGAGTGGGGTGCGTCGTCAAGTAGCAGGGGTCGCTACTGGCTGGACGGTATTTTTTTTGTCAACGCCTTGCTCACTGCTGGGCGACTCTCCGGAGCAGTCCAAGCCGCCGACACCCTTCTCTGTAACGCCATTTAAAATGGCAGCAGCGGGTCAGTGGGTGGACCTTGGTCAAGGATATCTGTCAGGTCATCCTGTAGAAAATCCACTGGTGGCGCAGACCACCCCAAGTACTCAGTCACCCTTGACATGAGACGACGTTATCAAGACTCGGCATGCATGCCAGGCTCAGGCCTACCGAACTCAAACCTCCGGAGAGGTGTCCAGACCACTGACGTCGTGCAAAGACCGACGCAGGTCTTCCAGCTGGCTATGACCAGACACGAGTTTGTCAGGAACCTCCTCAGGAACCAAACCTTCAGACCCTTCATCCACCTCAGAGATGTAATCCAGAGGCTGGAATAAATCCCTGGATGAAGGCATAGAAAAAGGTTCAGATCCAGGCCTCACTGACTTCTTCAGGGCCTTCCTCGGAGTTTCCACAGATGCAAGGGGTACCTCCGGCAAAGCCTCCACAAAAGGCGTCGAAGACTTCGACGGAATCGGCGTCGAGCGTGGCGCTGATGGCTTCGACACAGGCCTAGAGGGCGGTGCCCCGAGCATGTCCTTCGACGCCTCGGCGCCGATGGCGTCAACGACTTCCTCGGAGGCAGAGCCTCGAGAGAGTTCTTCGACGGACATGGCGCCAATGTCTTCTTAGAAAACCTCAGAGGTTCCGCCGGTCTCGAGGGTGTCGAGGACCGGGACCTGGAGCAGGCATGGCTAGAGCGATCCACCTTGTCCGATCGGGACCTCGAAGTCTCCCGATGATCGCGACGACCGCCCGAAGGCGTGCGAACGGTGGCCCTAGCATGTTCCCTACCGGCTTCTTTCGAAGGTGCGGATGGAATGGAGCCCTGCGATTGGAAAATCGGCATCTCCGTACGAAATGCATCCCATTCCGCAGGAGAAGAATGCAGAAAGAATGCTTGTTGGGACAAGCAACCCGCCGTCTGGCGGAGTCCTCGGACGAAGCCGGGGAAGACGACCGAGCGCTTCCGCGAGTGCCTCGAAGAGGCAGAGGAATGGCGGGACCCACTCCGGGACTGAGACCTCCTGGATTTACGCCGACGTCTGAGAGTCGCCCCTTGAATCGTCGGCCGAAAGCCCAGCGGATTTGGAAACCTTACCTACAGTCCGCTTCTTCTTCCGCTCCCGCAAGGCCTTCAACATTAACGACTGGCAATCGTCACAGTCATCGGTGGTGTGGTCTTCGCCGAGGCACCAGAGGCAGACGTCGTGCGGGTCCGTAAGAGACATCTTGGAACCGCAGTCCCGACACTTCTTGAATTCCGACCGCAGGGTAGAAGAGGAAGACATGATATCTTTTTCACAAAACACCAAGTTCGAAGAACCGATGGAAGTAACAGAAGAACCGAGGCGTGCCGAGATCTCTGAAGTGAACACGTTCGTGGAAAAAACGGAACTGAGGCTATGGTCATTGTGCGTCCTACTTATAACATCCGGTGACGTCGGCTCGACAGAGGCCCTCGAGGACAGCGTATAGACGTCACTGACGCAGACGCCAAAAATGTTTCTGAAGCAGCACAGCTGTGGTGGTTACCCGTCATAGATGTGGAATACGTCGGAGGAACCAATCCCTTCGAAAGTACATTTTGCCATCAAATTCTTGCTTTACCAACTAGCACCCCAACCTATGCAATGTACTAGGCTTGGATTATCTCGGTGATGAATTTGCCATCGCACCAATACTCTTGCAGTAGTTTGCCAATCCACATGCCATGTTTACAATAAATAGGATTACAAATATGTTGTAGTAATCCTTTGCAAATACCATGGTTTATTCAACGTGGTTTGATCATTTACAGGCAAACGCAAGACATTTCTTTTTTAAATGTAATTCTTTTATTGCGCAACATGCCCATAGGCCTCAGTGCGCATGAACAAGACACATAATACAAAGCATAATCTTGGGTAAACATAACAAAACCAGAAGGGATACAGAATACTAAAGGTTTCTCAATGGTACACTATCAACTTCAAATCAGAGGGCAGGTTGGAGAAATTATTACAATTTGTCAGGAAAAAAGGAAGATTACTGTGGCCACAGCCAATGACTCTAAAATCGCTATTAGCTTGCGTACACCACTCCTTCAACTTAATCCCACATAGGATCTTCAAATCGAAACCTCTAACAATCCCTGGATCAGTTCTTTCACGAAGCCAAGTTATCACCTTATTCCTGAGAGCCTCTGTGGGTCCAGTTTTACAGGGGACATAACATTAGTAATGATAATGTTTCTTGGGTCCAGCGAAAGCTCTCTCAGCAACTTATCAGCAATAAATGGCATCTGTGATTTCCTCAGTCGAACAGTCTTGATGGGGTTGGGGTTGATTTTTGTACAGACTCCAAGAACACATGATGAGGCTAGGCCCAGGTCCACGTCAGCTGGAGCCAGTCCTACATGAACATACCCATCAGTCCCACCAGAGGTAGAGAATAGTATAGGGGTAGGGAGATGCGGTGTCACATCTTCAGATATCAATGGCTTGAACGTATTCATGTCTCCTCACTCAGTCTGGCTGTTATCCTTACCAACAACAAAGTTAGATTCTTGATGGAAAGCTTGGCATCCCACATTAACCATATCAGCCCTCCAAAGTGTATCAGTTTGACATTAATTATTCACCATAACAGAGTGCACCAATGTTTCAACTTTATCCAAGAAGTGCAACCATAAACAAAAATCATAATTTCTACATTGATGTAGAACAGTGGCTATTTTCTTTGCTAACTACCATTGGGGAGAGCTAAACTGTTCCATCTCAACAAGATGTTCACAATTGGATCCCAGAATTTCCAGGAACGAGGTTCTTATTTTCTTCCCTGTATCAGACCATGACTGAGGGGACATAGGCCTTGCCTTACACATGGTGCCCTGTCTTGTCAGGACCATCTCTCATATATCAATCAACTAATTGTAATCCCTGCCACTTGTGAATGAGCCCTCTGCCCCAGCAACACTGCAATGCCGCAATGCGCTACTGCCCGTTGCAGGAGACAGCAAACTGAGCCCGACAAGCCGTAGGCAGGATGTAAATAGCTCATCGTTCTGTCACAGCTTTCCAGCCGCCAGACTCTACGCAGCCACACAGTCCGGCACAGCATAGCAAAGCAGTTGAGAGTGAAGCACGCCATAAGCCGCGGGCTGCTGGGTCAGCAGAGAGAAGAGGGATGGGCTAGAGTAAAGGACCTGTGAGCGTAAGGGGTCACACGGTCAGACAACCTAGCATCAAGCTGCTCCCTAGGGGGCTGCTTCCGACTGTCGTCCTGTTGGGACTCCTCCTTGATGCTTTCCCAAACAATTGCGCATTTCCCCTGCCGCTGATCAGCAACCTGCACCAGTTTTTTCTAATACAAGTGATGTTAAAGGCACCCAGGAAAAATGTCACGAAGTTACAGTACTGACTCGATAGACTCTGGAGAAAAAGTTAAATCACTCGTATAATATTACAAATCAATACAAATTCGAACATAGAGGATTACATTTTCTGGTCTACAGGTGTCGGACATCAAGCTAAAAAGCGAAACTGCTTAGATGGTCACAAATCAAAGGCAAAGTCTTTTACATTCATCTATGAAGGGACATCCTAAATCTGTATAAAACTTTAACATGTGCCCACAAGAAGCATGACAATCAGTCAAGGGTAGATGGCATGTGCAATTCTAGCTGTGTATACATTTCACAAGGAACAATGGAAAGAGAACATACAATTACCAAACAGTCAATGAGGAATCCTTAATCATTGGGCTTTTCCCCTTCGCCCAACATGTTTAGAGGCAATATTTAGGTTAGGGGAGCTCTGGTAGATCAAGTACTTCGGCTGGGGCCTCCCTCTGGAGGGGCCTCTCTCAAACTTAAAAGAACCATCTCCGATTGCGGAAGCGCCAAAAAGACCTTCCTCTTTGCTTCTGCCTTCTCTTCTCTCTTACTATCCCCTGCTGATTTCCTATATAATACTGCACTGGTCAACTGGCTACCCTCCGATTTCAGGCCCAGGTCCCTGCCCGCCCAGTTGCACACCTGCACTGCCTCCCGGAAACCCTTGCACTTGAGTCTGTATCTGTAACCATACAGTCCCCCCTACCTGCCCTTTTGGACACCTGCTGCCTGCACTTACCCTTGCACCTACCACCTGCAGCACTTCTTGTTATTGTTTTGATTCCGTGTAGAGCACTGCCTCCTCCCCTTTCCCCTGGCACTTTTTCCCTCCCACCTCCCCTGTGCGATCCCTAGTTCACTTGGCCTCTCTGTCCTCCCTCAGTTTCCCCTTCCTTGCCTCGTCGCGCCTCGAGAAACTTGTGTATAGGCACGTTACAAATGCCATTTCATATCATATCTAAAACCTGAAGATCCACTGGGAGGCTTTATAGTTTAGTCATAATTAATTTTGGAGTTGATGGCATCTGCCAAGAGCCCTTCCCCAAACCTCATCTTTCCACAAGGCAGTGGAGTGTTTCAAAGCGGATGAAAAGCAAAAGAAGGGCTCTACAAAACACACAAATGTGCCTCATGCCGTCATACCAGCAAACAAATTGGTGACACAAAAATTCGTATGGGATGGCAATATACATGCAAGTCAGAAAAATAACCTAGGCACAATAATTATTCTTTCTGCTCATTCATTAAGGCCACGGTGCAGTAGTCCTAATGTTAACATGGCAGAGTTTCCACTTCCTATTTGATCATAATTTAAATCAAAGGATGCTTAAGCAATCAGTGCACTAAAATATTCCATACGCTATAAAAACATTTGTTTTTAAAAAAACGCGATTCATTTTCATGTGGAGATAGAATGGCCATCACTGAGACTCCAGAAACAAAATGACACAGATGTATGAGCAGAGTCCCAGCACGAAACCTACATGGGCTAACTGAAAACAAGTCTTATGCTTAGGGTGTAAGATATACTATTAAGTGGAAAAAGTTAAACCGTTTTCCAGGCCGCTTGCAATTAAAGGAAGTATCGAATCATCTCAGAGGCCCTTTTACTAGCCTTTCTTTGAAACAAGGCCAAGTTTTTCAAGTCAGGTTTTTAGGTCAAGCATATCGGGGGCGAGACAGGCCGGCATTCATTTTATAATCCCAGGCCAAGCGATGGTAAATTCTGTCAGCTCCAGCTAACGGAAGTATCTCTGTGTAGGTGCGGTCATAAATCTACAAGGAAACACGTCTGAAGGTGCCAATAAACATTGCAAGCATGCGGATGTCTTTCGCATTTCCTGACTAACATTAGCGTCTTGGATTTCCCAAATTACTTTTAGGTCCCCTTACTCCCCCAACAGACAACGAAGGCAACATAATCCGTCGATGTCATGCTTCACGTGACGTTAAGTATTTCAAGTTAGCATACTGTCTAATATCTATTATCAAGCCAATTCCTACAATGTCATTTGTATAGAATTGTCAACACGATTTGCTCAACCTGTGCACTTTCATGGCAAGGCTGAAGCGGCCGCAGTGTGCACGGTGTTCAGGCTAGCAGGTTGCAGTAGAGAAGGAATATACAAGTGAAATGACAAGCACCCACAACACGTGTCTTTTCTTTACAACTTGTAAAGAGTGGGGGTGCCATTGCGAGGTAGCCAGTAGTTCTGACAAACTCATTCACAGCTACCACATGCAGCAAAAGGAAGAGACTGCGGTTTCTGAGTCATACCTCCCCCAATGGAGTCCACTGATGCACATGCGGCACGGCTTTTGTGTGGAGGAACTTTCATCCACACAAAAACTGGGGAGTGAGAAAACATCCGCTATTCCTAAATACCAGGGAGCTGATTTTTATGGAAGCGAAACGTAAATGTAAGGCTTACATCTTCCATTCACACCACCACCCCATTTTCGTCAATTTGAATGGTGGAGAACTTGCATTTCGGCCACTCCCTTCCTCTCCCCATACAAATACTCCAGCATTTGCGCCCGCGTGCATTTTCATGCAGGCAGCTGGCGTTTTGCACAAGCAAAAAGCAGGTGGACGCCATAGGGATCCATTGTGAATGCTGCCTGCCATTAATTAATGGCAAGCAGTGTTTACTTCATATGCACAGCAGAGTGCAAAAGAGCAGGGCAAGAGGCGGCTTACACGCGTATGCACCACCTTTTGCCATGCACTTTTGAACTCTGCCATGCACATTTTCAAAATTCAGCAGCAAGGCCCCGCTTACGTGGCAGATTTGCAAACCCACAGCCGATCCCTCTTGTCTGGATAACTTTCACCCAATTTCCATTACTCCCTTGTTGGGGAAACTCCTGGAAAAGCTGGCCTTCCCCCAACTTACCCTTCATTCCGACTCTGTTGGCTCTCTCCATGACCACCAATCTGGATTCAGAGCTGCCAGAAGCACGAAAACTGCTCTCCTGAACATCCGTGAAGACCTGCTCTCCAACCTTGACTCTAACATTCCCTCCGTCCTCATATTACTTGATCTCTCCCCTGCTTTCGACACAGTCAACCATACCACCCTGCTCAATCGTCTCTTGACAACCTGGGTATCACTGATCAGGCTCTGGCCTGGCTGACCTTTTTCCTTTCTTATCGACCCTCCCAGGTACAACTTGGGTCCTTCCTATCCGCCTCTCTACCTGTGGTGTTCCCCAGGGGTCTAACCTTTCACCCTGGCTTTTCAACCAATACCTGGCAACTCTCGCCTACTGCATTTCCATTTTCTGCTCAAACTTCCAGTGCTATGCTGATGACACCCAACTCATTTTCAGGCTTCCCTCCAACACCTCCTCTCCTTCCCTCATCTCCGATTGCCTAATCGCCATTCAAAATTGGTGTGCCGCCAACAATCTTTGCCTAAATGGCAACAAGACTGAGATCCTCCTCATTGATACATCCTCACCATCCTTGCTCTGGTTCTCTCTAGGTTGGATTACTGTAACAGCCTCTTTCTAAATCTACCTGCCTCTACTCTCCACCCTTTACAACTAATCCAGAACAGGAATGCGAGACTTGTCCTTGGCCTCAAGCCCTGGGATCGTATCTCTCCAGCTCTGAAATCCATTCATTGGCTCCCAGTGGATGCATGGATTACATTTAAAACCCTCTGCATTGTCCACAAGGCTTTCTCGGTCCAAAATACCTTCAACTATCCCTCCATTAATACCTCCCCTCTCCAGCCCTTCACTCCTCTACTTTAAACTCTCTCAGGGTCAGTCGTTTTTTAAAGAAATTAATTGGGGGCAGATCTCTGTCTTCGGCTGGGGCCTCCCTTTGGAACCACCTGCCGGCCACCTTGAAACAAGGAGAACCATCTCTGGTTCTGGAAGTACCTCAAGACCCTCCTCTTCACTTCTGCCTTCCCCAGTCTTCTCCCCTGCTAATTCTGTCCTTCTCTCTCTGCATCATGCACCTGGTCAGCTTCTGTCCTTCGGGCCCAGGCACCTACTCACCCAGCCTCCCTCCGGCACTGCCTTCAGGCCACCCCTTGCACTGGGATCTGTATTCTGCACCCATACAGTCCCCCATATTTCTCTGCACTTATCAGATAATACCCTATCTGACTAATCATGCACTTGCCACTTGCTGGCTGCACTACCACTTTTTCACTGCCTTTTTTATTTATTCCGTTTCTCTCCTCTGTTCCGCACTTTACCCTTTTCCATGCACTTGCGCATTCTTAATGTCACTGGGCCTAGTAAGATCGTTCTTTTTGTTTCTCCCTTGTCCCCTCCACCCCCTCTTTACTTGGTCGCGCTCTGAAACACTTGTGTATGAGCGCGATATAAATAAAATATCATGTATCAGTGTACAAGTAAGGGTCCCGGACGCAAAATTACGGGATTAATGCAAATGAGCTCCCAGATGTTTTGCCATTAGCACCAAAGTCTTAACATGGCCCAGAATATTACGTTCTTGATTTTAAAACTCTAAACCCAATATCAGCATACATAAAAAATAGATACTTTAACAAGTGAGCAGAATGTCTGTATGAAAGCCTTTTCAAGATTACGTTCCACTACTGCAACACTTTGCTCCCTCTTTCTTCAAGACTTCTGCTTGCGCCCGACAGACAACTCGATCATGCAGACAGGTGGGAACGCTACTTCTCCTACGCACGCTGATCAACTTTAACCTTTGTCATAACAGATGTCTGACAGAAGTAAGCCATTCTTCAGATGTATTCGCTAGAGCAGTTCTAACAGCTGGGACTAACTAAACACAAACCTATGCAAGCACCTGCAAATGTAGTGAGCCCTCGTGACAGAGTCAATGTCCCTAACCGTGCAAAATGTAAAAATGTCCCCATTTTTAGGAAACTCAACTACAACAAAAAGCAATGCCAGTCTCAGCACCTAGGTTGGCCGCACTTTTCAAAGTGCCTAAAGGTACACTCTGTGTAATGCAAAGTAAGCAGCACTGGGAAGTCCATGCCAGGCTACCAAGACACTTTGTATAGAAAAAGAGAGCCACCACCTTCTTTGCAAACGCAATCTTCTAGAAGCTTCAGCAATCAGGGAAGAACCTAATGATACTATGAAAGATCAGACATCTTAAAGCTTCCTTAAGAAGTGCTAAGGGAGTCTAAGGTTGTCCTGAATTCCCATAAGGAATCATTGTAGGCTCCGTCCAAGACCGCACTTAAGTTAAAGAACACCGCCTGTAGTGCTAGCAAACACTTGAAGTTAGTTCTTTTTTATGCAATTCCTTCTTACCAATCCATCAACCAATAGAAGTATCATTATGAGATTACCTCTTTAAATAATTAACTGTACTGCCTGCTGATGGAGGGCGTTCTGGCTCCAGATAACATTAAAACTTATCTGAAAATAATGATCAAGCTATGTAATCCTAGACTGTAAAACAGGCTGCATCTGCTGACCTGTCATTGCCACTACCGCTTATACATGCGTTTTTAGATATGCTACTAGCTCTACCTTGTCCAGAGATAGGCGTGGAACAAAAATTGCCTAGTAGACAAACTATGTCAAAATCCTGCATTGACTATCAGAAATCAAAAGAAACACCAAAGATGAAGCCAGTGCCTGGTGTTGGTTTCAAGTCAACCATTCCAAACCTTTACTTGGAGAGGCTGGCTCGTACACAAATATACCTTCTCAACAGGCACAGTACCGAAAGGGCCTTAATTGACCTAAGAACCCAAATTGAGGAGTTAAAAGACAAAGGCAAACTTGCCCTCCTACTACTAGATCTGTCGGCTGCATTCGACTTAGTAGACCACAAAGTCCTATGCTCACACCTAACCTCAGCAGCACTGTTTTCTGATAAAGCCAACACCTGGATCCAGTCCTTTCTGGATAATAGATCAATGAGAGTTTTCTCACCATTAGCCTCGGCCAAACCTTCACCAGTCATGTGCGGTGTTCTCCAAGGTTCCTGTGTGTCTCCCACCGTATACAATGTATTCACTAAGCCACTGTTCGAAGACCTCGAATATCTAGGGGTCACCTACACTAATTACGCAGATGACACCCAGATACTCATACCCGTCACCGGAAACTGACACCGACTCCAAAGTACTGAATGACATCTAGAGCATCATCCAGGACTGGATGGCTAAACACGGACCGTCTCAATGACGAGAAGACTGAGCTTCTCCTCCTAGGCTCTAAGCTCAAACTAAATAGACTAGACAAACAATTTGACTCCTTTAATATTGATGGTAACTCCAAGGTTTTCCAAGGATGTCAAAACTCTTGGCATCTACATCGACTCATCTCTAAACCTATCAAGACAGGTTAATGCGTCAGCCTCCTCAACAGCATATACCTGCAAGCTAATTACGGCCTGCAGACCGTTCCTCTCCACACCTAACTGCATCTCCATAGCTAGAGCTCTAGTACTCTCCAAGCTAGACTACTGTAGTGCACTCCACCTTGGAACTAGTCAACAGAACGTGAAAATGCCTTGCTAATTTAGCACTGAGTTATCCGACTAAGAAATTCACACGAAATCCTTCAGATCGCCCAACAAGAGCAGCGCAGGCACATTGCCTCAAAATCCCAAGCTTCAAGTTACAAAAGGCAGGAGGTAGTAGTTTCCCAGTCCTGGCAGCCAAATTATGGAACACTCTACCTTTACCATTAAAAACTGAATATGCCTACCACCCATTCAGGAGGAATGCTAAAATGTGCCTCCTCGCCCAAGAATCTTAGATACTCTACCCCTACCACCGACAGTCCTATGCATGTAAGATATGTAAGACATTTCACTTATTAGTATTCTCATTCTGTAAACACTGTAAATTATATCTTAGTCAAATGCATATTTTTTGCAAATTTTGTAAACCTTATTCTTGTCATTGTACCTTCTGTAACATGTCTATGTAAGAAATGCACCCGGATGCCCCTGGGCTTGGTGCGCTATACAAATAAATAAAACACAAACATCAAGCTCTTTTCTTTTGTGCGATTTAGATGCGACCATGTAGCCTGCTTAGTAGCACTCTTAACACTGCTTTGCAGCCTCCTTCGACATGTTTGTACAGAGAAAACAGGACTTGGCAGTGCGTCACATTGGCGAATACAGGAGGATTAAACATCTACACTGACATGTCTGCAGGACACTTTCCAACACCAAAACACAAACACAGAATGCTACTGCTTAATATCAGGCCATTCCGAATACCAGGACATACACAGAACCATACACTGGACAGCAGTGGTCACAATTTGGAGCATCATGCTTTGAGTTGAATCATACATTAGAAGGAATAAGTTACTTACCTGTAACTCTTGTTCTCTAGCATTGGTATCTTTCATAGATTCACAGCTGTATGAATAGATTACAAAGTAGTACCACATAACCACCTGGGCGTCGTACCGCCTTGCTGTCCTTGGACTCTGCCATGGAATCCCTGTTGACTCAGTAAAACCTTCTAAAGGTTTGCACTGATCTCCAGGATTCAGCCCTACAGATGTCAAACAGGGGAACTCCAGAGAGAAATGCTGTCGTGGAGGCAACGGCCCTTGTAGAAGGAGCCATGGGGGTGTCCTGCAAGCCAGTTTGCTGATGACGGAAGGAAATGCAGGAGGAAATCCACCTAGCAATGGACGACTTGGAGCGTGCGTTACCCATACCAGAGGGACTAAAAGTCCCAAAGAGCTGACCGGTCTTCCTGAACAACTTGCGGGAGAAGGGAGAGGTAATATTTCAGTTCAGAGAATGCAAAGTGGTTTCTTCAAGAAAAAACAGCCAAAGAAGACAGCGAAGGTGCAGAAGAGGGGGTGTATTTAGAAATCTCTGCAAGGAGCACTTTGATGGAGGAATGTTCTAGGCCCGACCGGGCCAAGGAGAACCGATATGGCAGGATGTCATTTGGCTGAACAGCAAAAGGGTCCAGTTTCCATGCCGCAGACCAGTGGGAAAAACGCATCCCTTTACTTCTATAACAAGTAAGTGCAGAGGAAGTGCATGTTTGAGTGAGAACATCCTTGCAGTCGCACAGCAACGTGATAGTGCCAAACTCTAGGAGCAGAGGAGCGAGGCCATCAGGTTCAGAGAGGCTGGGTAATGGTGAACCACTGCCCCGTTGCTGCTGGAAAGCAGATCATCCAGCGGAGGAAGATCCATCTGGGGAGCGGAGGACAGGGCGAAGAAGTCAGAGTACCAGAAAGGTCTAGGCCAAGCTGGGGCCACTAAGATTAATTTGCACTGATCTTGTCTGAAGGCATTTAACACCCAAGCCACCAGGGGGATAGGAAGGCATACAGGAACTTCCCCTCCCAGGGGAATGTGAAGGCATTCCCCAGGCTTTCTGGATGAGGGAATCTGCTGGCAAAGGCCAAGCATCTCTTGTTGGCGAAAAGATTGATCTCCGGAGTGCCTCAGCGGCAGAAAATCCAGCAGACTCGAGATTGATCTCCTCAAGTTCCCATTAGTGGAACATGTGCTGATCTAGTGCCAGTGCCACAGAGCCTGATCCTTTGCAGACAGAGAGCAAGACCTGGTGCCACCCTGCTTTCGTATATAAAACATTGGGGTGGTGTTGTTTATGTGAACATCCTGACCACAAGATCGCTGAACTGAGGAAGGAAGGACAGGAGGACCAAAAGACTGCACAAAGCTCCAGGAGATTGATATGGGGATGCTTCTCCAGACCTCTGGCATGCAGATCCCATGTATGCACCCAACTGCCTTCCAGGGATGTGCTCGTTATGACAGTCACTTGGTGTGGGGGAGGGCAAAAGGGAGAAGATGTGCCACCCTGAATTGCAACACCAGTGATATCTTGTCCTCTGAGAAACCTCTATTAAAAGAATGAATAGAAATCTGCATTGCTTTTCCTTTAGTTATCTCTCTGTTCGGTCCACCAGAAAACCCGAGTATTTATTTGTGTAAACTACTTCAATTTTCTGATTGTTTAAACTAATTTCTCAACACATTTATATCTAACAAACTCACGGATATAAAATCAGCAACCATTTATGGGCAATTTTGGGAGTGTCCATAATGATTACATTGTCCACTTATGTAAGCCCCTGGAAAAGAGAGAGGACTAATTTGGTGAAAAGATCCAAGCAGGGTTTATGTCTTTTTAGTCTGTCAGATACGGGGGCCAGAAAACAGCAATGTTGAAGCGCTTTAAATCTATCATTGCTAAGGATGGGTTCAGTTCCACTCCCATGTAATCCAATCAGTAATGAAGTTTGAGCATTTAAGTTAATGATCACATTTAAACAAGCCGGATCAATCCTCCACAACTGTAGTTCGTACCATAGTTTAGATCGTTTGACCCAATCGAAGACGGTCCTAAAATCTGTAAAAGCTACAAACAATGTGTGTTATTTTCCAGTAACTGCTTGTTTGGCTAGTGGGGTGAGTTGACTAAACACCCGATGTTATGTAAGGGAGGCAAGCTCCAAGTAACTGGGTTCGGCCGGCTGCTCCCCAAAGTGCTTCTAAGAGGGTGTAAGGAATGGGATTATGCACGCTTCCCATCCCCACCAAGGCAGAGTATTACACCATCAGGAGCTTGTAAAACCCTACCATCAAAGGTGTTCAAAAATACACATCCCAAATGGGAGTATTCTGAAAAGACCATGCTGTGCTCTGCACAACCAGTAACAGACCAGAGAGTTCACAAACTTAGTTGAGGTCCAGAGAGAGGAAGGAAAGCGACCGTGACGCGGGCAGTCAGGCTGAGAAGCCATGTAAAGTAGCATGTCTCCGAAAGATGCAGAACCCTCACAGGAGAGATTCCAAGATGGCAGCAACATTGGATACTACATATAACAGATGAGAGAAATCACATACTTCATCCATATAGTTTATTTAGTCAAATTCAAAGATCTTAATTTCTGCTAACCGATCATCTAATCCAAAACCCTGAGATACAGTCATAATAGCCCCAACCAAACACCAATATTGACACAAAGGGGTAAAACCCATTAAACACCATTAAAGTGGATGGGTAAATTCAGTCAAGGTGCAGTGGCAGGGAAACCCCCACTTGGCAAAGTAGTAACCTTACTTGGCTGAATTGCTTACTACCCGGGCTCTGACAGAAGGCTGTGAAGCCTGCAAAGGCCTAGGAAAGAAATATATTAATTAGGGAGCACACCATTTTTTAATATAGAAATAGGTTAAAAAAAGGACTGTAAATGGACTGTACTTCTGTGCACATGGAAAGTGCTGGTTGGCTCTGAAAACAGCCGTAACCATCAAAACGAACTAAACCACATTTACTGTGATAAACCTTCAAATAATTAAATCAGCGGTCAAATGACTTTAAAATATTACAACATTTTCAAATCAATAAATATTTCATTCACATTTCAAATCAAACTGAAATAAATAGATGTGTACAAATATCGCCATTCTTAACATTCTTCTGTACTAAACATAACTGGCTATCGAATGATTGAAAATCACTCATTACTAACCTCCATCTGAATCTATAAGGTGCTCTCCAACATCTGACAAACCTAAAAAGGTAAGGATCATATGGCAAAACCCAAGTTCATAATGTTTTGCAATCAATTATTCCAATTAAAACAAAGAAAATCGTACCCATCAATCAGGCACTTTATAATGTCCAGTAATGTAGCACCAGTACAACTGAAACTAGTATTTAAATCTATATCCATCCCCTGGAAAATAACTCGGAAAAAGTATTGTAGAAGTACACGGACCTTCAACAGGATGTTGTCCATCGCTACACTCCAATATGCATTCCTAGAACAAGACCGGTTCAAAACCGAATCGATTTCACCAACACTTTATAAAGCAAAGCAAGATGGCGTCCCGCTCCACGCCACCCGCTATCAAGGAAGTCGCGACACACGTCATCCCGCAGCCACAAAGAGATAGAATAGCTGGCTAAAACCTTAATCCCTTTCGTTTTTTTGTTGTTGACATTATTGATGAGATCTTCTAATAAACATTGCAATATTAACTCATAATATTGTTAAACGTTAGTACAGATTTAGCCTCATTTATTGTGACAAGGTCATGTGGCGTGTCAGAAGGAGGATGCAGACATTAAGGATAAGTCTATTGTTTTTTAATTAGTGTTAATAGCCGACAAACATACATACATATTTTCTAAAGAAACAGCTTATTTCCTAAGGCAACGGCTCCCTCTAGCGGTGACAAAAAGCAAAGTAGGCAGTCTACTGCACATGACTGCATAGGGACAAACATACATCTGGCCTTTTATGATATTGTATGATAAGTATAAAGCCTCGCTCTTCATATAGTTATGCGAGTGTTCCCAGAGGTTCTGTTGCAGGTATGCCAGCAGTCAACGATTATCATCTTAATAACCCCCCTTCTGGGTTCTCAAACTGGGTTTCGAGTGATCCTGGGAACGTGCATCGAGATATAATTTCTCCTTCTGGCTCGGAGTTAGTTGCTCACTGAGACAATACTTCTCCGGCCTTCATTGCTCATGGACGGATCCATGACCCTGCTGGCCTGGAAGATTCCATGACTGATTCCCCAAGGTGGTTTGCCAGTGCTTGGGGGTTACCCAAGAGAATTCTGGATACCGGGCAATAGTTTGTATCAACCTAGGCACCTGGCTCCCTTTTAGTACACATCTGTTGGAGAGTTGGAACAGTCCATTTCCAATAGGCCAGCTCTGCCATCTCGGCTCAGTATCAGAAGCAGGATGGCAAACCTATCAGTCAACATCCCTCATCTGTAGATTGAATAGGGATATTCACTTTAATAAACCCCTCAAACCAGGTATTCAGTGCGGTGGGATGTAAATATAAGGTACAGTCACTCTTTTTGGAAAAGGCTACCAATGCAGAGCTTTCCTTGCAGGACTTCCCTGCTAAACTGGTCATGATTCTTTGTTTTATCTCCTTCAAATGGGTATCTTACATCAAGGTGCTAGACCTGGATGGTGGTTCTTTCACAACAGGTTTGTTTCCATATATCCCCATCAGAATAAGAATTGTAGCAGGTAAGCAACATACCCTATGCTTTAGGATTTTCCTGAATTATGCATTGTACAGTGTCTCAAATGATATGCACAAATCGGAGGATCAGAAGGGATCATCTTCATAGTTCTTAATTTCCTTTAGGAAACCACAAACAAGTATCTCCCCCAGTATGGCTAGATTGATCAGGTGGACGAGCTTCCACGCAGGTGTCGACCTAGATTCTTTTGGGGCCCATTCAGCCGGGGGTAAGGGGATCATGGCTTCCAGGGCCTTTTGGCCAGAGACCCAGAGAGAAGACATGCTGAAGGCAGCTGGTTGGTTTAATGTAGCCGTGTTTAGCAACTTGTATTATTACCAAATGTTCATATTTGTACAAGGGTAGTTTCACCGCTTTAAACTAACATAATAGGAAGCCACAGTGTTAAATGGTGATTTTAAGAGTATACAAAATAAATGTTCATATTTTATTGAGGCCAATATTTTGCCACTGTGGGATACACAATTGACATTTCTCTACACCCATTCACTAGGATATTGTGTTTCACCTTTCAGCACAGGAATAAGGACATAGAAATTGACTATTCTTGAATAGGATAAAGAGAATTTATGGCTCTTGTAGTATTTCGGAGAGTTAAAACACCTTTGAAATATTGACATTTCTTGCTGCTGTAAAAAAATAGAGATGGTTTGCATAATACTCATCCCAGTGCCCTTAATATTAAATGTTTCCATCCTACACTAGTAATATTGCCTTTGTGAACTATTTCTGGCCAGGAATTGTAATATGTGTGTTTTAGTTGAAGAACATCAAGGAGGAAGAGGACTTGGTAAGTTTAGGTTTGGAACTTCCGGTTGGCTAGTTCGCTGAACTTTGTAGATGAGTGGTCCCTGAAAGGACCAGAACGTGTAAGACTAGCTTTGAACTTTATGATTTGGAACTACTACATGGGAAACGTTGGTCTCTTGAGGAATATCACACTTGGTTTGCCCAGACCGGACAATGTTTGCATTAGCAACTTATTTATAATTTCTGGTGATTCACTTAGTTCATGTAAGTGTTTGGTTCAATCCCTTTCCTTACAAACGGAAATAAAATTACTTGTTTCAACCACAACCTGTGTCAAGTGTGTCATTGCTCGACCTCCCTTCACCTGGACAAGTAATGCTATGTTATTTACCTCAGTAGACATGATCTTTCTAAATCTAGTTTGGGCCATCAAAGTATATTTCAAGTGTCTATCCAGGTGATTGTAAGAGACTATTAGCATAGATTGTGTCTGGTGAATCCAGCATTGCAATTAGATGATAGTTTCAAGGTAGAATGTAGCTTACCTGAACAGCTGATCTTCACAAAACGATATGGAAACAGAGCCCAGGACACTGGTGCAGCTTCAATTAAATACATTGCATATTATCTCTGGGTCGGGAGCATGAAAAGTTTCACAAATAATCATTTTGATAGAGTCCACCGGGAAAGGATAACGCCACCCAATTTATTGAGTATAAGCAATTTAAATGTAATCACTAACTCTGGATCCTACAAATGAGGCCATAAGTCCATCCCACACCATTTCCGTTATCAGGTTATTCTGAACAAATCTACTGAAAGTGTAAGTGTCATCAGAATTGAATCATTGCCAAAACTGTTGGCAAGTCTGCTTTTGAATTACTGATAACATTGTATGCCACCATTACGTTAATTTTCTTTATTGAATTTGAGCCCATTCCAATTATTTTGCTTAATTTTCCTCACATTATGAATGTGCTCAGTTAGTGAAGAATTAGCTGGACTCTTTGTAGGTCTTATATTAGTTCTCTTTCCCATTTGCTTTTTTTGACCAGTTCATGGGAATATTTTCGTTATTTTCCTTTTTAAGTATGTTTCTAGACGGAAAGTTCCTTTGGTGCAAGCTTGGAGTTCAGATCATTTATTAGCCTCTCATTCTTTTTCTTTATCCAAGAGGTCGATCCGAGTAGATTTTAATTCTTTTGGGGCGAGGGGGTGAGTAAAAACTGAGCTTGTGACTCTGCACGCCTACCGTAGGTCTGAACTACAAAGACCAGCGGTTTTGTAGTCCTTTGCTCCTCAAAAGTGCAACCAAGGCGCGAGCGCGCCAGCGTGAACCAGAGAAGCCAGTCTGTGCAGGACTGGAAGAGAGGAAGTAGTGCTGCCATTTTGCTGCACCCTCTTTGCCATGGGTATTGCGGAGGTGCTTGCTGCAATCTCGGCACTAAGAAGAATTTATGTTAATCCAATGATTCTCCCCACTTCGCTGGGGTTACAGATGGAAGGTAATGTTGAAAAAGGTTGGGCGAATGAAATCATTGCAACGACGAGGGCACTCTAAGTCGAGCGCTTGGCCGAGGAAGTAACCCCTTACATGTTGTCACTTACTCCGGTGGCTACTGTTATTGAAGTGGTAGTTTACCCTTTAGATGCCTGCTTGAAGCCCGCTATTATAAAGCGGTCTCCTGTTCATTATGTTGTTGGTGGTGCTGAAAGCCCTCTTATTGAGGAGACAGCAGAAGTAGGAAATGCTGCTCTGATGGAATTAGGGTTCCCTCATATCGGCCATAGAAATAGGATTATGCCTGCTTAATACAAGATCACTAGTGAAACACTCTGTCCAGGTGGTGACCCATACAGAAAAAAAAAAACATTGATGTCTGTGCCATAACAGAAACCTGGGGCCATAGTGCTGCAGCCCTTCACTGAATCTCACAATCCCCAATGGCTATGGTATGTGCAGATATGACAGGAAGAAGGGAAAGGGAGGTGGAGTTTCGCAAATTTTTAAACTATCACTCACGGTGTGGGAAACTAAAGGTCACATTGTGGATGGGATTGAATCTCTAGGTGTCCAAATTGGACTCAATGCGGAAGCAACGATTAACATCCTTTTTATTTAGAGGCCTCCCTCCATGTCTGAGGACTTTATATCTGGGCTTTCTAGTTTCCTTCTTCCGCTAGTGAAACCCATTACCTTGTCATGGGAGATTTTAACTTTTGGCTGTAGTATGAAGAAGATGATGCAGCGTTAGAGCTGCAGGCAGCACAGTCAGAGATGGGCTTTGATCAAAGGATACACTCTCCCTCTCATTGCTTAGGACACACTTTAGACTGGGTTGCCTGCCACAAGGTGAGGACTAGGGATATTTTGGTGACACCGTGCCCCTGGTCCGATCATTATTTTGTGGAGTTTACTGTGTATACTGAATTCCCTAGGAAGGTGAAACATGCTAGGGGTGTTGACCAGAAATTTTAGGCATATATTGGTAGAAAGGATAGAACCACTCCTAACCCCTCTGACGAAGTTGTCGAGTCTTGCCTCCCCTGAGGAATTGTCAAGATCTATCCTATCTAACCTAGATATCGTTGCAGACACTTTAGCACCATAAAAGAGGAGAATGTGCAAGCAAGGGAAAATAAACAACCTTTGGTTTTCCACAGTTTTGAAATAATGTAAACATGAACTCTTAAACTCTTTAACGAATGGACATTAAATTCCACCCAGTCTGCCTTGGTAGCTTATAGAGTTGTTGCTAAAGAGTACAGATTAGCGATAATAGAGGCCAAATAAAATGTCTAACACCAGGATTCAGAATGCCAATTCGGACACAAAGGAACTTTAAGATTCTCAAAGAACAAGAATCCACAAATCTGATTGACTCTGAACTGAGGGTAAAGGATGCTGCCTGGTGCAAAGTGATACAAATTGCCATGCAGGGCAAGTTTAACATTGATATTGATATTGCCTTAAAAATAAAAAAGATAGCCTACCTGGAGCAGAAGGGGGAAACTCTGGAAGTGCTCATTCTGCAGTTCAGCTTCACTGCTATTTGCACAGCAGAATTTGCTACTATTATTGAACAGTTAAAGGCTAATAAATGCAAAAATGACCCCTGTGCGGCCATTATCATAAAGACCTGCCCTCCTACATTGCTTGAAGCTATCTGCAAGTTTGTAAACTTTTCTTTTGATGAGGGGGTTGTTCCCCAGGACCTAAAAAGTGCCTGATTTATGCTTATCCTAAAAAAACCAGGACTACCAGCTGATAACCCAAACAATTACAGGCTGATTACTAATGCTCCATTTGATTTAGAAATGTTGGATCATGTAGCATATAGGCAAATTGCTGAGGATATGAAAAAAGTCCCTATTTTGAATGACCATCAGTCGGGTTTCAGGGCAGGGTTTGGAACAGAGACGGCTCTGCTTGAATTAAAATCAAGGCTTCTGGAACGCACGGATGGAAATTAAGCTTCCATGCGGAGGTGGTTGGATTTGTCGGAATCCTTCAACCTGGTGGATCATTCCATCTTGGTCACCAGGTTGAGGGAGATCGCAAATTTCACACCAATAGCACCCCAATGGATTTCATCCTTTCTCTGCAACCGCAAAAGTAGTGTATTCTTTAAGGAAGCAGAAGCTATGGCGTACCGCAGGGCTTGTGTACCTCGCCCTGCTTATATAATATTTTCACTGCTCCTTTCTTTGCCATGCTAGCACAAGAAGGGGTGATATTTACAAACTACGCTGACGACACACAGTGGGTCATCCCCTCTCCGGAAAACATAACATAGACGAGGCACAGCTTAACAAACTATATGCCTTGATCGAGAATTTGACGGTCCACAATAGTCTTGCATTGAATAGAGAAAAAATAGTTGTTGATTGTTGGCTCGCCCCCATCTGATAAAGAAACTGGGACCAGCATAGGAGTGTTTTCATACAGGAGCCTCTAAAATAATCCCTCTGAAGAAAGTCAAGACGTTGGGGGGCATTTTTGATCAGCATCTCAGCATAAGGTCTCATGTTGGGAGTTTGGTATCGGCCTGTATATACTACATAAAATCGCGGGCCCACATTCGACCCTTTATTTCCCAGGTGAACGCAGAGACAATTGCGAGAGCGATTGTGGGAGCAAAAATTGACTACTGCACAAGCCTGCTGGTGGGTATCAATAAATCTGTCTGCAATAGGCTGCAGGTTACCCAAAACGGAGCAGTGTGAGTTATGGGTCTTGCCGGGAGAGACCATGTGTCCACTGCAAGACTAGCATTACACTGGCTCCCTGTTGAGTCGAGAATCCGGTTTTGCCTACTTGTAATAATTCAGAAATGTATGCAGGGAAAAATGCCTGTCTACTTTCAGGATTTGTTAGCTAACAAAAGCCATGGAAGGTCACAGAGATCCAGAAATCAGGATTTGCTGATGATCCCTAGGTGTAGGACTGCGGGAGCCTTTTATGTTGCTGCTCCTAGGGCCTGAAATGACCTGCATCTTAAATGAAGGGCATTGAGTCAACTGATGTCTTCAAAAGAAAATTGAAGGCTCTGTTTGCTTAAAGTGATCTGCTTCATTACCCCGTTCTGATTTGACCCTGCTTGTTTAGCTTTTTGTGTGTCCTGTTGCGCCATTAAGCCTACGGGTCCATGGCCTGCGCAATATAAATTCATAAAAGTAAAGTAAAGCTAACTGTAGGTTTTTAGTAGTTCATTTAATTCTATTTTGGACCATAATGTGGTCTGCCGAAAAGTTATAAAACCGATCAGTCCTCACATATTTCATTACTACTGCAGCACAGTGTTTTCTTCTTTATGTCACATCTCGAAAGAGGAAATGTGTTTGATGTCCCTGTCCAACATAAAAACATAATTAATAGTAGAAGCATTAGCTGAAATGTCTGATACATTCAGCATTCCTGTATGAATAGCATGTACTTTCCTTACCCAATGTATACGTTTGGTCTTAAGAAAATAGAAAAAGCAGTGCCTATATTCTAAATCTCTTCTAAGTAAAATAAATCAGGGTCATCTGCAGTCCGAGTCCAGTGGACATCTGACATTCAAATCACCCATGACCTACAAATGGGCATCAGGGTGTAGAATTTTACAGTTAGCCAGGGTTTCATGAACAATGTTACAGATTGTAACCATCATTATATTTCCAGACATATCCTACGTGATTATTAGTGCACAGTGTGTCCCACTCTCAAAAGAGTAAAATGGACTTTGGTCAAAGGGTGACTATTTTACATAATAAAGAAAAAGGACACTCTTCGAGAATTCCATTCTTCATTTAATGGCTAATTCTTGGAGGCACTGCATGCCAACTACATAGAAGTCAGTAACAGCCCAAACTTATTGTTAACAAATTAAATCAAATGTTTGTACTAAGGGCTTGGATTCTGCATATTTCCTCGTATATTCCGTAATAAAACGGAGATATAACTTAAGACTTTGTTGGGGGCTATGAATTTTTCAGGATTAGAATAGCAGAGTACCATTTGCACAGCATCATTGGTTTAATTATAACATTTTTATTTGGAGCCTAGAACCAAGTTTCTCTTTTTGCCAGAACCATTTGCTTATAATTAGAGATTCCCATTTGGTATCATTCAAGTATTAGGCAGATTGATGCAGATCGATCCCTTCGTGGATTGCCACAGGTCAGTGGCAAAATTAAGTTTTAGATAAATACACATGAACCATGGGTCGAGAACGGATGTCAGGTTTGCATTTGTATTGGTTTGGTTTTCTTTCTGCAAGGCTGTGTGTGCACCGCTCTGTAGCAGTTGGAGCACATACCTAACGAACCACGCGTTATCCTCCCCGCCAGACATAACATGAGCTCCCATCATATTGAAGAGGTCGAGTTCTTGGTGGTACAGCAGTGTCAGTACCTCCAAATGCTCTAGCACACAAGATGCATCAGACTTGCAGCTGCCACGATCTTGGTGTAAAGAATGCCCTATCAAATGGTTATCTGTGGCTATTGCAATAATCAGTGATGATAATGCATTGTACACTTAGCCGGTCCACCATGTGTAAAGAAAAATTCTAAGTTTAAAGTAGAATTCAAGTGGGTGGCAAGGGTAGACAATTCTTGCACTGTACAGCTGGCTGAAGTGTGAGATCATCCTCTGGGGGCAACTTAATTAATATTCTTTCACAGGCAGGCAATTGCTGATTTAACCGGTCTGCACAAGTGGAAGGAAAAGCGCAAAGCAAGGATCATGCATTATCATTTCTACGGAAACAATGTTTTAGACTCATTTTCAGCAACAGCACAGCACAGATGTATGCAACGAGCCTGTGCCGTCATCTCCAATATGTCAACTCACCTTCGTACTCTGCCTTAAAATCCTTGCATATACACCGTGGCCTGGTACCAAACAGCCTGTGCCAGTGGCCCCATTTGGGTTCACGGCCCCTCTCGGCTGTCAGGATAAGGGAAGGTGCCTCAAGTTGCAGTCACAGCCATGCAATCAAAGCTCTGTCCACTATTACGCATGTTCATGGCGAAGTGGACCTTCATGCCTTCAAACTGGTCTAGTGCTAGCCCCACTGAGAAGTATATCTTCATACTTCTCTGGTACAGCCTTGCTTTAAAAGTGACCGACTGGGTATTTCAAGTGGATATTAGCATCACTCTCATAGGCCAACAGGAACCAAGCTTTTCGATAAATGAATATGTCAAAAGGCTGAAAGATATTAGCAGCAGGTGCACTCACCATGCAAACTAATATTCCTGCTCATGCTCAAACTCCCCATCGCACTAATGCGATAAAAAGGGGCTCATGCTTGGATGCAGAGCGGGTGGTTGGCATCCAGGACAACGTTGGCATGCCAGCTATGTTTTCTGGGTGACAGTATAGGCTAGGCGTTGGCAACCTGATTGGCTGGTAGTAGGAGGGCTGCAGTGGAGGTTGTGAGATTATCTCAGTCCTGTGCAAGGAGGTACATCATACAGGGCCAAAAAGATGTTGTACAAAAGTTGGTCCCAGGCCTTTCTCTGCACATCGTGATTTACTTAATAGCCAGTTATATGGGCATTCGTGTTAGGTTCTGAATAAACTACAAGATCAAGGGGACAAAGCTACAAAATCAAGGAGACAACTCAAGTAAAACTGTGCATGGCTCAACAAAGTGAGGTGCTCTGGTAGATGTGCAAAACCTTCAGAGCTTTTATTCTTCTCAGACTGATATTGTTCCATTCCTATCTTTAGGTGTCCATGCCCCATCTGGGACACCCTATTCTATAAAGCAAAGTATTCATTTGGCTCAGGTTTTCAACAGGTCCCACATAGACCTTGGTTCGGTTCAAGTGTTCATGCCAGTCTCTCCGAGATAATGTAAATGGCATTGCCTTGTTAGGCAGCCAATATTATAACCTCCTGCCATTGGTTAGTGTCTCCCATTTACCCCAGGGACACTGGTGGAGGACATAAGACTGTGGGCTGGCAAGTCCCCTCAAGGCATGGGTGCGTAGTTGCCTAAACACTGGTTAACTGGTTCTTCCAGGGCATCCAGGTTTGTACTGCTTCTGGTATGGCTTCTTCTAGCTTTTACCAAAATCAGTGCAGCCTTTTTGCAGGCCCAAGCACTCATCAGGATTCTTCCATCAAGATTTTCCCTTATTAGCAAAGAAACGTGCACATGCCTATCTGCCTACTCCAGTAGTCTCTCCTCTTCTGAATTTACCCAGCCCTTTCACGCTTCCTGAAGATGAGGACTTGGCTTCTATTTGGGCCCATGATAGGCGATCCTCAATTTAGTTTGAAATCTCTGGTTTGATTGGCTATTGTTCAAGTGTTGGTTAATTGTTGCGGTATGTTTAGCATCTCCCTTCCATTGTGTAATTAGCAGATCAGTCTGGTTATCACTAAAGAGGGTCTTTGAGGAGTTTAAGGTTATCGAACCATTCAGTGCCTGCTTGGAAACTTCTTCCAACCAAGACGTGGAGCTTTGCAGTTCTGCATCTTCCTCATCTAGAAGCTGCTGGCATCATGTTCGAACCTCACCTTTCTTACAGGTAATGCTAGAAGGATACCTGGGGGGGGGGGGTCAGCAATGAGAGGCAGACACAAGGTTGTAGTATTTGCAACCTTAACCATGTTCATTAAAATAAATGGTTTGGAAAAAGGTCGATCTTGCCCTAACCAAAAGAGAATGTCCCTACCTATGAAACCAAAACTAAAACAAATGAACCTTGTGTCTAAAATATATCTGACCCCCACACTAACGTACACAACAAGAAAATGATACAACAGAATTACTGTTTCCACTTCATTTCAATAAGACAATAAGATAAATGTATACAATTTCACCAAAGCAATTCTTGTCTCTAAGGTTTTAGTTTCCCTTCCCCTGAACTGTTTCAGGAAGATTTATTTTGAAAGATTATGTTTCACCAAAGTTCGAACAAAGGCAACAACAATGTTTCTTTCATGGTCTTTCTTTTCAAACTAGCAAAGTAAACGCTACTTCATTCACACCAGGTCAAATATACTGAAAGAAAATATTTAAAAAGATTTCAGGATGGCAAAGCAAAAATGTTCACTTTGAATAGAGACTTAATATAACAAAGTTCCTTCTTAACACAACTGTGTAACTTCTGATATTCTCCCCTACCAGGAACTCCCTTACTAAATTGGATATCCTGGTTTACTCTCCTGCCAGGAATATCTTCCTCTCAACTCCTACATATGTGCTGGTATACTCCCCTGCTAGGCATCTCTTTAGAATCACACAGTTATACTTGCTCAGTGGCATAACTGTTTGACTTCAATTAGTGCCTGCACCAAATTTCCCCATACAGATATCCCTTATATGAGGGTTTGTTCAAGCTCTTTCTGTTAACCTTCCTTACAAAGTCTCTTAGCTCTTGGTAATGCTTGTTCTAAGTTTCCCCCAACTGACATCTTCTGTCAGGAGAATTGCACAACATTTTCGTCTTGTATAATGTCTTTTGGCAATGTTGGTTTCAAATTTCCCCCAGCTTCCATCTGATGTCAGGAGAATTACACTACGTTTGCCTTTTTATTTTCTCCGTTATTCTATTTGGTTGGTATTCAAAACTTTCTCTTAATTGCAATTGCTTCTTTCGGACCGCCCCAGGGTTACCTCTTTCATAAGCCAACTCACTGGTTTCTTCTGCGGTCTCCTTATCGTCTCATGTTGCTGCGGTGTGGCATTGCTGCAGGAAGGGCTTTGGTAAACTGTCAAACCCTCTTTCAGCTCCTTTGTCAGTCTTACACCTCGTCCCAGTAAGGTTGCTGCTCTTAGGATTGACAACGCCGTTGACCGCTTTCCTGCTTCTGCCGTTGCCTGCGCAAAATTTCCCTGGCGCTCACCTGTCGGGTCTCCTGTCACTCTGGTACATCGAAGCAACAGTCTGCAGCTCGGGAGCACGTCTCCCCTTCAGCTGGGCTTCCTCCCGAGCTTCTACTTTCCTCTACGGTTCCGTTTACTGCTCTGCATACTCTGCAGCAACACACAACTTCTGCTTCACTCTCACCTGCGGGTGACTTTCGGATTTAAATGTCCCACGTGGTTGATTGAAAGAGTAACAACTAAACTGCATGTTCTTCGTGGCAGCCTTATTCTCATCGACTCTTTGCTCCTCATCTTCGTCTCAGTATTAAAAGCTTTCTGGAATTGTAGTCTAAAGGTTTACCATAGGGTTTTAAGTGGTTTTGTTGAACACTTACCTACATAGCAACAATCATCAACCTCAGATGTCAAGAAAGTTTTAGAGGGGCTATGCATCTGTGAATGAGTGAAGTTCGGATTAAGATGTTCAACCAAAGTAGGTTTCGAGAACTTAAAGCATTTTGATGAATGACAACAGGCCATTTAAATCTCTGGGATTAGGGATTCGTCTTCATAGTCACAGGAAGCATACAGCTTCCCTCCTATCGGGGCCATCACATCCCCCCCAACAGTTATCTCCCCTGACACCACCCTCAGGATCAGGTAGCGCTTGCCCTTCCCTAGGCATGTGGGAGGAGATGCCAACGGGGGAGAAGAGATGATGCTGAAGGATTCAGCACATAACTCTGTCCCAAATAGCCCGCTACACCCACAAGTTAGCATGTAGAGTTTCGGGAACTCTGCATATTCCTCCACACACTGACTTTTGCACTTTCAGTTCTTAAAGGTTTTGTATGAAAAACACTATACACAGGTAGAGAATAATATCTTTGTTTTTCCTTACGGTCTTTAAATGTGCCATTTTCATCTGCCTTCGGACAAAAAGGAAACCAGAACCAGAGGAATCTTGCTCCTCATTATTATTCTGACACTCACAGTATGTATGTAGCAGTGGAGACCAGGAAACGTACATGCCCAGCACTGCTTGTTTTTCCTGACAGATCCTGCTCCATAACCGTTTTCTCCCAGCTCATCAGTGCAAGGAATCTGCAACTCTAATTCCAGAGAGGGCGGACTGCAACAACCTGCACCACCTTCTCTACAAATATTCACACAGTCTTTAGTGTTAATTGTATATTCTATATCATCGGCAGATTTTCTTCTAATCTCCATTGCACTCTCCCTGGTGACAACCGGTTGACCAGCTGGAGTATCTGGGACTATCCGTGTGATGTGCAGAACAATCCAGATTCAGTCCTGATGTGCCTTCTAAGAGAAGCAGAGTTTTACTGCTTGATTTTCTTAAGAGAATACTAATGGATTTTTTAAAAACAAGTGCACGAGAATTCAATAGTGGAAAACAAACACCCATGTTTGAGAATATGGAAAGGCAATTACATGAACATGAAGACCGCTCTGATGTGATCTTACGAAGCTCACTGGAAAAAACGAAGGTGGAGCTTTCAGGATTAAGTTTTAGTAACTTTCCATTCTTTATTGGATTAGAACTGCTAATCATCTAGACTGTTTCATACTGTACTGTTTGGTTGAACATTCTTCTCGACTAACCATAGGTTAGTGGTTTTGTAGTCCTGTGTCTGGATTACTGACTGTGGAGTACTCTTTCCTCGTGATTGCTCATTGCAGAGAAGTCCCATGTTTTTCAATTAGCTCTTGATGGCGGCATGCATCAAGGACGTTCCTAACTGGTTATAATAGGTAAACGTTCAGAATAGATACATGTTTATGGATCACCCCTATTTAGGTATCATACTTCAAGGAAACCAAGAAAGATTGTGCAATATCTTATTTTCTTTTTTCCTTCATACAAACCTGTCTTGATTACTAGACAGCAATTCATCAATTTTGACAGATGGAGCATTTGCCCTTCTGTTGCATAATCCTGTAGTGCAGGTTAAGATGCATATGAATGTAAACGGAATTGTGTTTCTTAAATTTAGCACGCTCACCACCTGCAGTGTTCTGCTTAAAGGAAGGAACTCAAATGCTGATTACGAACAAAGGTAGAGGCACGTAACGTCTTTGCAAAAGTCAATCATGTATAAAACCTATCCAGTCAGTCAGTGGTTGGGTACAGCCACATGCAATCTTTATGTACTCTGTTCTTCATCCTTTACTTTGTTGGTGGAACAGTCCATCCATGTTTCTTGGCTGCCAAGGTTACAGGCATTACAAGAGGGCTACTTCTTGTATATCAAAGATACCCTTACTTCATTAATCATTTGGCACAAATTACAGTAGCCAATATCCTCAAAGTGCCTAAATCACTGAATAAAATTACCAAATTCTGAGCAGCCTACAAAATAAACCCCTGAGGTTTGGTAAGCCCCTACACACCCTTGCACTGCAGGCTATATTCAAAGTAGCAGGAGAGCATTTGTAAGCTCATAGCAGTTTTGGATGGTCTTGTGCCATCAGAAAGTAATAGAACAATCATCTTGATTGTGTCACTATGTTGTGTGATGTATAGAATTGATCAGTGCTGTTCATAATTTTGTAGTGGGTTGGCACAATTGGTGCTCGTTTGCCGGTCATACTCTTGATAGAATTTCATCTGTATATGTCAAACACCCAGTACATCTTTTGAATTTGGTGAATCACCTCAGGTAGATGTCTGAACACCTTTTACTTATCCAAAGCTTGCTCCTCTGCCATCCCATCAACAATTGTAACAAGCAAGATTCTTACGGAGTACAGAATAAGTTACTGACCGTAATGACTACTGTACACCTAGTCCATAATAACCTTTCCTCGATACTTAATGGTCCTTCCGGCTGATGTGGCGAAAATGCTCAGCAGCACACAACATTTTTGACCTTATTTAATTTTTGTGCAGCCACAGACTACACCTCTGAGCCCTGCCCTTCAGTCCTTTTGAAACCTTCTCAGCAGGCTCCTGGTAACGCTAAGGCATTTTAAAGAGATGGTGGGAGGGTGTATGGAGACATCGGGAAAACGGAACTATGGACTAAGAGTACAGTAGTCACTACTGAGAAATATTCTTACTACAACATCATGTCACCTTTCCTCCACACCTTTGGGAGATTCACATGCACATGCCTTCCTATGAACAGAAGAACCGAATGCCAACTTAACTGAGGAGGTTCTTTAGGACTTCTTGTCCAAATTGAGCATCCGTCCTCCAACATGCCAAGACAACAATGCTTGCAGAAGGCTGACTGAGAGGACTTTGTTGTTTTCTTCAACAAGCCCCAAGGGATGTATCTTTGAAAAGCAACCAAAGCTGCCCTGGTTCCGACTAGGTGAGCATGAAGACCATTAGGCTGAAACAATTTCTGCAATGTATAGCTCTCTGAGATGCATGCTACAATTCATCTAGAAATGGGCGCCTTAGAGGCAGGACAGCCTTATTTCCTGAAGTCTTTGGTCCTATCCAAATAAAACCTCAGGGCTCTTCTAATGTCCAGTGAGTGAAGCACTCTTTTAGGCTCAGACTCTGGGCTTCGAAAAAATACTAGAAAGATATCTCCTGGTTAATCTGGAACTCCGACGCGACCTCGGGAGGAATGATGGGTGAGTGCAAAGAACCACCATATCACAATGAAAGCCCGTAAACGGTTCATCTGCCTCTAGAGCCTGGAGTTCATTTACACTTTTGATGGATGTAATCACCACAAGGAAAGCGATTTTCCAGTAATCCAGTCTTGGGTCAAGGTCACCATTGGTTCAAATGGTTTGTAATCTAGCACGGCAAAACACACATTTACAACCCTTTTGGGATGCAGAGGGCTGACCGTGGGACAAAGCCAACACGGGGCATCAAAATGACACTTCACCACTGGATTCGAGATTGAGAAACAATGTTCATCCAAATTGAGACATGCGCCTATCACCAACTGAGAAGTTCTGCACATTTGTACCTTATTACTAGAGGCAGCAAGGCTCAAGATAAAGGAAAGCACATCGTCCAAAGAGGCAGTGAGAATATGGTTGTGCTTGTTTAAACTCCAGTGGCAGAATATGAGCCACTTATCTTTGTACCGTGTTCTGGTACACTCTTTCCTTGCCGCCTGTAGAATTTGCATGCTATCCTCTGAAAGCTCCAAATGGCCCAGGGATCCAACCTTAGGTTCTGTGCTGCCAAGTTCAAGGATGGTGGGGAGGGGTGCTGGATCTTCCCTTCCTCCTCAGATAGCAAGTCCAGCAGATAGGTAGCGACATCAGGGACACCTCAGACAGGGTCACCATATCCAAGAACCAGAACCAGGCTGTCCAGAATGTGGCAACCAAGATGAGCGAGCATGAAGTGGCTTGAAGGAAGTTCCTTAGTACAATGGCTTTCTATCAGGTGTCCCCTCAGGGAGTCCACGTTATCGGGCGAACGGTACATAAATCTTCCTTTAAGGTAGTTTGGTGGTACATTTTCTGCTCCATCATCTTCCATTTTATGTTACACAATATTTCTACTCTGCCTATGTGGCATACAACTTAATTACCCAGAGTTCTCTCAAGTCAGAGAACTTTATTAGAGCCGATTGAGGAACCCAAGCCATACATATGCTGCACAAAGAATTTGCTGGAATTTTTGGAATGTATCAGTAGGCCAACGGCTACCTTTTCTGGAGTTTAGGCATCACATGAGGCAGCCAACCTTTCTGACAGGCACTTGTACATAAGAGTGTGTGACCAAACAGCAGCATTCAGTCTCAAATTTGTATTTTCAACCAACCTGCAAGCTATAAACATCCTTCTCCCACCCATATGCCATTTGAAAAAGGATAATACTTCTTGTGGTACTGCTTTTGTAACTTTACCCCACATGATGGAACCCGTCAGGACGGCGCTCCGTAGAAATTTAGGAGCTTGGTAGAAAACCTTGAGATTTCAATCTTTGATAGAATTTGTTTCTGCATGTGAAAGCACAGAATCATTAATTGACAAATAAATATGGGAAGATTGTTTCTTGGAGAAAGGATTGCTGAATGATCGGGGATATTCTCAATATCATATCTTCAACACGTTTTGAGTAGACAATTTTCTGACTTGCACATTTGGTGTCAACTCTGGAGGTTTTTCTGCACTTAACAAAACACTATGTACATTCTTCGTTATATACTATGTCATAAATGAGCATTTTGTGGATTCCTGTATCCACCAAACTTCAGTAACCATTTGTTATTTTCACTCAACTGAACAGCATCATTATATACATGGCCTTCATCTTCATTGCCAACATTGTGCATTGGATACCTCGGAGCTTCATGTATATTGCAAAAGGAGACTTTTTTTATATTCTGCAGCAATGGGATCTCGTACAGGGAATCCCGTTCCTGATCACTGAGCTCCCACAGGCATCTTCGAGTTGCACCAATTAGTTTTGCATTTGACTTGTAATAAGAGCATATCATCTTTGTACATGCACTTCTTGTAAAAGGGCAGATGCTATCTTACATTACATTGGTGTATTTCTTCTATAGTTGTATTTTTAAGGTGTTACGGATCGTGGTTATAATCAAAGTCTTAACACTCATTTTGAATTCTTACAGCAGCAGTAACTTTTCAGTAGATTTTGAGTTTGACTAAAGCCTCCTTTTGTTGTGGTTAACACCACTCAGGTTTGGACAACAATGGTTGGTCCATCTGTATGATACCTTCCATAAATCCAGTCAAAGAGTTGCAACAGAAACCGATAAAAACAAATCCTCAAAATAAAATGAAGATCTGAAGACATAACACTAGTGTTACAATGCATATCTGAACAACAAATATGGCAATTTTTGAGACACCATTATTTTCAGAGCAACTTTTTTAGGACCACTTTCTTTAGCTGAATAATCTTTCAAATCAGAAAGTAAAATCCTTCCACAAATAATAGATATTGAAGATCTATTCTTTGTTGTCACCCATTTTGAAGATGCTATCAATACTACATGTCAAACTACAGAGTGACAATTACTCACTGGCAACTAGTTTCCGGTGACAAAACCAGACCACTGCCAGTGTAGGTTTTTCTACATATTCTCCTGTACTAAAGAGAAGGCATCATAACCTCTGCACTGCGGCAGAAGTAAATACAGACCTTAAAACAGTGTATATTATAGAAATCACTTTGACACTGTACAACTGGTTATCTAGATAGTGTGAGAAAAGCTTGGAGGGTAGATTACATTTTGTGGGAGGATTGCAAAGGGAGGAGATTGGGCTTGTGAAGTAGGAGGATTTGGCAGACTCCAGTGCAGAGATTAAGACAGCAAGGGAGTTTTTATATGCTAGAAGTAGGCACGGGGCGTAATTTGTTTTGAGGGGCTGAATTTCAGAGATGATTCAAGGGCAGGGATGGGAAGATGCGATTGTGCAAACAGAATAGTGTTGTCAAATGGAGTCACAAGTGCATAGTGAAAGTCAGAAAAGGCACGGTCTGTGGAAAAAGACGTGAATAAGGGAGAGGCAGAGGTGAGGGGCAAGAGAGTCCTGCTTGAATTTCCTCCTAGTCATTGACGAGGCGAGAAGGATTAGAAGGTGGAGGGACAGAGATGTTAAAGGGAACACTGGGGTGATCAGAGAGTGGAGTGGAGGTCAGTGGAGTGGTCAGAGGAAGAGAGTAAATTAGAAAGACAAGGTCAAGAGAGTTCCCACCTAGAGTAGGTAGGCTGATTGTGGAGGGAGCAGAGGCAATGGTCAGATTGGAAGGATTTAAGTTCAAGGCCGGGGGTTGCAGAGGGCTTGTGAAGGTTAAAGTCCTTCAGCATGACAATGGGTATGTCAGTATGAAGGGACTGAAAGAGAAAGTACAGAACAGGGTAGGAGTTGAGGACCAAGGGGTCGATTGAGAGCAAAAACAATGAGGGGAGGGAGGAGTTAAATAGTGGCACATTCACAAAAGAGGTGATGTCAGACAGGGTTAGAAGGACAGTCCTGAGGGCCGTATTGATAAGGAACTCTACTCTGCCATCCTTCCCAACAGGTCGGGAAAGTGGGAGAAGGTAGCAGAGTCAGCATGGAGAGCTGCTAGTGTAGCAGAGTCATGAGGGGAGATCCGGTGTTCTCTGAAAGCAAGAAGTGAATATTGAGTGTGAAGAGAGTCGAAGTGGTCAGTGATGTAGGAAGAGTAGTTCCAGAGAGATTGTGCATTCCGGAGGCCAAGCGAAAGAGTGATGGGGGGGCAGAGGGGAGAATAAGACAAGGAGCATAGATCAGGTTGGAGATCCACGGAGACCAAGAGCATCTTGTTTGATGGGTTTGAGTACAGGGGGAAGGAAAGAGATCGGGAGGCCAGAGAATGAGGCAGAAGTTAGACCGCGTTGAGGCTGAAGGCTAGAAGGAGCGCGAGTAGAAAAGGGATGGAGCGAAGTCAAGGTGCATGATAAAGGGTTGCAGAAATAAGCTATTGAAAACAATGAAGAAAGGGTGTAGCCCAAGTGAGGGTAGGTGGGCGAGTGCAAAGGGAAGATGTGGATGGTTGGCTGAAAATAAGCAAATGTAACTTCGGAGTTGGGCTCGAATGGGCCGATAGGTAGCCAAAAGGCAGTTAACAGGCCCAAAACAGTAATGTCCCTTGGTCCTGCAAGGTAAGAGAAACTCAGCGGTGAAAGAATAGTACCCTATACAGAAGTTATTTAACAGAAAGGGGATTCATTTTATAGAGAGCTTGTACAAAGCCTTGGCTACCTTTCATACTGCGTTAGTGATTTATACCCTTTATACAAAACCTGTGCACCAACCCTCACCTTGTAAGAGTGTCTTGAGCTAAATGGCCTCCTGTCTGCGCCGGGTCATATCCATCAGATCTCGGTAGCTTGGCAGCAGATATCCAAAAAGTCAGACTCACCTTGGCACAGAGCAGGGTGGCAGGCTGCTAGTCTCGCCCAGGTAAGAACTCTCCATCCACAGATCCCCTTAGCGGGCGCAGCACCTCACCCTGCACATCCAGTGGACCTTTTTCTGGATCACCATGGTGCTGAGTGGGCAGGCGTCCCTCGCCGTCCCTCTGGGTGAGCGGCTGCCAGATGCCACGTGGGTCAGCGTTTTTGCTTTAAGAGCTACTGTGCTTTGCAGCAAGGACCGATCACCTCTGAATCTAAAGGTCAGAGGCTGAGCTTCAACTGATAGACTGCCTCAGGACTAGAGGTGTGAGGATGCGCTTCAACTAAGTGCATTCTCTGTGGCTTCCAGGGTGGAAGCTGCTGCTCGGTCCACTCTTCCTGGTTTCCATTCAATTACACACATTTTTTTCTTTTTTACAAGTACCTTTTTGATTCAAGGTTCCTCTGCTTCAGCTCCACCAGCTCTATTCCTGCTCACAGTGCTCCAGACCTGTGGCTGTGTGCAGCCATATCCCACCCTCACCACCACAATCGTTCCTTCTTTGATCGACAGTTTGGTGTCCGTGTTGCACCGTTCCACTTTCACCTGAACAGGGAGCACCGCACTATGTTACAAAGTTTCAAAAAACAAATGGACATATTTTATTATTGAACTAGCCTTTAACCCCACCAAGAACAAGAGTTCTTGCACCTTACATAATGCTCTATAACCTAGTGGTTTCTCCGGCCCTGGGAATAAAGTGGGAATGTCTGAATGTAAGAGTACCAAAAAAAAAGTTTTCAAAGATTCCACTCTGATTATTTATTTTGATCAAGTGGTAATACCATCAATTGGGGTTTTGTGATTCAAGAAAATTCCACTGAATATTTAGATATCAAGTCCAAGATAACTACGAAGAATTGGAAATTGGGAAAATTGCTCACTTTGGTGTAAATGAAAGTGTTCATATCATATACACCCATACGGGGTATATGAACACTTTCATGTACACCAAAGCAAGCAGCAGCAACGTTGAAGCTGCTTGCTTTGTTGTACATGAAAGTGTCCATATACAATATACATACACAAAAACTTCCATTTACACCAAACAAGGCTTCTTGTGGCACTCCTCCAGTTTAACGGCACCAAAAGGGTACTGTAAATGTGCGCTAGATTAGCACACATATTGAACTGGAGGAGTGCCACAAGAATAGGTTTCCAAAAAGCCAGTTTACGAATGTGGCGGTTGCTAGGTTGGTTTCCAACCCATCCTAGCAACCGCCATATGTATTTAGAAAGTGGCGCATTCCTTCCGACTTCGGAAGTATGCGCCACCTTCAGAATAGGTATTAAGTACCGAAAAGGTTCTTAAGCCTTTTAACGTCCTTTTCGGTACTTAACACCTGGATGAGAATAGGGCCCTCAGTATAGAAGAGAAATCAGAGATCACAGGTCTACAAAGTTGCCAACAATGTATTAACATGGGAAGCGGGTGACAAACAGCTCACCCATGGAGAGTTCCAGTCCACCAATACGGACCCACTTTGCAAAGTCACATATATATTTGGAGCAACATATCAACTCGGATAAAGTCCGAGGAGCTCCATGAGCTCACCACAATCTATCAGAACACTATCACATGCTATTTGCGAGATGTGGAGACATATCAGCGAAACAGCGCTGGCACTCGAGGAATGCCAAAGTGACCCAGGAAGAGAAGACATGGAACTGAGAGAAAGAGGCATCCTCTAAACAGTGAGAACCACAATGGTGGCGACAACGCTGACCTTTAAACCTTTTCTAACACCACTCAGGACACCACAGGGCCTTTACAGAATTAACCCTTTGGGCTCCTGGCTCCGAGATTCAAACACATTTTGAGTATGGGCTTGAAGAACACGACACTGCACCAGAGTGAGGAAAATAAAAGAATGGGAAGCATAGTCAAGAAAGACCGAGGGAAATCCGAAGTGAGAGTCTGTAAAATTGCCCAAAGAAGGCAGAGACATTGCACACGCAACGCTTAATAGAAAGGGAGAGCATACTGAAATAAAGCTGTCAGCAGCCTCGCGCCATCCCACAAGACAATGGCAGACAAGGAAAGTAGTTGGAAAAGGGAGCGGACTGCAACACAGTAATACTCCACCTTCTGGGAATTGGAGGCAGAATACTACACCTCCACCTGCAACCCATCGGTGCAAACCCAGCTTGTAACAAGAAGGCCTAAGAAATATGACGAACTGATGCAGGGAACCAAGAAGGGTAGTTTGGAACAAAGGAGAAGACAAAGCATTCAAGTGGACCACACATGCACTGTTGGATAAAGTGCATCCAGGGGAAAGCAAAGAGGGAGAGTAGAAATCAGACAGCAAGTAATCCATGCAAGAATTGTGAATAGCAGATCAAAGAGGACGAGCAATCCCTAGCAAATTATCAAGAGAGCAGGTGAAAGAGCGGGTAGGAGATCAAAGCCTGCAAGTAACCCATTTAAGAATGGTTCATACAAGCAAAGTACCAAGACAATATCTTAAGGAACTGACCTAGTCAGGAAGGTGGCGAACCCAAACTGCAAGCAACCCACTTAATTATTATCTCAAGAAGGCAAAAGACTCAACTGGTGCTTCACACTCAAGGACCTGATGACAAAGGAGAGGAGGTGACGGAGGCTTTCAACAGAGGCCAAGACGATATGGAGGAGCCAAGACATCAAGTGAAAGCAGAGAGGGTAAAAAGAAACCCAGACTGAGTAACTCATTCAATAACATTATATAATACTCTGGGGGAGGACTTGTGAATATTAGTGATTTTATGCACCTTTGAGTTGAGCCATACATTATAGCTTGTGTTGTAGATTGGGGCAGCCACTTGTCAGAGGACCTCTAAGCCCCTTGTCAGAGGACCGCTAAAGATTAGATGTAGCTTAGGGTCCCTCAGTAGAGAAAATTACTTCATAAGAATAGGGTGATTGTACACAGGGAAAAGGTGGGAGGTAAGACCTGCAACTATCAATGGGGAGTGACAAGTTATTCAGACCCTAGCAGCCTTTTTGTTGACAGGTTTCAGTTCTAGCGACCCCCTAAACAGTCCTTAATATCTGCAATCGTCACTTGTCATTGGTTTGTGATAATTGACCTTTGCATAGTAAGAAATGGTGTGCATGTAGAGAATTGAGGAGGCAAGTGACTTTATCACTGGTGTGACGAATCTAGCAACATCGTCACGGATTCCCTGGATGGGAAGCTTCTCTTACCTAGCCAGGGAAAGGCAGAAACTATCAGACTCTGAACCTGGGAGTGGCTAGCTTCAGGAGTACCACGTAGGGGAGGTCAAACTCCAGGGAGACAGAAAAACACTGAATCTGAATAACCCTTGAGCTGTAATTCTTAACAACCATGTGCCTCTACAACATTTCTGTATTGCTTTTTTGATGTAGATAGAGACTTCCTGGGTCTTCATGGCCAAGAACATTATTTAACCCCCGCCCACCTTTGTATAGCACTGAGATGAGGAACTGGGATGGAGTAATTAGGATGACCAGAAGAGGTGATTGGAAAATGCTAACCAATAATGGCACATTTAAAACGGACACTGCTGAACAGGGAGAGACGGAAACTGCTGCTGTATCAAACTTGTTCTGACGCTGGTTGGGACACCGGAGGCGAGCAGAATGAAGGATGCAGCACAGCGGCTGATGAGAAAGGCGTGCAGAGCAGGGATGTCATTTCACCAAAAGGAATGGGGTAGCGGAAGTGACATCACACAACCCTTGACCTCTGGTGACCTCACAGGAAGTGATGTCATTTGACCACACCCCAAAATGGCATTACGTGAAGCAATGGAACACGACCTTTCACTATGAAAAGTATGGTTACGATAGCACTGTAACGTGATATACATTTCATACAAGAATGGATCACCATATCGTTAATATCAGTGTGTATACGCAAATATTACCAAATTACTGTTAATGCAAGCAGATGTCCATGGCCAAATCAGAATGATGTGTTATTATATAGCACATACGCTTAAGCACATTATATAGAACAAATATACATACACATCACCCAACCTGTGTTGGTACTCATTTATCAACCTCAGAAGGATGAAAGGCTGAGTTGGCCCTGCCGGGATTGGAACCTGCAGATCACACACATTGCAGCAGCGAGCGCTCAACCCACCGAGCTATCTTACCAGCTATAGCTATTTTACCTACATGTCTGAATGTTCTCAAAGTCAGAAAGCAAATTACGCTCTGCGGTGGATACCATTAAACTGGTAACCGAGATTAAACAGCAGGCCAGCTCATCTGTAGATCTGGTGCAAAGTTGGCCACATGCCAAGCCTGAGCGGATCTACTTTTCAGGCTTCAGAGGTTGGCAAAATACATACCATTGGTGAGGGGGCATAATGGTGTATTAAAGAATTTAGAGTAGCGCAGGGAAAGTAGCGCACTCACACTGCATCCCGTACTCTGGGCACTGGTTACCTCATACATACAAACATGCTGAACAGCATGCCATGGAGAGAGGAAAGACACATTGCAACAAAGCATTCATTGTAGCACAATTAAATGAAAGGCCTATGTGCTATGGTCAAACATTTCTACACTATGCACAAGTTTTTAGGCACAAGGATTTTGTCAAGTGACCGAGGACACCGAGATGGAATGTCTTGCGATGATCGTTAACAGAGACAGCAGCAGACAAGAACATGCTATAACCGCAAGCTGCGAAATGCACAGTCCAAAATGAATGTTCATTCTAACATAAATGCTTTTTGGACAATTCGTCTGCATTGTTAATTGGAGGTGTTTAAGAACAGACTAAATCAAAGACTCACCCACTGATTTGTGCCTGAAACCTTTAATGAGTTTAGCAATTATTGTATATAATTCAAGAAAGATAATGTGTTATTCCTCTTCTTTCTTACTCAGGTTCACTGCTCAAAGTGTTAGACTTGTGGAACCCCCTATTTTTATTTTATTTTTAAGAGGCCCGACCAAGAAAGCCAGTCACTCCAGAAACAAAAACCACATGGCACTGGCCACCGCCCAGGAGCTTCGGTTAAAAAAAGAAAAGATTTCTTTAACACATTTTTTTTATTTTTAGGGGTAGCAAGGGAGACCCCTGGGGTAGCAAGCGAGAGCTCAGGGGTCACAGGTGCGACCCATAGCAAAACCCCAAATGATGTCCCTGGTGCAGAGAAACCAAGCAGAGAGAGGTTTTCTGCATTATTACCACGGGCAGCTGGAGCCACCAAATGAAGAGGAAGGCAAAGTGGGTACCAAGCGGCACGCCCAGTCAGCGGCCCGAGAGCAAAGAAAACTGCAAGACGCGAGGAACACCGGTGCTGCCAGTAAAGACCGATAAACCCATTGAGTGAATGGCACACCCGGGCGCTTAAGGGAGAGTGCTGCTTACAGTTGATAGCGCAAGGGAGCCAAATTAAAGGAACTTGAATATTTAATGCGAATACGAACATCTGTGAACCAAAGCATTATTTCCTGGATGTCAGAAAGAGTGAATGGAGAACATAAAAGCCCTGGCAGGATAGCGAGCAAGGCAAACAGTAAGTCTGGGACTCACACCCATGAGAGGGCATAACATAAAAAGCCCTAGCAGAAAAGTAAACCAGGCAGTGTGCAGGTCTGGGACCTGCACCCAAGTGTGATACCTTGGCAGGAGAGCAAACCAGGGGTAATAGGAGAAATGAGAAAACTGGGGTAAAAACCCAGCCCTGAAATTGTGCAATAGGGATAACCTATATAAAAAGGGAATAATAAGAATCATAACAATTTTAAGGATAACAAAGGGATTTATGTGATGCTAGCAAATTAAATTTCAGAGAATACTTTACCGAAAAAATATTGTTTTCTTTTTATTTTTTATTTTAATTAAGCGATTCCCAGTCCCCAATTTCCCTGTGCTTGGAAAACCTCCCAAACCCTCTCCCTACCACTTTACCCCACTGCCATATTCATTTTAATTAAACATTCAATATCTTTACGTTATTTCAGTTTCGGCAAGAAAGGCATTCTCCATTTTCTATTTGGAAACATCACTGGATACCATAATAAAGTTGCAAATACCATGGCAGGAGAGTAAACCAGGGTAGACAAAGGAATGAGAAAGCCCAGGGGTCATGATGCCTCCTTGAAATTGTGAAACAGTGGCCATCAATACAAAAAGGGAAGAACCATACCTCTTTGAAAGATAATTGGGACCCATAGAACGAGAAGTAATGAAGCTGCAAGCACCCTGGCAGGAGAGTACACTAGCGATAAGAAAAGGATTGAGAATGTTGAGAGGTCAAAACCCCTCCTTGAAATTGTGGAACAGTGACAATCAATGGAAATGGGACGAACTGAAACCCTTTAAGGATAACTGAGATCCAGAGAGATTTAAACATTCAAAAGAACTGTGTGCTTAAGGGAGACTCAAGGTAGCAGTCGTCCCCCTTGAAACTGTGAAGTAAAACATAGTATGAAAGGAGAAAGGAGAAATGCAAGAGAAGAGTTGTACCCCTGAGAAGCAGTGGAACATTATTGACTCTTTCCGGGAGTACTGGATAGACAGTAAGACCCGAAGAAACATAGGGGAAGGGAGGACCCCTTTTTTTGGACACAGGACGGAGGACGCATTTGGGGATAACATCCTCACACAGACTGCCCTTATTTTGTTGAGACAGAGAAACCCCTCGTAGAGTTAGGGTTAGGTAGGCTTTTCTCCCAACCCTTCATTTATTTCATCGTCTATGATCAAAAACAATGCCACTGTGTCCAGTTCTTACTCTTGATCCCTTACACTAGCTAGTAGCTTGTAACTTGAAAATGTTCCCCCATCCCTAGGGACTGTAGGCTCCCCCCCACTTTCCCATGTAAACCAATGAAGACAGCCTGGTACACTGTCTGGTGTCTCACTACTGGGGCCACCACAACAGAGGACGCCAGCTATCATTTACTTGCAACAAGCTAGCTAGAGCAGACCCTTGCCAACTCATACTGGAGAATGTGAAAAGGGGACAACCAGTTGAAATACAAGCTCTTCTCTTTCAGAGATGTTTGAACAAGGCAGAGCGCACCTCGTCATGCTTGAAACTTAAGCAACCAAAATAAGATTCATGGGTTCTGCAACTAAACTTCAATTCCTTTTTTGTTTTGTTTAGTACTACACCATCTTGTCTCACATTAGATAACAAGAGTACATCTTAATTATTCCATCAGCTGATTAAATGCTAGTTAAAATAATTACTTTACATTTGAGCTGGTCAAATATATTACAGTAAATATTTTCCTGACCTCATTCTTGTTTATGGGTTTTGCCTTTTGAGAAACTTGGTGGTGCAATTGTTATTACATGTGAAAAATCCAGATTGTACACTTTTTATGCTCCAGTCTACGAAGCTGTTTCTGTATTAGCTGTCAACATATTAGTAAACGAGACGAAAAGGAATATAGCAAAGTGTGCACAAATGCCTGCATGTGGTTACTAATAAAACAGAACACTCTGCTTCAATTCGTTTTGCGGATGATCAATAAACACCAGCCAAGAATAAAGGCATTTGCAACTGGGATAAGTTTCAGACATTTACAGAACACCAATCCAACATATGAAATCAATTCATGAAATATATTTAAGGTTTCTTTTCAAACATTTATCCATAGGTTACAAAAGATATTTCTGCAAACAATCATTCATTTGTATAACTAGCCATCATTAATTTGACTCACTCCTGTTCATACCTTAGTTGTCTTGAAAATGCTGTAATAACCCAGAAAGCTCGAGCATAACACATTTTTTTTTAGGATATACCTTTTATGGATCAAATGTGTACTCAAATAAGGACTTTAATGGCTTCACCTATATGACATTTATTGCAATAAATGAAAATGCAGAAAGTGTGTTTTGCCTATTCCTCTACTAAAATTAGATTCCGATTCATCTTGAGGGCTTTAAGTGGGCCAGTACCCTCTAGTACAGTGTACAGGAAGGCCCTGAAAAAGCTGCAAAGCTTGCAAAATCCAATGTGGGTGACTGGACCGGCCCCAAACTGAACAATAAGGACCTAGAGTGCTGAGAGTAGTGAGGCTGTGCAACAGGCTAAGAGTAGGAGCTTACTGTGGGCACATGCAATATGCAGCATGCTCAGCAGTGCTGTAAAATGTGGTGCCAGCAGACAGATCAAAAACCGTCCACAAGGTGAGGGACAAATAGGAAGAATTTGTCATTGAAAGTGTTCAAAAAGTATACTTTGTATGGGTGCGTGGGTGCGTGCATGTTTGAATATCAGGCTAATCAAGCCCAATAAAAGCACCATGAAGTGTTCTAAAACATGTTATCGCCTCTAATGATGTACAGTAAACCTATGTGGTGCAAAGCAATGCTAGGCTCTGTGCCCCATGCAATCCCTGGTGCCTACACCCACAAAGATAACCATGGTTAGTGGCTTCTCCTACGCAAAGAAAATTTGTATCTTTCTTACCATTTATTTCTAGCCATTAAGATGGCTCAGCGGGTAAAACACTTGTTGCTGTGATCTGTGTTTGATCTGCAGGTTGCAGGTTTGATTCCCATCTAGGCCAACTCAGCCTTTTATCTTTCGAGGTCAATACATGAGTACCAATTTCGATTGGGTAATAATAGTAATGTATGTAAATATGTTTCATGTAAAGCGTTTTAGATTAAAGTGCGATATAAAGCGCTATATAAAAAACAAATTATTATTGATATGAGCCCCCCCTCTCACTTACGTGATGACTGCACAAACGGGGTAACATTGTCAACCCTACTGGGGCAGAAGGCCAACTGGTCAGGGCACGATAGCCCAAGCTCTCTGATTTAAAAAAATAAAGTGGATCGATTCCAAGATGTCTGTGATAGAGTGAAGTTGTACTTCGCTGTGCTCTGTGCCGGGCCGCAGTAAAAGGAGTCAATAAAGCATGCCGGAAAGGATATATAAATAGCAGGAATTTCCCCTCCCGACAAAGAAAAGAGTTGAGAGAGCAGAGGACCCGAAAATACAGCAAACTCCGCCCTCCCCCTACCCAACACCTGGCAGGAGTCGAAGTTAGCTGAGGTCTACGTGGGTAACGTGACAATGGAATAAAGCCAGAGTTTCCAGTTGGAAGAGGAGCGGATGGAGGCAGTAACCCTAGATCACCGGGGATCTGCATCCCAGTGTCGGAGTAAGGATGTGGCAACAAATAAGACAGACACAAGTGATCACAGTTCAAGGGTGTTTATTGAACAATTAATGCTGTATGCAGGTTGGACAAACGAGAACAAGTGTCAACCATCAAATGAAAAATAAGCCAGTCAGTGGCGTCATGTCAAATAAACAGGGCCTATACTAAGAAACCTATTGCCAGACCTTACAACAAATACAAAAAGGGTGTGGGATAGTTCTCAAGAATAGAACAAACTGTTCTCAGATAATATGTCAGGATGCGGTAGCCCAGGTCTCCCGCCTCATGTTTTAAGCATGGGGTAAGGTGGGATTGTGGAGCACAGTACAGTCTCGGGCTTCTCCAGCACGAGACAACAGTTCCAAGGCAGCTCTAGTCGATGGCCAAGTATCGTTTCCTTTCAAAGTCTCTTGCCTTAGAGGGCCGGACAGGTTCAATGTATCTAAAACAAAGGTTCCTTTAACCAAATGAAAGTTCGTTAGGGTGATGATGGTCCACCCCTGGGTCCCCCTCTTCTGGGCGCTAACCCATCTCAGTTCAAATAACCACAATTCATGTAGGGTGATGGCTTCACCTCTGGGTTCCCCTCTTCCGGGTGCTGACCGCTCACATCGTATTCTACAATTATCTATTTCTCAATGATGGCTTCACCCCTGGATCTCCCTTGTTTGGGCGACCCTTCTCAAATATCACCCTTCCTCCTCCGGGTTCACTATGGCTTCTCGTCTCTTTAGCAGGATTCAGTTCCCTTGTTTCCTTGATGTCTTTTCAAACAGTTTGTAGTGGACCTCCCTCGGCCAGGTTCACGTCTGTCAACACACTGTTTCTTGGGACTTTAGAGTTTGCCACTCTTCTCCTGGCATCCCTCCTTCAGGTTCACTCTTGCTGTTTCAATACTTTTTCATTCACAATTGTTTGCAGGATTCACCTCCCTTTCTTTCACACAATTTGTAGATCAAAGTCTTTCGATTGTACTGCGATTTTACTTGATCCTCAGTATGACCACTTTGACCTATTTCGGTGGCCCTCTTAGGGCCTTCTGGTTATCTGTAGCTTCTCTCAGATGAGGATCGATCAGAGTCTCTTGAGTAAGCACCCACGTGGTGCTGGTTTCCCTCGGCAGCTGGTCTCCCCTTAACACTTTTACAGTTCTTTCATAGTTCATTGAACTTGGTTCAAACTTGCCACTTTGCGATTCTCAATTAACAGCCCGGTTCTCATCGGTTCACCCCTCGACTCACCGGCTGTGATGAACTGCTTGGCTTTCCTCTTCATTGGAGTCAAGGCCGGTATCACGGGCGCCAAGAGCTTCCCTTGCTCCTGCTTATCGGCGTAGGCTTGCCCCATGTACCGTCGACATCTGCTGCAAGACACTTGTGCTATCGTTCGCTGTCTTAGGCTCTCTTCCACAAAGGTTCTGCAGGATTGGGAAGAAAAGGGCAAGATCACTTCTCTCCTCGCCACCCTCTCTATTACGGACGCATTTCTCCTTCTGCTGAACTGCTGTGCCTGATTAGCCGTCTCGTTGTGCTGTCTGCCGTGCTCGCCTTGCTTGTACTCTGCTCTCTTGCACCACCTTTTATCCTTGTCGGGGAAAAGGAGGGGCCGTCAGGTGTGTGTGATTCAGTTTAATTGCCTGACATTGCCGGACGGTGGGGTTTGGACCGGTCAGGTGAACAGGTTGCATGTTAGTCCATTGTCTGTGGTGTACCAAAGTGTTGGTGTCGGAAAAGGGGAAAGGTAGAGTTTCTACATGTTCTATGTAGTAGGATGGGCATAAGGGTTTATCGGGAATTATAGCCTTTGTCCTGGGGGGGTACGTGATGTCAGAAGAACAAGTTACTTACCCATGGTAACGTTCTTTCGAGTGGCTGTTCCTCCCATGTATTCCTTATCTTTGATATTTCCAATATTCCAGATTTGCTGCCTCAGAATTTTGTTTTCAGCAGGGGGCGCTGTGCGTTGGTGCCTGTCGAGTCGATGTACCTAGGAGGCCTCTGCGTCAACGCAGTTATATGTAGCACGCACAGCGCCCGTTGGCCTCAGTTCTGCTTTGATGAGTGGAGCTTTACCAAGTGTTTGTTAGTTACTGCCCTAGAGAGCGCAGACTGCAACCACAAGGGAAATTCTACTGCAGGGTACGTTGGCAGGGGCAATAAGTAATACGTGGGAGGAACATCCAGTCGAAAGAACGTTACCATGGGTAAGTAACTTGTTCTTCGATTGGATTGTGTCCTCCCACGTATTCCTTATCTTTGATACACTCCCAAAGCAGTTTACGTAATTTGGAGGTGGGTGTAGAAATAGTGTGGTCATGTATGCACTGAGTGCAAGACTGCTTTCCAAAAGCAGAATCTTGGCCCGAGGAGGAGTCTAAACTGTAATGTTTAATAAAGGTGTGCACAGACAACCATATGGCAGCTGCACATTTAACTTTTATCGGAACTCTCCTCTGCAAGGCAGATTAAGTTGCAATGCCCCTGGTCGAATGAGCTCTTAGGTGTTCTGGAGGATCTTTACCTGCTAGCTTGTAGCATTCCGATAAAGTTAGTATTATCCATCTGGATATAGTTTGCTTGGTAATGGCTAGTCCTAGTTTATGACCTGATTAGCCCACAAACAACTGGTCATCCTGTCGTAAGTTTGCCAATCTGGAGATGTAAAAGCTCAGTGCATGTCTAGGGACAAGCCTGTGAAGTCTTTCTTCTTCCTTCCCCGGTTGAGGAGGAGGATAAAAATGATGGATAATAAATAACGTTATTTTCTGAGTAATATAAAACTCAAACAATTTTGCGGAGAAAAGTACCTTCACTTTTAGTACCACTATCTTTATGAAAAACAGCATGGAGAGGCTTGTAGGATAAAGCCTGTAGCTCAATCACCCTTCAGGCTGATGTTATTGCCACTAAAAAGACAGTTTTTAGAGTTAGTCTTAATGGACAAGAATGTAGAGGCTCGAAAGGAGCTCCCATCAAGTAGTTGAATACCAAGTGAGATCCCATAGTGGGACTTGAAATGGGATTGGCGGGTAAAGATTAGTCAGTCCCTTTAAAAATTGTACTACTAAAGGAATCTTAAAGTAGGAGACTTCCTCTGAAGTGTGCTTAAAAATAGAAAGCACTGCCAGATATCCCTTGAAGGTACCAATCTGGAGCACCCGATTTGCCAGATGTAATAGAAAGGATAACACCAATGGTGTATTATATGAGAAAGGATCAACATTCTTATCTCCACACCAACTGCAAAACTTATTCCAGTGGCAGCAGTATAAATATTTGGTTACTGGCCCTCTGGCCGAAAGCAAAACCTCCATTACGTTATCCGGGAGGTACCAATCCTTGTATCTCAGCCTCTTAAAAACCATGTGTTACGGCTGAGAGTTCTGATATCCGGATGGAGACCCTGACCATCCTCTCGCGAGAAGGTTCTCTCTTTGCGGAAGAAGTATCAGAGGGCAGATGGATTTGTTCAGAAGGTCCGGGTACCACGCTCTCCTGGCCCAGTCCAGGGCAACTAGGATCATGGATTTCCTGAATCATCTCAACCTCCTGACTATGTGAGGAATGACGGGGATTGGAGAATGCATATAGGAGTGGAAACTCCCAGTCCACCACGAAAGCATCTCCTAGAGCTCCTCTCGGGGGAAATTCCCTTGAGCAGTACAGTTCGCACTGGTCGCGAACAGATCTACTTGAGCGGTTCCCCAAAGGGTGAATATCCACTGAAGGACTTCCTGAGCTATTTCCCACTCGTGGGAGATTGTGTTCTGCCTGCTCAGAGTGTCCGCTGTCGTGTTCTTCTCTCCAGCTAGGTGAACTGGCAACAGAAATTCCTTCTTGTATTGCCCAAAATCAGAGCTGCATTACCTCTCTGCACAGTGCTCGTGACCCTAAACCACCTCTGTTGTTGAGATAATACATTGCCACTGTGTTGCCCGTCATTATCAGGACATTATTTCCCCGTACAGAGGGCAGAAAGGCCTTCAGTGCTAGCCTGATTGCCCTCAGCTCCAAAAGGTTGATATGTAGTTTGGATTCCGATGGAGACCAACGACCGCTGATGGTCAAATCGTTGGCATGGGCTCCCAACCCTGTGAGTGAGGCGTCCGTTAATACTGTTATTTCCGGCCATGGTTGGCAAAAAGGTTCTCCTTTCAAGATGTTTCAAGATGTTCTCCCAACAGGCCCACTACTGAAGATTCAATGAGATCCCGTTTGGAATTAGTAGGAGATCCGACATTCTTCCTGAGAATTGTGACCACTGGGTCCTGACAGCCAACTGGAGAGATATCATTCTCAGGCGGGCCTCTGGCACCAGAAAAATGCAGGATGCCATGAGACCGAGCAATCTCAGAAAATCGAGGCCGGTAGATACTGGGCATTCTGGTATTTTGTCACCATCTACACAATGCCTTGAGCTCTCACCTCTGGTGGCGATGCTTTTCCCAGGGATGCATCCAGGACTGCTCTGATTAACTGGAGTCTTTGTGATGGTATCATGTGGGACTTCTTGAAGTTGAGGGAGAAGCCCAGCATGTGAAGGGAGTGACCGGTGTAGCTGGGCCCGTTTCTGGGGAACTGGCCCTGATCAGCCAATTGTCCAGGTAGGGGTAGACGTGAATCCCCCCTCTCCTGAGACTCACTGACACCACAGCCATTAGCTTGGTGAAGGTGGGCGGAGGTCAGCCCAAATGGCTAAACCCAAAACTGATAATGAGAACCGCCAACCGCGAACCTCAGGTATTGTCTGTGCTTGCGATAGATCGGCACATGAAAAAAAAGCATCCTCGAGGTCCAATGATACCATCCAATCCTGAAGCTGGAGTGCCTGAAAGATCTGAAAAAGGGATACCATCTTGAACTTGTCCTTCCTGAGGAACTTGTTCAAGTCTCTCAAGTCCAAGACGGGCCTCAATCCTCCGTACTTCTTGGGAAGTAGAAAATATGGGGAGTACCAATCCTTGTTCCTCTCCGCTACATGTACCGGTTCTATAGCACCTTTCTCTAGCATGGTTAAAATCTCCTGCATAAGGAGCGGATCTGGAACATTCAAAGAGTTGTTCCACGGTGGATGACTGAGGTTTTTGCAGGAAAAGGAGGCAGTAACCTTGGGCAACTGTTTCCAATGCCCAAGCATCTGATGTAATAACCTGCCATTTGGTCAGATATTGTGACAAGCGTTCTCCTACTGCAGTCTTGTGAACTAAGACCTCAGAGGTTTAGGAGCAGCTGACGCAATGGCTGATGGTAAGGCAGCCGCTGCAGTTGCGGTCTTAGTATTTCTTTCCAGTCCACCACGGAGGAGTCGGCTTTGTCCTCTTTGAGCTAGCTGTCCTCTGCCTCTTCCAAATGTGGAGTAATGCCGAAAGGACCTACCCCTTCAGGGGGCACTGAAGGGGCCCCCCGAGGGATCCTCGGATGTGGAAACAGGGCACAGTCACCACACACGAATAGATACGCCAGACACGAGGTTCTGTTCCCAAAATCTAGGGTTTACTGCAATATAAAGTAGTCCCAGTTGGCCAAGTGGTCCCACGCCCCGCGACGTGTGTCTAACAGACCTCGGGGGACGCAAGAGAGTGAAACGTACATCAGTTACATATATACAAATGGAGCATCTTACAATCAGTAATGACACATTTGATGCCGCCCCCAATTAATTTCCCTTTGAATTAGAGGCGATGATTGACTAGTGTGACAAATATGACACCTTAGACCACCATATTTAGTAACGGTTTGCAATCTTCAATTTTACAGACACCATTCTTCATTTGCGAGAACACAGCGTTTGTTTTTCATGGGCAAGCTGCGCGTAGGAGACTGGCACATACCAGACCTCTCTATCTCTTAGTTTCGAATCTCGCTATAGAGGTCAGCCTGCACTCCAGGGCCTCACTGGGCTCAGAAAAGGGGGCCGTAAAGAAGATCATAATTCAACTCTTTAAATGCTTGTTTCGTACATTGCTATTCTTTCAGGAGACTCGCTCGCATTTGTGTACTGATTAAATGTCTTGCTCCCTGTCTTCAAGGATATGTGAGGGAGGGAATCGGGTATTTCTGTATAGCTCTCCAGTGTAATGTTTCAACATGTTTCTTAGCCTTGGACCATTGAAGCGAAATAATATCTACAGCAAAGCAGTTTTACATGAGGCAAAGTGGCAACGTTAGAGAGAGCAGAGAGAAAACAAAATGGCGATTCTAGTCATCTTAAAATGGCTTCACTCTAGATGAACTAATAGCTTCATAATAACTAATGACTAATGAATATATATTCTTACACTGTAAATTAGGCGGTTGGTCTTCGGCCAACCAATTATCCTTCATTTCCAGACCCTCAAGGGGTGTTTGGTTTTTCTGGACTGACAGTACCTGTGCGGCGGTTTGGAGTTTGTCTTATTGCAGTTCCAAGGGATTTTGCTGCCACCTTGGAAGTTTGCAGCTTCTCCAAAATCTCATCAGCTTCGTTTCCAAATAAATGCGTGCCGTCAAAGGACATGTTGAGAGCCTGGATTGTACATCCGGGGCAAATCCTGAAATCTGTGTATCACTGTACTAGCCACCATAGCTCTGCTGATAATGTTAACAGTCGAGACCAGTCTAGAGGGATTCGCACATTGCGTCTTTCCCATCCTTGACGATGTTCAGGAAACCGCCTCGCTCTTCCCCTTTGGGGATATGGTCAGCCGTCATAGAAATACACTCCCAAAGGGTGGATGTGAACCTCGCTAGCGAGCACGTAGCATTGGCTGATTTTAAAGCCATACTGCCATCCGAAAAAATCTTTTCGGCCATGGCGTCGTATTGTCATCTCTATTCTGGGGTATGGTAGGGTAGGCATTTTGTCTACCTGTGGCAGTGGCTGCCTGCACTACAAGGCTTTCTGGAGTTAGGTGCTTGGAAAGGTAAAAAGGGTCAGCTAGAAACTCTATACTTAGCTGTCAGTTTTTTGTTTACAGCTGGAGTCACATCTGAGGCCTCCCAATTAGAAGCCACCCTCTTTTACAAGGCTTGGTGAAAAGGGACAATTGGATCCTCCTGTGGCCATCTGTCCAATATGTCAGTAAGATCATCCTGCTCAAAAGCAGGTGTGGTCTCAACAATCCCATGTATTCCATGACCCTTGACATTAGCTGTCGGTATGTTACCTTGCCGTGGTAACCAGGGTCTGCCCTTCCAAATTCAACCTCAGGAGAGGTCAATCCCACTAGCCTCATGAAGGCACTCTTGCAAGTTCTTCATGCGGCAGTCCTCAGAGTGCCTCAGGCACTGATGGTGTCCCATATTGTAGTCCAAATGCTCTTTCTTCATCAGAGGACTCCTCTGCATCTTCATAAATTGAAGAGAGGGACTTGAAGCAGTCTGACCGTGGTAGAGGAGCATACATTTTTTCAACTGAAGTTGACATGTTAGATGTTATAGGAGCCGAAAATTTCAAAATTGTCATTGTCGATGGCTTCGCCGATTGCATCGATCAGCACAAGTGGTGTCAATGTGGTCGACACTTGAGGCATCAATGACTTCTCCATCGGCGCTGATGGTGTGGATAACGCACTTTTCGGTCCTGTCATAGTGGACTCCTTCGACGTAGATGACGTTGGTATCTTAGTCTTTGCGGAGACACTTTGTCGACTCAAGGGAGGAAATCGCTCTCAAGGAGATTTGGCGGACGGGTCAGAAGACGCTCTTATGCTTCCAGGGTCTTTCGACTGGAGCAAGGCAAGCAACCCGTTCAGACCTCTTAAAGCAAATTGCCACAGCAACGCATCATTTGGAATTTCAGGCCGAAGACCTCGAGAATCGATCCAGAATGTTGAAGAATCAAAGGCCTCACGGAAACGAACACGGATTCAGAGTTAAAATAGATAGTCCAACAAGGCTTTGCAAACCTCTTGATGGAATCTTCTCCAGAGGAAATTCGTACTAACCGCTTTCATAGGGAAGGCCCAAAAAGGTCCAGACCAGGAGACAGACCAAGAGATGTGCTGGTGACACTGGTCTCATATGAAGAGAAGGAAAAGAATCCTGGGGATGGCAAGGGGTCAGTCATCCATTATGATAAACGGATTATAGGTTCTCCTGTTCCAAGACTTGTTGGCTACTATGCTACAGAAAAGGAGAGCAATTGGCCCTGTAACGAAGGCTATCCAACAACAAAATCCCATACAAATGGACATTCCCTTTTGGCATACTGTACTCCTGGGAGGGGAAACAACAATGTGCCACCACATGTTCTGAAGGCCTCTCAATCCTAGGGATAGAGGAGGTTGTTAGGCAGAATCCTGTGCATTTCCTTTGGGGAACACTGCAAAAAGATTAAGACTACAGGAGTAAGCAGTAAACCCAATTGGTAGCAGTCTGTACCACCCAGATTTACCTGGAGGCTGTGGCTGAGCAGTCGGACCTCTCTCAAGAAGAGTAGGGCAGTATATAGAGTATACACAATAGGGCTAAAACACAGCAGAGCAAACAAACACTGACCAGAGCTTTGTATAAAAAGCATATAATGATTTATTTAAAAACACACTTTAGGCAATATACTAGCACTTTAAATCAAAAGCAAGTTAAAACACAGTCAGGTAATGTATACACACCTCCCTTGATAACTATCAGACAAGTCAGAGTTAAAACCTGACGATTTGTTAAAACAGATGCGAGCGCATAACCTGATGGCACTCCAATAGTTCACTTAAGGGGAGAGAAAAAGGTAGAGCATAGAAATAAAACAGGTCCCAACACTTTTAGGAGTTCTCAGCAAGGGAATAAAGGCAGTATATACTGTAGAGCCAAAGTTCATAGGCCAGGCCCACTTTAAATGGGGCAAAGCGAAATGTGCCCAGGATCACACGGTTTAAAATGCAATAAAAGTCTCTGCAGAATGTTCAGAAGAGGTTGGGGCGATTCAAGAAGGAAAAGCTAGAAGGTCTGGGGCCAACCCAGTTGGAAAGCCAAGGATTTAAGGGTCACCTTGGGCAAACCGAAGAAAGGGAGGCCAGGCAGGACACAGTACCTTAAAGAGAGAGGAGGCTCCAGCGGTGGAAGTTGTTCCTGGCAGTGGTTGCAGTTTGTTGTTTCGACCAGGGGAAGAGAGGATCTCATCGAGGAGGAAACGTGGAGTCGTTGCACTGCACAGGGATGAAACCAGTCGCGGAGTTCGTCGATAAAAGGTGCGTTCCTTTTATTCGCGGTCAAAGTGGTGAAGCTTGGCTATCCGGCCGCCAGGGTGCTTGGCACGGGTGATTCAACCAAGAGACGTCTTTGGAAGGCGAAAAGGGTGAACTGGTTGGTCCCACCAGCTCAGAGGAAGAAGACTCGTCCAGCAGAAGATCTTCTCTTGTCGTTGGAAAAGTGGCGAGTTCGTTGCAGCAGGGCTCCACCGGTGGTGTCGTCGTTGCAGATGGCTCAGCTTCTTCACTCTTCGGATTCTTAGGTCGTGTGGCGACTTCTGAAGTTCCAGTCCCAAAGGCCCTGCTTTTATGCAGAAAAACCCCCATTCAACAGCCTAGCGGTCACCACTAGGCCAATCAGAATAAAGTGCGACTTGAGTTGCTAAGGCAATGCAGTCCAGGGTGCCAATGCCCCTCCCCACACATCCTGTGGAACCCAGACAGAGTGGCACCATTTGGAGGGCTTCTGTGGAGAAACCGGCCAAAAAGTGGAATAAAGGGCTCGCCCTGGTCAGAATTAAAGAGACGGACACGAACGCCATTTTAGAAAGAGTTCTGGCAAAACGACCCAACCGTGGATTTAATATTAAATAAATAAGCCGGCGGTATCTTTAACATTGCACCAAAAAGTGGTGTGTTTAAAATCAATGGGAAAATCCCATAGGAAATATTCAGGTGGAATATTTTGCGTGGTAACCACTGCCACCAGCCAGAAACCCGACAAGGGGGGACTGGACAGTGCCCCCTTGAAAACAGACCCAGGGGCAATAATTAACCCCTTCCAGTACCACAATATGATGGTTTGTACTGGTTCTGTTCACAATTTAGGACTAGTAAAGTCAATGGTGACTTTACATGCCCTGGGAGACAGTAGTCAGTCCCACGGTATGGAGTCTATGTTTGGGGGTCACTATGACACCCATGTGTTACTGCACTGAGGGTGCTGTGTAACACACATAAAAAACAGATGATACCCTATGGAGTAAAAAAAAAAACAGCCCATAAGCACACAAATAGTCAGAGACATACCTCAAATCATGCCTAAGAGTGGGAGTAAAAGAGTCTCACTCTTAGCAGGAGAAAAAAACAAACCCCAAAAATCCAGCAAAGCTGCTGGGGGACTCACTAGGTTTGGGAAATTAGCCTTATAAGAGAATTCTCCCTAACAGAGGTGGAGGCAGACACCAGAGAGAATAGGTGTGGAGGCCCTCAGCAAAGGAACAAGCCGCGGGACAGTTCCACCGCAAGCTGGAGGAGGATAAAACTGAAAGGCCCTCTCAGCAAAAGGAAAGGGGACGAAGACCGATAAAGAGCTGTAATGGCGGGTATCAGAGGAAAAGACTTGGAATGGAATACGGGGGGAGCGGGAAAACACAAAGGCGAGGAGAGGGGTAGATAAGAGTGCAGCTAGTTCAGACAGGTCCGGACAGAAGGGGATTTCGGGGAGGGGGGTTAGGGAATAGGGAGGGACGCAGTGACTTATTTAAAGGATTTAAAGGAGACATCAGTGGAGTCAGATGCAAGGGGAGCAAACGTATAAACACAGTTCTAGGATCAATGCCATTAAAAATCCACATACAGGGCCTAAATACCCCAGTAAAGCGGAAAATATTGGAAGCACAAATAAGAAGAGGGGCAGCATACATCATATTGCTACAGGAGACTCACATTAGAAGGGGAGACAGATCCAGGCTACATATTCACCAGTTATTTCACATATACCAGGCTAATGCAAAAAAATAAAACCGTTGGGGTCCTGATAGGCCTCAGGAATGCGCTGGGTGCCAGGGCGCTCCACAACCTGGTAGACCCAAATGGTAGATGGAAAACAAGGTATTAACTATAGGAACTTTATACACATCCAATTCTGGGCAAGATGCTTTTATATACATGGTCCTGGGAAATCTGGAAGGTTTCGGAGGGGGAAATACTTCTGACGGGGGACTTTAACCTAGCGTAGGACCACAGGAAAGATAGGAGCAGCCATTGGAGTAACAGGGGTCAAGGCCTGTCGAACATTTTACTGGAAAAGCTGACCTGTTTTTTTTAGCTCTCCAGAGATCTTTCAGCACCATATCGAAGTGATTTGGGGGTACACGTTTCTCCCATGTACATGGGCCTTATTACACGGACGCTATTAGCACCTTGGTCCATGCCGGTAAAATACCGGCACCGCCTTGGTGGAAAGGGGAATTACCACCCTATTCCAAGGTTGGTGGGGCGGTAATTCCCCCTTCCCCCATTGCCCTTCCCCATTCCCATTCCCATTTTTGCCCCATAGGGCATAATGGGAATGGAGAAGGTGCTAATTACGGCACCGTAAATTGTGGTACCGTAATTAGCTCCCTGGTCCCTTTACGGGTTGGTTTTTAACGCCTTTAAAAGCAGGCTTTAAATTCTCCAACCCGCAAAGTGACCTCGTAGTAAGGCAGTAAGGGTTTACCGGTAAAATACCGGTACCGGTAAACCCTTACCACCTACCGTGTAATGAGGCCCCATGGCACATTTTCCCGGATAGACTATGCCTGGGGAACTCCAGGGGTACTGGGGTCATTAATGGAAACAGAGGTAGACCCGATCACTCTGTCCGATCATGCTCCCGTAAGAGTTCAGCTAAGGGGTATGAAACTGTGCAGCCCAGTGTGGTCATGGAAGCTGCCGAGAGAAATGCTATACGACAATACGCGAAACGCGAAGATAAATTAACTTTTTCCCAGTTTTCCCCTTCCCTCTGAAGCACTCCTTTGTGCATCCTCTTCCCAAGAAACCCACAGCTGATCCTTCTTGTCCAGCTAACTATCGCCCAATTTCCATTACTCCCTTTCTTGGCAAAACCTGGAAAAGTTGGCCATCTCTCAGCTTAACCTTCATTCCAATTCTGTTGGCTGTCTCCATGACCACCAGTCTGGCTTCAGAGCTGCCAGGAGCACGGAAACTGCTCTCCTAAACATCTGTGAAGATCTGCTCACCAACCTTGACTCTAACATTCCCTCTGTCCTCACCCTCCTCGATCTCTCTTCTGCCTTCGACACGGTCAACCATACCATCCTGCTCAACCGTCTCTGTGAAAACCTGGGTATCACTGATCAGGCTCTGGCCTGGCTGACCTCTTTCCTCTTAGATCGACCCTCCCAGGTCCAACTTGGGTCCTTCCTTTCATCTACCTTCCTCTCTACCTGTGGTCTTCTCCAGGGGTCTAACCTCTCACCTTGGCTTTTCAACCAATACCTGGCAACTCTCGCCCACTGCATTGCCATTTTCTGCTCAAATTTCCAGTGCTACGCTGACGACACAACCCATTTTCAGGCTGCCCTCTGCCACCTCCTCTCCCTCTCCCTCTCTCATCTCTGATTGCCCAACTGCCATTCAAGATTGGTGTGCCGCCAATGATCTTTGTCTGAATGCCAGCAAGACGGAGATCCTCCTCATCGGCACATCTTCACCATCCTTTCCCCTCACTCTCTGGCCGGCCTCCCTTGGCCCTCCTCCTACCCCCACCTGCGAGGCTAAGAACCTCGGGGTCATCTTTGACTCCACCCTTTCCTTCTCCTCCCCTCGGAGGTCTCTAAAAAGTCAAATTTCCGACTGCACCCCCTCAGAGGTACCCTGCCTTTCCTCTCCTTCCACCAGAAGCTCATGGTATCTCAAGCTCTGGTTCTCTCTAGCTTGGACTATTCTAACAGCCTCTTTCTAAATCTACCTGTCTCTACTCTACGCCCTCTGCAACTAATCCAGAACAGGATTGCAAGACTTGTCCTTGGCCTCAAGCCCTGGGATCGTATCTCCCCAGCTCTGAAATCTCTCCACTGGCTCCCAGTGGATGCAAGGATTAAATTCAAAACCCTCTGCATTGTCCACAAGGCTTTCTGCGGCCTGGGTCCAAAATACCTTCAGCTATCCCTCCGCAAATAACTCCCCTCCCGAGCTCTTCGCTCCTCTACCTCCAACTCACTCAGGGTCAGTAGTTTTTCTAAGAAACGAGCTGGGGGTAGATCTCTATCTTCGGCTGGGGCCTCCCTCTGGAACAGCCTCCCTGCTACTCTAAAACTTGAGGAGAACCATCTCCCATTCCGGAAGCACCTCAAGACCTTCCTCTTTTCTTCTCCCTTCACTCCCCCTCTCCCCTGCTGATCTGTTCTCTCTTGGAACCGTGCACCTGGCCACCCTCTGTCTTTTGGGCCCAGGTACCTGCTCATCCTGCCACCCTCCCGCACTGCCTCCGGGCCACCCCTTGCACTGGGGTCTGTATCTGTACCCATACAGCCCCCCCTTTTCCTTCCTGCACTTATCGGACTACCCTGTCTGTTGCCTTAAACCTAGCACTTGCAAATTGCTGGCTGCATTACCACTGTTTGTTGCCTTTATTATTTATTGTTATTTATCTATCTGTTTCTCCTCTGCTTCGCACTTTCCACCTCTCCCCCTTCCATGCACTTTTCCCCTCCCCCCTCTCCCATGCACTTGCGCGTTCTCAATGCCACTGGGCCTAGTAAGATTGCTGTTTTGTTATCCCCTGTTCCCCTCCCTTGCCTTGTCATGCTGAAACACTCGTGTACGAACGCGATAGAAATAAAATATCAATCAATCAATCAACTCTTACTACACAGAGGTCCAAAGGGAAGGATAGGCTTGAAAAGGACAGAGGCCAAACTGATAGATGCCCAAAGAGAATTAGCGGCAAATAAGAACAGGGGAAAATTATAAAAGGATAAAGGATTTCTCAAGATGGACTCCCCTCCGAATCTATGGCTGGGACAGATAACTACAGTCAAAATGGTGACTCTCCCTGATTGTTATACAAGTTTCATACTCTTCCGAACGCAGTCCCGCAGAAATTCTTTAAAACAATTCATTGTTATCTAAATTCGTCTGGCAAAACAAACGCCCCAGGGTTTCCCTAGATTCACTTACGACCCCAAGGTAAAGTGGGGGTTGGCACTACCTTATACGAACAGTTACTACGAAGCAGCACAGTTGAGAGTGGTGCAAGAGTGTTTTACGGAAAGCAAGGAAAAGGCCTGGGCCCGTACAGACAGGGCGCAGGCGAGAGGGCCACTGGCTGGGCTATTAAGGGAAAAATGGGCCTCAGAGTGCCAGAAGTGCAGTCCTTCGGGCAACGTGTGACATATGGGACAGATGGCTAAAGGAGGGTCATCTATAAACTTGCCGTCCCCAGATAGATAGATATGAATATACACAGCTGAGGCAATGGTTATGGCAACCAGAGATTCATTGTGCAGCAACCAGACAACCGACTAGATTTGAAACTTATATAACCACACACTCCGGGGACAAACAATTAAAATCGAACATATAGTCTAACTTACAAGAATACACAGGTCTAACATCTGGCCATACCAATCAGCCTGGGAGGGAACAGTAGGAGAAGGTATCCCACGGGAACACTGGGAGGGGCTGTGGAGGAACATCCCAAAGCTAACCAGGTCCATACAACTACTAGAGGTATGGTACAAGATGATGCTACAATGGCACTACACACCCCGTAGACTACATAAAATGTATAATACAGTCTCCCAGGAATGTTGGAGTGGATGTAAAGGGGTAGGGGAGGGGTAGGGGACTGGAAGCACATATGATGGGACTGCCCCAAGACCAAGGGTTTCTGGGAGGACATTAAGGGTCAGATAAATAGCTTGATGCCGGAATTGCATACCCTCTGCCTGGGAGAAAGTATATGAGGACGTCTAGACCCGAAAGAACATTCTATCTCAAAACCTCAAAAAATAACCCCAGTGACAATACTAATAGCAGCATGGTTGGCGATCGCTAAAAATTGGAAACAAAGAGATCCACCCACGGTGACTGTTTGGCTACATTTACTTTGGGGTATAGTGGCTACGGAGTGGATCAGATACCCGATACAAGGAGATGCAGATAAAAACAGGAATGACCGGGGGGTATCTGAAAAGCAAATGTATGCAACAATGGTGCCCCCAAAACCACAGAATACTGGATTTAAGGTGAATTCATATGGTAATAAGATACGGCCCCATAGGAGCACAGGAAAGCAGTTAGACAAATGGACTCTAAAAGCTAGGACACTGCATGTACCCAGGGTGGGGGAGTGTTGGGGGGGGGGGTTGAGGGGGAGTAAATTAGTGGTGTAAATCGTAAAAATGCCAATAAAAATTATTTAAAAAATAAATACATAAAATGATGCAGGTAATCGTTTCTGAAAAGAAGGTCTGCTACTCAGACCTCACATCCATAAATGCTCTATGCCTAAATTATAGTCAGCCATGTAGCGGCAACAGGGCAGTTTCAAAGGTTACACATGCATAAACAGTTACAGCAGGCAGAGGTGTCAATGTAATTGTATGCACCTCTGATGCAAATGATAATTGTGTAACCTAGTCAACGTGGAGGCATGGTCTACCACTGTATCTGAAGCCTTCCTTCTGTATATGAGGAATAATAAATACAGAGTAGGTTTTTTGCTACTTGTGCTCTAATAAGGATGGGCATGGGAATGAATGCTTAACAGTCTGAGGGAGTTATCTACAACTAAACAGAACTTTCCAATCTTGAAACTAACAAAACAAATCTGTTGGGATGGGTCAAATGAAAAGGTGTCAGAATGGTCAAACCTAAAAGGGACAGGGTCCTCTTCTGTTGGGGATACTCATCCCACAGGACCTCTCACAGTCACAGGGATATACTGCACAGCATGCTTCTTTGCCCATATTGCAATGACTGGTACAAACGGTGCAACTCACATTTTTGCCCAAATCATATGACGGAAAAGTAGTAGATAGCATTTTATTTGTAATCCATATAGGGGAGATTATTTCTGGCTGATCTCTTACTGCTTTCCCTTCAGTGAGATAGTAGCCAGCTCATTCTGTAGGGGTACAGTCCCAAATGATTATTCAGAGTTTTAGTGCCCAGCTCACAATCAGCAGTCCATGCCTGGCAGGGTTGTTGGACTTTCCAGCAGAATAAAATCCTCTGCCGTCTCAGGGTTACAAGCATTATCATGCGTATAAGCTTCTCCAGGTACTACAGCTCTCTCAGACATCAATCAGCACTTCAGCTCTCGAGTACTCTCTGTGACGAGCCACACATTGCTGTCACTACTCAACCCCCCGCACCCAAAGGAGGAGCCCTTGTCCATGTGGCTAGGGAGGTGCTGCCGCTACCCAATAGTCCCCCTAGGGGTGGTTTAATGTGGGAGGACCTCATGGGGAGGGATTCCCCCTCTGGGGTCAAGGACAATCACCTGGGGATGCAACCCATTCAGTATTGTCACCCCAACATTCCCGAGCCCTCCCCACAGTTACAAACCATTTTATTGAAAGTAAACCTATGTAATATAACACAGGGGATACAGCTAAAGCCAAAAGTACTAGGAAGAAGAGCACAGGAGACATGAAGTTCACTGAATGTGCTAGTACTGGTACGGGGTGGTCTCAAGGAGGCATGAGGATTAAGTTGAAACCAAGGACTTTTACAATCTGCCAGGGCTGTACTGACAACATTACATAAGTAGAGATGGACTAACAAAGCTGTCAAGCCCAGCCGGGAGAGTTAACAGATATGGAAACCAGTGGGCGTTTCAAACGCTGTTGGCAGACCAGAGTCATAGAAGAGCAGAGGATGCCGTTGAAGCATGGAAGGAGTTCTCCGTGGGTCCAGCTGAAGCAGACCAGAATGCAAAGCAGGAGAGAGGAGCCAAGCAGCATAACAGAGCGCTAAACCAACGCAGTGCAGTGGAAACCAGAGAAAGAAGCCTGGAGCATCGAAGAGACAAACCCCAGTCCAAGGAAGTCACAGTGGCATACCAAAATCCCTCGAAGGTAATGGGAGGTGCGAGAGACCCAGAGGGTGCACAGAGGTGGAAGAGAGATGGGCTTTGGGATCCTAAAACTTGTATGCCTAGCATTCAAGGAGAGCTTCCTCGTCGCAATGGCAACAATAAGCCCACTGATCACCAAAGACAGGTCGGAGAATCCAACCAATGCAAACCATGCATCCAAGGAGAGCTTCCTCATCGCAATGGCAGTAATGAACCCGACTGACCACCAGAGAAGGGTCTGGAATCCCAACAAAAGGGAACTCTGCAAAAAAGGAGAACTTCTTCATCACAGTGGCGGCACTAAGCCCACTGATCAACATAGAAGGATTTGGGACTTTGCCAACACCAAAACAGAGTGGCAAAGTGTACATCAAGCTAAAGATCGAGAGAAAGAGTCATTCTTCTGGAGAAAAACTAAAGCTCTTGGAACATACTCTAAAGACCGATGGGGAAAGGAGTCATTCCCCCCGGGCCTTATTGCGAACCGTACAGATCAATACCAGGAGAAGGGAGTCATTCTCCTGGTCCTGAATCTGGCAGTTGTGCTAGAGACAGAACAAACTAATGGACGGTTGCTACGACAACTATCCCATCGGCAGAGCGGACATGCAAGGGGGCAGGGTGAAAGCGAGTGGCTAACAATTCAATAATCACTCTATACATGAAATTAATATTACATTTTTAATCAAGTGAGCATTCATTGGAGAGCGTATCAAAAGTGTTGTCTGATTCTAAAAAACCTCATTAAAAGGGAAATACAAATGGTGAAACAATCTTGACACAACCAATGCGACACAAAACAAATAAAAAATGACAATTCAAAATTTTGTCTACCTAATGACCAGGGTGCTGGTCATACGCAGGTGTGAGGGTGAAGCATGAGAAACACAACAAAATAAAAGCACTACAAAAAATGTATAATCACAAATGTAAACATAACAGGTGTACAAGAGCAATTTAAGAAGAGCAATGTGGTGCAAGAGACACCAGGGGAAGGGAGTCATTCCCCCTGGATTTATTGTAAACCGTACAGATCAATTTACTTACTCATTTTATTTATTGAGCATTTGTTAGACGCCTATACAACAGAATGGTGTTTCAAGGCGCAACAAGACAAAGTGGGGAGGGAACAGGCGAGTAAATAACAGTGGCAAAAACAGTAAATATACAATTGTGGTCCCACTAGGCCTTGTAACATTCAGACGTGCAATTGCAGTGAAGATAAGTGCAGGGGATAGGGAAGGGATGGGTGGGGAGGGAACAGGGTAAGGACAAGTGCTGGTGGGAGTCACTGGCTAAGGGCTAGAGCAGAGGAATCCCATGGGTGGGATGCACAGCGGCCCGGCAGGGGGCCCACAAGGGCAGTGCTGAACGGGGTGGGGGTGCTGGTGTCGACTGGGTAGAGGGCCTGGTAACCTGGGAGACTTGTGAAGGACCAGGCCACCTTGGCGGCAGTGGGTTATTAGCAGGGAAGGGAAAGAGGTGGAGAGAAACAGAGTTTTGAGAAGTTTTCGGAACCTTAGGAGGTCGAGCTCAAGTCTGAGAGGAGCAGGGAGGCTGTTCCAAAGAGGCACCAGCCAAAGAGAGAGACCTGCCCCCCACCAGGAGAATACCAGGGGAAGGGAGTCATTCCCCCTGGACGTGGAATTGTATAAAGACTGGGTGAAACCTGCAAGCCTGGGGAAGGGAGCCATTCCCCCTGGCTTTTTTGTTTCAAGAGAACATTCATTTGAACATTATCCAAGCATCAGGAGAAGGGAGACATTTTCCTGGAGAAGGAATTTTCTGCTGGATTATACTTTAGTTGTAGTGCGAGGGATAGAAGTAGGTTGTGACACAGGACTATGGAGTTTGATTGGACAGGCATTCTGATGGACCTTTCCATGTACAAGTTTACAACCACCACGTGCCACCTTTATTAATAATAATAATAAAGCTTTGTGTCAGCTTCCTTCTTTGACACCCTTACACCTCCCGGTGGTACTCCCTACTATGGTGGTTCCCGTACACTTCACAGACATAGGCTTCCCCACTCGGCAAACGTATTAAAATGTCCAACTGGATGGATCCTGGTTCTGTCTGGAGCCCCAGGTTTCAATTCTTCCATTTGCCCCAGCTGATGTGGGTCTGCAGTGACCCATGGCATCACAACCCTTGGTCGCTATCTTTATTGTGGGCATAGGTTTCGACTTCATGAGCTAAACACCCATCCCAGACGTTTGTACTTCAAAGCATTGTCTTGGGATTCCTTCCTCTACAGATAAAATAAATCCAGACCTTAAATAAGACATACCCTAATTGGGCCATCAGCCTCCTATTTAACTGTAGCTGTCAGCATTGACTCGTTAATAAGGATTGCTGCCACATAATTAATAACCAACACTTCTCCATATACTATACAAAAAAAGAAAAAACAGGGCCTACTACTGTCCGTCACACAGCTTTTTAACAGGGGCTTTAACCAATGCACCCTCAGCTTCTGAGAATACCTGCAGACAAAAAGGAAGTGGGCTCTATCACCCCCTTGATGAAGGCCACATCAACACACTAGTGCTTTAGAGTTCAAACTCTTCAACATGCATCATCTATCTTTTGTCCTTAGTTGATTTAATCTATATTTCATGAACAAATTCCTCAGTTTGGAATTATGTGCATCGTTCAGTCTAGGGTTGTATGTCCCATGAGGGGATACAGAGAGGGTGGTCAGAGGATTAAGAGCCCTTGATGTGGAGCTTGATGGCGTTCTACTTCACCCTGGATTCTTGCATCAGGGTCTGGTTCCAGGTTCAAATAATGCTAGACTGCTGTGAAAAGGCTTTCTCCCCCATTAGAAGCTAACTTAACAGTGGTAGTAATGAATAGCCTTGGCTTTGGATATCGTGGTCTGAGTTTTGGAACTTAAGGACTTGAGGAACAGAAGGCCCTCTGGTTCATGGGCCTTGTGCAAGCATTTCTCAAGAGCTCTTGAGTATACCAGGGGGCCGGCGGTTTGGTTCTAATACGGCCCACTTTTTCCGGACCAAATGTATCTGACAACTCCTTTGAGGTGACAAAGTTGGAGAAATTGATCCAGAGGCTCCACTGTAATGTTTTTGAAGGGAGCAACGTGCTGCATGGTATATCCAGTTAAGTGCGATGGTGTCTGTGCAGTTTATCAGGGGAAGAAAAGATGAAGTTTAGAGCATTACCCCTACTGTGTGTGGGGCTAGCATGCATTGATTTATGTCCATTGATGCTGGTACAGGAATGAGTCTCTGGTGTTTTATGTTGTTTGAGTGCCAGGGAGGTTGTCGTCTCCAGGGAAGATGCTGCGTGCATAATTGATTGAAGCTGTTAAGTCTGTAATCTTATCTAGGATGTTACTACACATCAGAGTTGTCTGTAGATGAAGTGGAACATGGCTGAGTTCTTGTATGATAAAGGGAAATGGCCAGTGAGTTTTTATTGAATCTAATGGTGTTTGCTTGTATACTGTACAAGGTCAGTGTATTTTGTGTAGGACTTCTACTTCTCCCCTTGTTCTCCCAAACAGGTCAATATGCACAGAGTTATAGGGAAAGGACAAGCAGTGACGACAAGGGGATTTGGAGATGTTGGCTGTGTTCGATGTAAGGTGTGGATGAGCATTTGCCTGGGAGTTCTCTAGAGAGTGTGGGGCTTATAGTACTGGTCATACAAATGGGTTTTTCAGATCTTTTATTGAGTCAATAAATAGGCTTTGAGAAACGCATGTCACCTATCAGCACTACTAGTTCAGAATTTTGCCCAGTTGCTACATGACATGAATTCATGATTTTGCAAATTTCCTAAGGCCATCATATTTTTAATTCATAGTAAATGCCATATCTTTAATGTCATAATTAGCTAATGTTCTTGCTTCCCAATTACTACCTACTTGCAAAGCATACTTACTTTGCATTACTAGTAGACTGTTTTAAATTGTCAATATTGAGCACAACAATAAATAGATCATTGTGACTCAATTGTAAGCATGCTCCTAAAATGTATCAGCATACTTTAATGCTAATATTCTAGGGAAGAGCTCAAAGTGTCATGCACAGTTGGTCACCATTTGTGAGCAAGTTATAACTCTGATTCACTTCTACAGGTCAGTAAATAGTACATGTCAAAAACTAGCAGGCTAATAAAATAAGACTCAATGCAGGGTTGAGATACGGGGCTACCATAAGGACGATGAGGTTAAAAGGTCAGACAATTCATTCCTGTAAGCCTTCTTCTGAGTCCCTAGAGGGGAAATCAGTACTATGCGTGTGGGTTGAAGCTGGGCAACGCTGTTGGGGGGGGGGGGGGGGGATCATATTTAGCTCAGACCATCATTGTTCTGCGTTTGAATCGGGTCCAATACCCAGACACATTGGTATCAAAGCAGAATCAGGGAATACAAAAAAAAAAAAACTAAAAAAGACATCTCAAGTCAATGGCTAGTTTATGATAGACAAGCTCTGAATAAAATAGGGCTTTCTAGTGATTGGTCTAAGCCAGAAGCTCTTAAAGAGTGTGACCTAGCTCAAGGCGATTTCTGGGGAATGAGGAGGGAAAATATGGAAAGAAAAGGCTGCTGTATATGTCCTGTATAGATTCCTTTGAAAGATGGGGCAGGCTTAAAACCATACGTTGCATAGATTCAGAGTAGAAGGGCAAGAATGTTATCAGGACTTTGCCTAAGACACCTGATGGGGTTTTCTCGGACAAGACCACGGACGGGTACTGAAGACCCTAATTGTTTGTGTCATTGCGAGAGGTGGAGGTGGATACAATTGTGCATTTTTTACTCCAGAGCTATTCAAGGTATAGGTCCACCTCACTAGAGCAGACACAGAGGCAGGGCCCTGGCCATTTTTTTTTCAGCTCCAATGTGTGTAATGGTATTTGAAATACAACGGTTTTTGAATAGAGCCTGCAGCTGGGAAAGGGTTTATTGTGCAGGAAGGGGACAAACATGGCCTTATTTTAAGTGTGGTTTTCTTGTAGAGGATTAATGCATGTCCATTTCAGTGGGGTGCATTGTATTCAAAGTTGTACATTATGCTTTTTGTAATTTAGAATATCAATTTATGATGAATTGTGTATTCTTAATATTAGTTTACTGTGATTATATTGCTGAAACAGTGACGTACAATTACAGAGTGCAATAAATACTGCAAGAAAAAATATTGCATGCCTTTTACATTGCCATTGTACAAATACCTTTTTGGGGCGGGACACCGCCCGACCACCCCTTCACTCTCCTCCTCCTAAACTCTCCTTGTCTCACTCTCCTTTTATCCCAATTTTAACCTAAATCAGTTCTTTTACATCTAAAACTCACCCCCATCATTACACTTTCTTGCCTTAATTTCGATATTTTTTCTGCTGGTCTATGTTTTACCCACTATTAATTTGAGCAATATTTTTTCATCTTTGTAAATTCAGCCGTTAATATTTCCTGCAATATTATCACTGGATGCCCTTAGGATTATGTCTTTAATATGTTATATTTGCCTCTAAATCCTTAGTAAAATAAATAAAGTTGATTAACATTCATTCGCTACCCGGGGGAAGGGCACTCCGCCAAAGCAGGCGGCTGGAAACGCAAGTCACAACACACAGTGTACCACCCGCGTTTCTTCTGCAACCCAAGGCCCTTTACCGGGTGCCGCCATCTTGAATGTGGGAGGCAAAGGTAAGCCCCAAGCGGTCCTTCACCCTATGGCAGGAGATCGAAGAGGATGGAATAAGATCTAGATCTCCTGCTAACCTCCCGCAAACCATGCGTCAATACACATGTATGCAATATAAGGCACATATCTAACTCGACCATCTCATTTTAATTGGACATGGTTACAGTATTCCCAAAACTCTTCTTCCTCTGCAATTATCTGAGCCTAGATGCCTAATTCAGAAGTTGAGTGTTTACATGTTCAGATTCAATATACAGAGGTCTCAATGAGGATTTACTAGACCATCACACCCTATAGCTGGCTTTAGTATTAACCCGGATAAACACTTGCAATTCTATTATAAACATTACAAAGTTAACACACTGGAAGACATTGTTTCGAATGAGCCCCCTTTATAAAGGAATAAAACCGAATATGTTGAACTTTATAGCATCGTAACACTTAGAAAGTGCACGATTCTGCCCAATCCAATACTCTCCTAGTCATTCTCATTAGACTACATGCCTACACATGTAAGCTAATAAGAGCAGCCAAACCCTTCATATCCACCCAGAGCTGTACCACCTTAGCCAGGGCCCTTATACTATCAAAACTGGACTACTGTAACGCCCTTTATGTAGAAGCCAACAAATATGTTACAAATAAAATCCAGACTCTGCAAAACAATGCTCTCAGAGCAGCGCTGAGCATCGCCAAGAGAGAACACATTTCCAACATCAGGAGAGCCCATAATTGGCTCACCACCACTGACAGAATCCTACTTAAAGTACCCTCCTTAACCCATAAATGCCTCAACAATGCAGCCCCCCCGTTACCTAGTCGAAAGAATAAAAAGATACACCCCTAATCGACCTACCAGAACCGCCAATGCCAACTTGCCCTCAGTTCCCAGGTTCAAACTAACCAAAAGGGGTGGCAACAGCTTCCAGGTGAAAGCAGCCCAACACTGGAACTCCCTACAGCCCTCCTTAAGGACACCTCAAACTTACCCCCACTTTAGACACAACTGCATTCAGTGGATAAAGGACAACGACCAATAACTCACCTTGCCTACCCATGTATACTATGTAAATATGCACTTTTGTAACTGTTCATCATATTCGTTCTGTTTATCTTGTCGCAACTGCTTTAACCTATGTACACACTGTAATTATTGTACAGCACTGTAACCAAGTTGAGAATAACCTTGCTGTTCCTGTGCCCTTGTACCTTCAGGTCTGGCACGCAATATAAATGAATAAACAAAATAAACAGCCATTTTAAATCACTTTCTGCTGTGCAGTCTCTTTAAATCGTAACCACACTTCATGCACACCCTGCAGCACAAGACTTTCGTCTCCATGCAGTCAGGGGCAGTAACCCTTCCACAAGTACAGGTAGTCAAACAAACTCAATCCTATTTCCCTTTTAGTACTCTTTTCACAAATACAGGTGTACATGGGACCATGCATCAAAAAGTGAGTATCCATTGTGCTCAACTGTCTACAAATACCAAACCACAACTCTTGTCAGTTTAAATGTAAATGAAACATGTACATATTTCGTTATTTTAGCAAATAGCCTGAAACTCAATCTTAACTTCAACAATCAGAGTAATGACGACCATTTCAAAATAAGTTGAATATTACCCTCCCCACAATGACATTGAGTACAAACGCTGTACATCTTTCAAACATATACTAATTCCAATCGTTTAAGTATTATTTTCTCGACCGATTGCTAAATTTCAGTACTTACTTCCAATTTAAGATCATGAGCGGACTATGAAGAATTTTCTGTTTGGAAAAATGATTTGTTCTTCTTGACCATTAACATGCCTCGACTTGGAAATAAAGGATCTTTGCTCTTTTTGTAATAACAATTATTCAGCATATCCTACACTAAACAGGGGTTCTTCGTAATGTGCATTGTTTATTGCGAAACGGAGCATCACTATTATTAACGCCATCCAAGAATGTGAGGTTGTAAATATTACCTAATTTGAGTGGAAGGAATTGTGTGTTAATGTGTAGCCAATAACCAATGATATTTCTTTGTACTTACCTTGTTTTTCTGAATTCTAATACGAGAAGCAACCCTGGTTAATAAGGCTGCATTTGAATCAAATTTTTTATTTCATTCATCTTACGTAGTTATGCCCTGCGCGTGTAAACCCTGGGATGTGCACCAAACCCGTGGGTGGCGCACACATCACTAAATGCACAGCGAAAGCACACAACGTGTAGCGCACCCAAGAAAAGGGGGGCGGAACACGGGGCATAACACGCGGAATGGGGAACAATGCATGAAAATGTGGGTGTTACAGGGGGGGGGGGGAAGTACCAGAGGTAATGGCTCGCAAAGCCCACACGTGCGCTAACAACACGTATTCATGGAATCGAACAGGGGAAACCAGTGCGCCAAAAAAGACGCGCTAATCCATAAACACGTACGCCAGCAGGAAGCAGGCGTAAGCGGCCCCGCGCAGCATAAAATTGCACGCAATCAACAAACAAGCTCATACGCTACAATCAATATACTGTTCCTCGCAGCAGTGGTCGTGGGACACCGCAGGAGGAGGAGGAGGAGGAAGATAGCCAGGCTCCACATTTGTTTACCCAGGACCAGCCTTTTCGGGATGCCTGATGACCTGGTCTATGGGAGGTACAGGTTTCCACCACTAATAATCCTAGAACTGGTCAAGGAGTGGGAGGATGACTCACATCACCCACCTTCTGCTCCCAAGCACTAAGCCCCTTGGAAAAGGTGCTCAATATACTGCACTTCTTGGCTACTGGGTCATTTCAGCGGACAAGTGCCATAGTTGGGCGTGTTTAACAGGCCACACAGTCACGCTGCCTACACCAGGTGTTGGCGATCAGGACTGCACGCCGCTCAGTCCGCAGGCACATAATACATGCCCAGAACACCTGCAGAAAGGCAGGCCGTCGTCCAGGACTTTTACGGGGTGGCTCACTTCCCCAAAGTGCTAGGTGCCATTGATTGCACCCACGTGGCTCTACGTCCTCCCGGGGTCACTGAGCACATCTATCGAAACCGCAAGCACAAGCATTCCATCAACATGAAGGTTGTATCTGATGCCAAGGGAATCATCACCTCCTTATATGCCAACTATCCAGGGTCCAGCCATGATAGTTTCATATTCTGAATGTCACCCCTAAACCAGGACCTGGAAGCTGGGAGGCATGGTGACACAAGGCTAATTGGGGAGTACAAATGCCTCGGCACATGCATGCATGTCAGACACTGAGAAATGGGAAAACCCAACTAATGACAACCATTATCACCTCCCCAGGGGACAGTGCCTACCCTCTGAGCACCTACATGATGACGCCAATACGGAACCCCACCACACCACCCGAGGTAAGATACAACACAGCCCATATTGCAACCCGGGGCATAGTGGACCGCACATTTGGAGTGCTGAAGTCACGCTTTCGCTCCTTTGACCGCTCTGGTGGGCAGCTGCTATATGCGCCCCCAGTAGTGTGCAGGATCATAGAGGCAGCATGTGTTCTGCACAACGTTGCAACCCGGCGGAGCGTGCCGGTGGACATGGTGGTGCCCCCACATCCCCAACCACATGCAGGGCGCTGCGCATGGGAGGTGAAAGGGCACGTGGTGAGGCTGCACATACCCAGCTTGTGGCAAATTTCTTCACCTAAAATCCCACCCCTGCGGAGTGCACACAGGCCTGGCACATACCAGCTGACAATTTATGATGATGTCAACTGTTACAACCATACCACCCTGAGAATGTTTACCTGGAAGTGCTACATTGTGTGCATCCATAGCTACTTAAACACACCCAATGCTGTGTCAGTAAAAGGCACACCTTCATGCAGCATGAAGGACTACCCCCTTGCAATAATACTACAACCAAATAGTAGCATGTCACCCAACCCCTCCCTAACCCCATCTCAGCTACCCAACACACCATGGCATGGCATGCTATGTGAAAGCAACCAAATGAATGCACAACACATGATACAAGTGTCACAAAGTGCACTGTCCCAAATGGAAACAGGCCAGAGACAATTTCCACTCACTTAATGAAAATAAAACGGCACACATGAACAAATACTTACCAGCAAGACAAAACATTAGTACAGAATCCAACAGTGGCAACGTATGACATTAAAAAATGAAAGTAGTGCAAGTGTCACAACCTGACAAAGGCAGCACATTGACCCCTTTTACCCCTTGGAAGGGGTCAATGTTCCAACTGCAGTGTGTTGCTGGTAGGCAAATGTGGCAGTGTACTGCATACAACATGAACTGCATCTGCAATGGAGACAGGCTCGTTAAGACACAAAGAAGCTACATGTATATATGCAAAAAGTCCTGTATGTAATACTATATACAAAATCAACCATGCAGTGGAGAAATCAACACCAATCCCCACTAGGGATGTATACACAGTTTGGACTACAGACTGCCCACACAACTTATGGGAGCCCAATGCCTCTGTGTAAGTTCCTGTCACTTGGTCACACCCTTTGTGAGCCCATGGAAAGGGGAAGCAGGAGGGGCGTGTGTGTCTAACCCAAAAACAAGACAAGCTTGTATGTGCCCAGCTGGAATACACAGTGGATTCCTACAGGAGCCACACACTAACATTAATTCACAATCTGAAAGAAAATGGTTATGAACAAAAAAGTAAATGCAAATTAAAGAAAAAGAAACAGTACATGAAAAGAAAACCAAATAAATAAAATAATAAAGTAATCAGAATACAATTTAAATTAAAATATTAAATGAAAATAAAATAATGAAAAGAAAATGAAAGTATTAAATAGAAAAAAGAAGCAAAAAAGATTATAAATAAATTAAATTCTAATTCTAATTCGCAATTCGGAATGAAATATGAAAAAACCAAAAGAAAAAATTATTAAAAATCAAAAATGGCCATGTGTCGACCAGGGGTTCGGGGGAGGCCACCCAGGAGGGAGGAGGTACAGGGTGCACCACAATACCCAAATGCGTGGATGTTGAGAAAAAAAAAAACCTCCATGGGCTCATGGCCTGCACAGCTACCCTACAGTGGGAGAACTGCCGTCGCTGTCATCACCCTCTGGTGGTAAAATAGAAGGTGCGCGTGATATGGGAGGCAGACCACGCAAAGCCCTGGCATGCTCCTCCATGGCAGCAAGCATGCGGTTTTGGTTGTGAAGGATGATGGTATGGAGAGCCCCATGCAGCACCTCACGGATAGCACACATTTCTGCCTGTAAGGCCTTGCGTGATGCCCTGATCTCCTCACGGGGTTGCCTGGAAGTCAGCTGAGAGTGTGCGTGTTAGCAGCTCCAGCTGCTGTCCTGACCTTGTACTCTGGGACACCTCAAGTGCACCCAGAGTATCTGAGGGACCTGTGTTCTAACCTCAGGTCATCCCTGTGGGCCTGTGACTCTGCAGATATGGCTGTGCGCAGTCTCCAATCCAGCCAGTCGGTCCCTGTTGGACACCAACATGTCCTCCCTGTGTGAGCGGCACATGGACTCTGTTGCCTGCTGCTGGAGCTCCACCTGCCTTTCAGGCGGGAGAATGGAAGTGGCCACCCTATCCACGGCCTGAGCCATCATCTCACACAATGCCTCCTGTTGTGCTGCAATAGTATACATGGAGTTCTCCCACACAGTATTGCCTGGTGGCGCACGGCCACCGCGTTGGCAGGCACCACACCTGTTTGGGGCAAGGTGATGTGCCCCTTGCTGTGCTGGCACTGCCTGAGGCTGCAGGACTGCATTCCTCCTTTGATCTGCTGGCCCAGGAACAGGAGCAAATATAGTGGAGTGTGACCCTGCATCCGTAACCGCCACAGGCGGACCTTCCAACACTGAATGCCCCATAGAGGGGTCTACCCCCAGTGCAGGTGGGTTGGACAGAACATCATCCCTGCCAGAAACACTCACCTGCGACGGGACATTTGTCTCAATGTCAGATTCAGCATCTGAGCCATAGAGGTCTTTGGAGGTGTACCCAGGGACACCAGTGGACAGGATGGTCTGTAGGAGCAATGGATTTTCACCCACCACCACCCCACGTCCTCCACTGGTGCCCGGTTGTGGCTGTGAGTACTCCTGCCTCTGTGCCATTTCCTCCTCCTCCTCCTCAACAGCATCTAGTACCTCATCACCTGCAAAAACATAAAAGAAAAGTAATGAAGACAGGCATGAGCAGCATAGCCCACACACATAGGCATCACAAGGTACACATCGAATACATAAATGACACATGTCACATGTGACAATAACTCTGGCATACATGCACTGGCAATGAAGTGGAAGGGGAGCCGAAAAGCAGACACTGAGGACTCCAAGATGGAAAAGCAACACATGTGCTGCATGCTGCAGAGCACCTGCATCACACATTAGCCTAGCCATTGCAGATTTGACAAGAACACAAAAATGGTAGAAAATCAGTACTGTCACCCATACATGTGAGATGGACATCATGAAATAGAACATGCAAAAGAGTGTGACAAAACACGCATGTGCCACACGCTGCAACAAAGCCAGTGTTCACTAATGCAGTGATGGCAGGCACATGGATACATCAATGGTTGGTCACTTGGACATGACAGAAGGCAATTGTCATGTTGAACATTCAAACAGGGGCCCGAAGTGATTGTGTTCAGGGCATGTGTAGGTGCACAATACTCAATCAGCCTGATTGATGAAATCATTCCCATAATAAGTAAACAAACGTGGGGCATTGTGGGGTGTAATCTGTGTCTGAAGTAGGTTACATTTGGGGCAGAACGGCACAAAAATGTGTGTTAAACATGCAAAGTATTCCATCAATCAGGCAGAATGAACAGGAAAACAGTATGAACAATGTTGTGGCATGATGGCAGTTGAAGGGCAAGTGCAGTAATCGGGTGCAAATGGTTAACTGCGGTCAAAAGGGATACTGTAAAACCCAAACCCAAGGCCGGGGGATGGTTTGAAGGCACCACATGGGTGACCCATAGCAGTCATGACTACACAGCCTCACCTGGCACTCAATCAGAATACATCACCCGAGCAACATACACATGGTTTGCACACACATGCATGCCCACTCACCGGACATTGCCTCAAGATCTGGTAGGTCTCCCACGCCTTGGATCTGATCCTCTGTGAAGAAGTCTCCAGCAATTGACTCATGTTCTGTGAGTACTTCCTCCTCTGGTGGAGACCCACTGCCAGTCACCAGAGTAGAGGCATGATTGGAAGCCAGCTTGTTTTTTGCTCTGCGTTTGAGGTCATTCCACCGCTTAGAGCAATCATCAGCTGTGCGCCTCACAAATCTAAGGGAACTAATATGGTCCACGATCCACTGCCATTGGGCCCTACGTTGAGCAGTCGTAGTCTTGCACCCTGCAGTCACCAGCATTTCGCGGCCATGGGCCGACACGTATCCCACAAGTGCGTCTAGTTCCACATCATTGAAACTATGCTTCCTTGACGTACCGGAAGGGGGAGTGGTGTCTGGGGTCCCAGCCTGTTCCGCAATAGCACCCTTCTTCCTCGAGAGGTGGTGCGGACCCTGAGTGGCTTACGACGCTCTAGTCAGTAGAGGCTGAAGCGCAGGTGGACTGGGCAAAGGTCTCACTGCAGGCATTGGCAGCTGGGTGATGTTGGCAGGACCAACCTTGGTGTGATGGTCTGGGACCAACACTGTCCCGACTGGGTGACTCAGAGCTGGAGTGGATTGAGCTGCAGCTGCCCCTGCAGCCTCCTCACCCTGGATATTTGGGGCAGCAGATGACATTGCTGCCCCAGATCCACGTGGCCTGGTGACAGCAACTTTCACCGCCACACGTGGCTTTGACTTGGTGACACGGAAGTCGGCCTGTGAGTCCTCCTGTGCCAGTTCAGTCAACAATATGGGCCGGGTTAACAAGGCCTGAGCTGGCATGGTGGCAGCTGCATCTCCCTGACCCATTGGAAGGGGGCACAGGTGTCCCCGATTGGTCCTCCACACACTGGCCTCTTGGGACACCCTGCACATCCTGGCCACGTCCCCTACCACGGACACCTCTTGGAGGTTGGCCACCTTTGCCTCCCTTACCACTTGGTCGCCTCCCAACCATGGCACTGATGTTCTTGTGCGAATGGGAGGTGCAGTAAACAATTGTCCTGGGCAATTGGGGTGAAAGGGGCAGGGTACTAGATGGAATACGTACCCTAGAGCTCTAGCAAGGCTGTGACCAAAGTTAACAAGTCACGCAACGCTCAGGTGCCCCGAAAACATAATTTAACATGCACGCGACACCTGGTAGCCCACATGCGTGGAATAAAGAAACTGCACTACGCTGTGGCACCCAGAAACACAAAAATAAGCATACGCATGGTACACACAGGCTACAATGACCTCTGAAGGGGTACGCAACACACGGGGGCAACCACAGTTGAAAAATACGTGCGCGACTCACCGTCTGCCTGGAAAAAGAACGTGAATAAGACGCGTGTGTGCGCGTTGGCAACACCACTGCGAAAAGAAGAATTGAACGCTGTCGGAGTATACAAGGAGTATGGACTGGAACCGTTGTGAAGTAATCACGTGTGAACCGACAAGAAGTACAAAAATCACCCGCTCGCAATCCACAAAAAGCACGTACAAGAAAATGTCGTCCTATGCGTACCTTTTAACCCAGCCCACACGTGCAACGTCACTTACGTGCTAAGGGCCTTTCCTCCAATTACACACTGACGTGCAGTTTTTTCACGTGCCAAATCACTCCGTATCAAGCTGGCCACGCGACAACACACGGAAGACCACGCTCCTGCCCAGAAGGCCATTTTTCTGCCCCCCAGTGCCCTGAGCCCGCTCCCATCTGCTGCTGCCTGCCTGCCTGCTGGCCACGTGCCCTGCGATTTGGTGCCTGCACGTCAGCCATCTGCCGGGGTCCAGTTGCTGTGACCACCCCTGCTGGAACAGTAGACTCCCGACCGAAGTTACATCGTTACACAGCCAGCACCAGGACCCAGTTGCTCACCCACACCTGCCTCAGGGGTTGCCATGTCGGGGGAAACAACATCAGAGACCACTGGCAACCCCCAGCTAGAGAGGCAGAGGGTTACCAGCTGCAGGCCCGCAGAAGTTGATATCCTGGTGGAGCAAGTCCTGGTGCATTATGATGCCCTCTTCGGAAGAGCACGCGCCGACAATGAAGGACAGATGAGGATCTGGAAGGACATCGTGGCTGCCATCCACATGGAGGGGGTGGCAGCACGCAAAATGGCCGTAAGCGCTGGGAGGACTTCAGGTCCAGGACACTCACCAAGGCCCGGCGCCTCTTGGAGCCAGCACATGCAGAGGGGTGCCGGGTCCGCCTTACCAACAACCAGATGAGGGTCCTCCTGGAACGTATACGCCCAGCGCTCCACCTCCAGGTCCTTCAGAGGCAGACCCATCTGGAGTCGAGCGGTAAGTGTCCATAGGTACGGATTAGACGCAGTGCATGTTGAGGTGTGCCAGGAGTGTGCAGCTTGGATATATGTCTGGAAAGCCCCATGTATGGATGTGTATGTGCAGGGACATGAATCTGCCGCATGTGAGTCCAGTCATGTGTGAGTCACATCAATAGTGTATGTGTTCAAATGCATGATCCACAGATGCATGTGGGGATGCACACCTGTTTGCATTTCTGTGCATGTACTGTGGTATGGTTGTGGTGTGACACATGGATGCTGGTTCCACCTTCATGTATATGCACGGCATACATGTGCGTTCGTTTGACATGTGTTCGAATGTGATACACCATGGATGCATGTGACACAGACAAGTAGGAGTCTGATTGGCAGATGTGACATATTTGCCGATGATTTCACTGTGACAGGTGGTGGAGATGTACAGATGCATGTATGTCTGGGGCGTGTCTGCACGTGTTCGGCACTCCCCGTGTTGAATGTGATGTCAGGCTAACCTTCGGATGCTCATGCTGTTGTATATGTATGGATGTTGCTGCCTGCTGCAACATTCCTGTTAATTTGCGCATGTGTGTGGGTTCAAATGGTGTGTTGGAGAGTGTGATGCCATCTGTGAAGTTTGACACTGCCACTCATGTGCAACTGTCATGTGTGTATCAGACATTGTACAGTGCCCTGATGACTGTGTTCTGTCTCTCCCTGTCTACAGCATCAACTGATGAAGAGGGCGGAGACGGTGCTGTGGAGCACAGCGGCAGGTATCCCACTGCCAGCCGGAGACGCAAGGCCCAGCTCCCCTCCCGGGTTGTCATCTCTTCGGGGAGTGAGGAGTCTGGTGCCGCGCCCGTGGCCGCAGCTGCCAAGGGTAGGTCCAAGAGGCGGAGGTCAGAGGTGGACTCCTTGGCAGAAGGGGCAGCTGAGACCCCACAGGGGCCTATGGAGGAAGATGGCACAGAGTCATCCAGGTAGTTGAGGGGTTTGGTTGAGGAGGAGGCCGTGGAAGGCCCACACACGGGGCCCGGAGGGAGGGATTCCACTGGTGCAGTCCAGGGGCAGGGACAGGAGGCAGCACAGGAGGCCGTGAAGGTGCCCGTGTGCAATCCTGTGCCCGATCCTGTGACTGCATCATCCTGCACCAGCAGGGATGCCTTCATCCAGACCGGTTTTCAGGGAGAGGATGCGCACACAACAACTGGCCTTCCTCTCCCTGCGGACGTGGCAATCCGGGACCGTGCTGAGCCTGTCCTGGCTGGGGTGTCGTTGCGTCAAGGTGGCATTCGGGATGACGTGCAGGGTTCCCGTGTGGACAATCCACATTATTTCGGATGCCTCGTTGACAGTGTCGACCTACTAGGACAGGTCACCAGTGTTGGGTTCCTCCGTGTGCTGGACCTTCTACCGACCCCATCCTCAACTGAACCCCCTATGCGCCAGTCATCCTCTGTGCCATCTTCCTGCCCACGGATCACCTGGGAACCCTGTGGAGCTGGCCCTGCGGCCAGGCTGGTGGAGGACACATCTCTGCCACAGTCGGGATTCGGAGGTCCAGCAGGGGTGGCCACCCCAACAACTGGACCCCAGCAGGAGGACGTGCAGGCATCGACAGGCAGGGCACATGCACGGCAGCAGCAGGCTCAAGGTGGGAGCGATGATGGCTCGGGGCCATCAACATCACAGGGGCAGGAGGACCCTGGATTGGGAGTGTCTTCCGTGTGGCAGCGGTTGGCCCGGCAAATAGATGCAGAGCGGCGGAGTGGGTGGAAGAGGCAAGGCTCACTATGGTCAGGGCAGAGAACTCCATGCGCAGGGTGTTTAGGCGGGCTGAGTGCCTCAAGGCAACTCGCAGGGAGTTGGAGGAGGATATGGCTGCATCCCTGCGAGACCTCGGGGCCAGGGAAGAGGCCCGCCTCCATGACGTTGAAGAGGATTTCGATGATGCCCTGGCCCGGGACATCAACAAGTGAGCCATTGGACTTGCCTGCCGCCTTTGTACATAGTTCTTTAGGGTTAGGTCCTTTGTTTTTTCTTTATTTTGGAGTCCGTGGACTTTGCTCCACTTTATGTATGTAGTTATTTTTATAGGATTTTTGGTAGGTTTAATTTTGTTTTTGCATCATGGACCCTTCAGACTTTCACAGACTTGTACATACTTTACTTATTTTGTCATCCCATGGATCAATGTTTATTTTTTATTTGGACATTTGAAATTGAACCCTTTGCTTTTTTTCCTCTTGTGGATTGTCTTAAATTGGATTTTTTTATTTTTTTTTTGGATTCAATCATTTCTTAATTTACAAGTTTGATATGTCTGTTTTTTCATTACGTATTTTAATACAAATCATATTTCTTCATTATTGGTGTAGTGTACTCTCATTGGTTTTGTGCATGTCTCAATGAGCATTGCCTCAGTCATGTGTTGCCACTGTGTGGCTCTGTTGTACATTTATGCATGGCCATGGTGGTTCTTTTCAGGCTCTCATGGCATGGGTAATTTGGGAAAGAGGGCAGTGGATGCTTGTGTGCTTGTACTGGGGGCAGGGCGGATTTGTGTAGGCATTAGGCCCATGGGTCTCTTGTTAGAACATGGTGTTTGGTGGTCCCCATCACGATTGGGGAGACATGAGTCGGGGCCTGCTGGCAGGTGCCCGTCAATGGTGGGTGTGTGGGGGGTCATGAGTCGGGGCCTGCTGGCAGGTGACCGTCAATGGTGGGTGGGTGGACGGGCGGGGGACAGGAGTGTGCTCACAAGTGCATTGTGCCATGTGGGCTGCCTGCAGGGCATGGTGAGGGGTGTAGGGTAGTCCCCTGTGGTGTGGGCTGCCTGTAGGGCATGGGGAGGGGGTGAGAGCACACCCGGGAGGGGCCACAATGCAAAATTGCGTGTAAAACTCCCTGTGCACCCCCAAAATAGACGTACCCCGCTCTCCCAAGGCCTATTGTGTGTGAAACTTCCCACGCACCCCCGAAATACACGTACCCCGCTCGCCCAAGGCCCATCGTGTGAGAAACTTCCCACGCACCCCCGAAATACACGTATCACGCTCGCCCAAGGCCCATCGTGTGTGAAACTTCCCACGCACCCCCGAAATACACGTATCCCCCTCGCCCAAGGTCTATCGCGTGTGAAATTTCCGGTGCACCCCTGAAATACACATATCCCGCTCGCCGAAGGCCTATCGCATGTGAAACTCCCCGCGTACCCCCGAAACACACGTACCCCGCTCTTGCCAGGACTATTGCGTGTGAAACTTCCCGCGCACCCCCGAAATACATGCAGGCCCCCCATCGACCCACCCCATGCCCCACAGACAGGCCATCCACCCTGGGCATGCCCCACAGGCAACCCACACCACAGGGGGTACTTTTTCTATGCAATTTACCTGGCGCAAGTGGGGTACGCATGTTCAGAGGGGTGCGCAAGTACATTTTCACGTGTTTTGGCTGCCGTGAGCGGGGTACGTGTAGTATTTTCATGCAATTACAGTGTAGCGGCCCTGTAAGATGGTCCAGGGTTAGCACGGCCCTTTGTGCTGCATTGGGGATTTCAAGGGCTTTTCCTTGCGCAAGGGGCGTTCTTGGGGGCGTAACTGGCACTGCAGGATGTTTGCTGTGCCAGCGCTCAAAATGGCTTGGAAATTCCATGAACACGCAGTGCGCTAGAATGCTGTTTAGCGCACACAGCTGACGCACGCTGGCGCATGCTCCCTCTCTGTGCTGCTCGCGTGCCCTGCCTCTGCGCTGAAATCTATGAATTACCCCGTATGTTTGCTAAAATGGAAACAGGGGAACGTCTGGAGTGTTGGCTCTTAACAAAACTAGAACTCTATTATTCAAAATGTTTTTGAAGGTTCCAACTGTGTTGCCCATGAGCTATGTCCCATCTGTTTTAGTGACCGGGAGGATAGCACAAGGACAACAAACTCACCTTAGGAACAAGACTATGCTGTGCAACATGGGTTTGATGGCAGACCATGGCCCTTAAAAGCTGGGAGGAGTGCTTTTAAGTACAATATAAATCACCAAACACAAACAACGTGTGGCGGCGCATTTTGGAAAATTAAATGGTTCATCAATATGCTTCAAATAAACTAGATGATTACTTTCAGGACTGATAGTACATGCCAGCTTGTGCAGAATATATTCCAAGCAAAAAATGGTGACATGCTTTTTGGAAGCATAGCATTCATGTTTATTTTCCCATAAACTTGTTCAGCTTAAGAAGCCCCATTAATATGCACGTCCAGGATTCATTAATGTAAATATGATATGATCTATACCTTCAAAACAGTTTTGTATAAAAAGAGGTTGCTTGTGTATATTAATTTACCGATTTAATGCTGCAAAATTCTGTTCTAGAATTTGTAATGAATCGGGAGTAAGACGCGGACCCAGAAAGTAGCCCAGCACTGGCGACTCTTACCCTGTCAAAGACTGAGGCGAGATTTGTGTTGGGATTTCTTAATTCTTTGGACCTTAATGATGAAATTGTTGAGAGCTTATCTTAATGTTGTGTAGCTTGCATACTTGAATTTTAACCTGACATTTCTTATGTTCTTTTTTTTCCTTTCCATTTTATTTTCTGTGAAGGAAATTTAAGATTTGCTAAATTTGTGTATGATGAATAGCCAATAAACAAAAAAATATCTATATGTTCCCAGAGCACAACCTGGTGTCCCAACCCTCCACTGTGGGCTCACTGGCGTTGCAATGGCTTGTCGGGGTTCCCGCTCTCGCTCAGATCCTTCTTCGTATTCGGCTTCTCGTCATGGTGCAAACGGTTCTGCCTTGCAGCAGAAGGTTGTTTGTCTGACTCGGACTTCCCTTGCCGGAGTGAAGCTTCTCCACTCCCTTGCGCACCAGTTTGCCATCTCCGGTGCCCTTGGAAATGAGTATCCTGGCCAGCCTCTGCCTTCCCTTCTCTCTGTGCCGTGGTTCTGCCTCACTGGCTTCTAGTTGTGGTGCGAGCGGCTCTGCCCTGCAGCAGAAGGGTGTCTGCCTAATGCTCTGACTTCCTTTGCCGGCGTGAAGCTTCTCCACTGCCTCGTACCAAAGTTCGGTGTCTCCAGTGCCCTAGGGGAGGCATCTCTGGGTAGGTCTCTACCTTCCCTCCTCTCTGTGCCGTGGCTTGACCTCGCTCTACACTTTTGGGATTCCCAGCCTGAGCTAGGGACATTTCTCTGCTCCAGTCTGGCGCCTCCATGTGCAACTGCTCGGAAGTGGTCGAAGTGTACGAAAAGAAGTAGTGGAACTATGTTCCCTACTGGCCTACCACGCTCCCCACAGACCCCATCGCTGCGCCCCCTCCCATGCACAATAAAAACCCCAAAACACACGTGCCTGCTCTTTAAGGAAACGTCCTGCGCAGTGCACTGATAGTGCAAGTTTCAACGTCTTCCTACACTTTTATTTTAAAAAGAAACCGTTCTGGAACGGTTTCTTTTTAAAATAAAAGTACAGGAACGGTAAAACTTAATTAAAAGTAGAGGAGCACCGTTCCCGACCGCTCCCGCCCACTTCGACCACTGCTGCTCGGCTGACAGCTTGGCTTCTCATCGTTTCCAGACAAGCGGCGGGTGAAGGGAATTTCCTTCCATCTCGACGCTGCCTGTTAAACATTGTGCCACCTCCTGGATCCACAAACTAGAGCGTGTCTCCAGTTCCATGCTCTGTATCCATTCCCTTCATTGATCCCATGCTCTTCCTTGTCTCAGTGTCTTTACAGAAGAAGTTAGAAAGAGTTCTACTATTGGTGTAAGGTGGTTGAACTGGGTCTACACCACAATAAGCCATAAAGATATTGTTCGGGGGGATAGGTGGGGTGTCATGTTCTGAGTGTAAAGGGGGATGTCTGAGTTTTTATTTTAGTCATCATGGGGCATTCTAATGCAACATTACAGTATGCCATACAGGTCGGTGGAATTGAGGGGGAGGGGGGAATTATCACGGTCTAGTGGAAAGGGGAAATACCATCTCTCGTCTGGCGATGCCTCTACAGACACACAAGGCTCATCTTCCCCCATGTGGTCCTTCCTCAGATAGCTACCCCCAGGGGCTGGATCAGCCAGCTTCTGACTTTCCCTGGCCACATGGGGAGAGACTCTCCCCTGGGAAGGCATGATCACATCACAAGATTCATCACAGAGTTTATCAGAATTTTTAATTAACTTGAAGTGGCTATACAATAATGTTGCTCTATCCAAATCAATGTGACGGGTTTGCCATCAACATTTCAACCACTTCAATGGACTTGGACTATTTCTAAAACGAAAATGTCATTCAGGGTGCTGAACTGGTGTGGAATATGACACCACAGGTCATTCGAAATCGACAGATTAAGTATTTGCTCACGGATTTTTGCTCATGGATCTCAAAGTACTGCCAGCGTAGGCGTTGGGACAGGGGCATTTAATACAATACATCAGTTTGCATGTATGACAGCAGCGTAAAAAAGGATTGTGTCCTTGTTTTATAAGGTAAGCATACAAGGTTACCAAAAGGGCTCTGCGTTGAGGTGGAATGGAAAAACACCATAGAAAGCGCGTACCCTTTGTTTGCAACGGTCAATCATTACACAAACGACAACTATGTCAGTTTGAATGTAAATAAAGCATGTACTGCTAGCATCCAAAGCTTTCATAATGCTAACTTGTAATATACAATAGTTGCAGCATTAGGATATCATATTGTCCAAGATAAATCTGACCATCCACTACACAATGTAAGCATCTACACATCGTGTGCTAGTTTCAAACCTGAATTCAAGAACTTGGTTACATTTTCAAGTTTACAAATGAATATTCGGATATGGATTATCACAGATGTCCGACAATAAAACCTTCTAGAGAATTCCGACGAGCATCTCCCTTCTGGAGACATTTTCTATAAAATGGTTGTTTACACAATTCTGCTTTAATTTAAAAAAAAGTATACATATTTTTTTTTTCAAACCTGTGAACTCACGTTATACATTTGAGACCTTACAAAGAAAGTCATATTTAAAAACTTAAGTGTAGGTGTATCCAGCATGTTCTTTGTAAAGAGATAGCTTATGGCATTGTAATTTAGCATGTTAGTCTTCACAAGTACATCCTTTTACACCACAGTATTCCAACAGACACAGGAATCCACTGCAAGACTGGTGAATAGTTCACGTGGAAGTGTGGGTGTCTTGCAGGTGCAACATGTCCTCACCTTGAGATTGGGTTTTGACAGAAGTTTCAACAGCTCTCTGATCTCGCTGCTCAGTGGCTTGCTCTGCAACTCCTCAGCCAGCTGCGAAGAAGATTGAATTGACACAAAGAGCATTAGTGAGAGCATTGTTTTACCCGGTGCGTCAGTGACAGCGGAGAATCTATCTTGTTCAGGGTTATTGCTTTTCAGTGTGCTCAAACAGAAGCCAGCATGAGGAAAAACAGACCATCAATCATTGCGCTTCTATGCTGGCCCTCCTTGGACCAGGTTCAAGCCAGGACTTTCAGCTCAGTTTAGCTCGAGTAATCATGTCTGGCAATGGCGCAGACAGATCACATTCTGATTTATTGCAATGAGGGCAAATCCCAGCACTTCATTTAAGTGAATGGCTCTTTGCGTGCAGACAAAGAGCTGCTTGTAAAGCGACGGGATCAAACCCTGACACCGACCATAAAAAAAAACAGCTTGTGAATGAGGTGGTGAAATCTACACTGCTTCCAATGAGCCACAGTAGCTGTGCTGTTTGGGGCTAGGGTAAGGTAGCAGAGTGGCCTTACAGTAGAGCAGTCTGGGACTTCTTACACTGTTTGCACACATATGGTTCTGTAAGCAGTTTGTTGAATGTGCAGACGGCCAGCCCCTCAATGGTCTGCGAAAGATGAACAGCCGTACACATTCCAACCATCAGGAATGCGTTAGACTAACGACGAGATCTAACGGCTGCGTATGCTCGCTTTACTACTGCGATAGCGCAGTGGTTTGAAGTTTATATGTGAGGTTTGTTAACTGAATTTAAATTGACATCAGAAACATAAAAACGCACTTAAACGCATGCATACCGATGCAGTCAAAACAGAAGAAAACACTTGTGAAAACGTTAAGACTTTAAAATATAATCGCTGGACAAAAATATAGATTACAAAAAAAACGAAATACGCATCTAGAAGTGAGACATCTTGTACCACATTTACACATATTAAGCATCTTAAGAACTTGTGCTGGTTTAAAACAAAGAATCCAGTTACATTTTTAATGTTCCAGGTGCACATTTTGCTATTGATATTCACATACTATATGAAAACGGCCTACATCACCTAAATATATGGTAGTGCCTGTACTGTACGCAATATTTCATCTACAGAATACTATATGTCGTTGCTCATTTTCAGCTGGTGTGGCGAGGCAGAAGACAAAGTCGGGCTAAGGAATGCCATGGTTCAACAGTGTTTATTCAAAAACCGCTCATCTAGCCCTATTGCTATAAGGGAGTTCCCTACCCAACAATCTAAAACTAAGGGTGCTTGTCAAAGTCAAAATTAAATCGTTCCCAGTCCGAATCCCAATACCCGACTGGCCCTACCACTTCGAGAAAAACAGCAAAAAGAAGGAGGGCGAAGCAATGGCCTCAAGTCTTTGCTTCTGCTGGCCCAAACAATTGGATCTCTTTTCCAAGAAGGTGGTTTTAAAAGTTCATCGAATTTGGATCTTTTATGACAAAAATCATCAAAAGTTTGTATTGCAATCCTCAGCCTCCCTGCATGTTCTCTCTGCCATATTTCAGGTTTTAGTTTTATTCCATACACTTTCCTTTTCTCAGGAAAGACAAGGTTTTTCTAATATAAGTACACAATTTTTCACTTTGTGCTCAGCAGTTTCATGGTCTTGCTCTTAAACATTGGACCCTCCAGGTTCTCTTTCCTCCCAGTTATGTACGTTCCCAGGACTCCCCATAGTCCTTTGGACCTCCAACAGGCTTGTTTCATCAGGGCCTCGGCACAGCATCTGCTCGTTCGGGTTTTCCGAGCTTCCATAACCCTTGTGGTTTCTCCAGCCACTATTGTTAATGTTCGCCCCTCTTCGAAGGTGGTCGCTTCTCTTACTCTGCCCGGCTCGTCAGTTGTTGCACTTCTGCCGAGATCAGGGATGCGAGTTCTCCACTGCAGTCTGATCTCGGCATCTATCGACAGGGCCCAAACCCACTACGGCTTCTGCAAGGTCATGCCACCAGGTGAGATGGTCGCTTTGCCATCTCAGTCTCTGCCGACCTTGGCTTCTCGGTCTGTCAGGGTGCCAGCCTTCTGGCATCTTGCGAGCTTGTCTTGCGCTCTCTATGCTACCGCTGGTTCCGCGGTGTAGCATTGCTCCACCCCTCCAGGACATCAGACTCACCTGTGAGTAGGATTCTCCCTCTCTTTTAGGTTCCTCTTTTTTTATGTATGTCATCACAAACAAAAGGGCTGTGTCGCCGTTTATTGACTGTCACAGTAAGGTCAATAATTACCTGAAGCCAAAGAGACTGAAGAAATGCCACTATTGGGATAGTCAAAAACAGAAGTAACAGTCTTTCCAATTCCCATGTAGGCAAACAATGTAATTTGGACCGGGAGTCCCTTGCAGGAATGGGAGTCCTTGTCCCCGAGAGAGGAGTCACTCCCAGTGAAATCCCACTTGCCCAGACCCAGAGGGAGGGTTTTGCCCATTTATTTTTATTGGTGGGACTGTACCACTGTCTCGGTTTTCTGAGCAATCCCTTGAGTAATTTGAAACATCCCACCGATGGAATTGTAGGATTTTACAACCTAGAATCAAATCTTCGGGTAGGTTGGAGATGACCGTCATCTCTAAATACAAGGTTTCCCCCAAGATGGTCACAAATACTTGAGCTAGGGGGTAATGTCATGTATGCCCATGAATACATTGGACCGCCCTCTTAGGTGACTCTCCCCATCCCAAGAGTATTAGTCTCGGGTGTACGGCAAACCCCTTACTCCCAGTGCCGAGATAAATACAAACCATCTGATGATGTATGGTGGTGGGGACCACATAGGTGGTTTGGTTTCCCGCATGTAGATATTTTTTTCTGTCTTTTTCCTTGGCGCCTTCTACTTTTAGGGAGAGACCTGGATGTACTTAAAGGAGGAGATTTTATTGAAGTTTGCGTACATAAGATGATGGCAAAAGACATCTCAGGATTTTCAGTTACAGAATGCAGAGTCATCTTTGGGCCCTTTCAGGGTGGTGATGGAGGAGGAGACCTCAAAGTTAGAGGACAGGTTCTCATGAGATGTCCGAATTCACATCACAAATAAAACGTGTGCTTCTGTGGGAGGTAGAGATAGATATGGAATGACATAATCCCCCATGATTTCTCCATTGGAAGTATCATTCGAGGGTTCACTATCTTGGGGAATCCCCTGTGGTTCTACTGCCCAACCCAGCCCAAACTGCTTGGATGTCTCAAACTCCTCTGAGAAGTAAATATTTTCAGGGGTAAGTTGTTCTTCCTCCTCTTTGCTTTCCAAAGTATAACTATTTCAGCGGGAAGACCGAGGGTGCGGACTCGAGACTCAAGGTTTTCTTTCTCTACTGGGGAGGATGATTCACAGGGCATTTGTAAATCGAAGGACCCAATGTCATCCAGGAAGTTGGTAAATCCTGTCTGAACTTTTTCAGGATAGGGTCCTGCTCGCTCTCCAACCCAGTATGAACATAAAAACAGTTCTACAGTTTTGCCCCAGGACAACGTCTCAGGGTTTGCCACACCCCACTCTCCAGTCCAATAGGTTTTCACTGAGGACCTCCTATGGAAAATATGCCACCAACTCACCTCTCTGAATATCTATGGGTTTGGGAGAGTAGTTTAGGAGGATGAGTTGGAACTCTCCTTCACAGAGTAAAATGGAAAACAAACAGTTTTCTGCCACGATTTTGCCAGTGGGGCTACATTGACCCGAAATCCAGGGGCAATATCTATGTGAAGACCTAGATTAAGAATAGCTTTGTCCTTTCCAGGTATCCACTGGTCCTAGTAAGTAAAGATTCAATAGGTATTCCCCTCTATGTTCTTCTGAACAGGTAGAATGGCTTCAGAAGTTACAATGTGGAAGTTTAGGCTCAACCTACTTCCATTGGTACTAGGATGACCATAGAGCTCCCTTGGGCAGGTGCATTTCCACCCTCGAATTATAATATAACAAATAGTTTTAATGCAGTGAGTGTTTTACCATACAGTGCATCCTTGCAAATCACTAACAGTTCCACATGTTTAGGAATGAGGACACCCCCTGAAGAATGTCTTGCACGCTGTAACTAAAGGACAGAAACATGTGCTTGTTGGGGTTGGAAGGGTTGACATAAGAGCCACTGGGGATGTATGGAATGTACATTTTTTCAAGATTGTCAAAATTATTTAAGGTGCCGTTAGTCTGGGATACATTCTACAATTTATAGAGTGATTCTGGACATTTTATACTGTATATGATGTAAAGCATTTGGGGCGTTTGAATTTCTTTTTTCAGATTATGTATCTATTGATGAATTCAAGTAATTGCAGCTTTTTAATAGTATTTTTGAGTTCTACATTTAATGTTATAAATAAATGTGTACTTTTTCATTGCAACCTGATGTAAATACATTGATGTATTTAAAAGTTGGTTTTAAGTGATCTCCAAGGATTTCATGTCTGGTAGGGTGAGGAGTCAGGACACAAAGTTGCCAAGTTTTTGGTTCAAGACTTATTAACAGAAATGGGTTGGGTAAATGCCTTTCGGACCCCGCTCTCCAAGAGGAATTTCCTTAGCTAAAACCAAAACCGAAGGATCTGTTGTGTCAGGATGTTAAGATCAAAACTGTCCAAACGCTCTATCCTGACCCTCACACTACAAACCACACTACAAACCAAATCATATGGTGAGAAGGGAAATGCCTTTCACCTAGCGATTGCAAAAAGAGCTCAGAAAGCAAAAATAAAACAGTTCCAACATAAACATTCTCCAGGGTAAAAGAGCCTTGGTTCCAGAGTGCGATTCCGTTACCCTGCATTCTTCAACACAATGGCAATGATGTATCTATTTTATTTATTGTTTATTTGTAATGCGCACTATACAGCATAAATTGTGTTTCAAGGAGCATCAAGACAAGGGGTTGGTGGGATTAGGGATAAGGAAAAAGGTAGTCAAACTAAATCTCTTAAAAGGTCTTGAAGCATTCGGAACGTGCAAGTGCTATAGGTTGAAAGCAGGGGCGATGGTTAGGGGGTGAAGTGCAGGAAGGGGGTAGACTGGTAGAAGACAAACAAAAACGTTCCAACTAGGTTGTGAGACGATTAGGAACATGCAAGTGCTGAACATAAAGGGGAGAGGGAGAGGAAAGGAAGTGCAGGAGGGGACAGGAGAGAGATAAATTGAATGCAAAACAAATTAAAAATGTGTCTTTATTGGTGCACAACAATCTTTTGTTACAAAGTTTCATTTGCGTTGTAGTTCTTCCTTTCAAACGTTCCTTCTTTGATTTAACAAACACAGTCCTTTCTTGGGACTTTCTGTAGATTTGCAACTGCCTGGTTTATTCCCCTGCCAGGCTTTCTCACATTCATAGGTAAACTGTTCCTCTTCATTCCACAATTGCATCTTCTTTGGTTCTGTATATCTGGTTGTTTCAACATTCGCTCTCGATTTCCCCCAAATCTCCATTCCATACTCTTATACATGGATGGGGCTCGTATTTGTAATATCCCTTCTTGGTTTGCAAACAATCTCTTTAATGTCTCTCTTTCTGTAGCTTTAAAGTTTACGAATTGTGTTTGGCGCGGTCGCTGAAACGCCCCAAGGTCCCCACTCACCAGCTCTGTGTGGCGCCTTCCACCCTGTTCACGCATACGTGTCAACGTTTTGCCACCTGCTTTCCACTCTGGACTGCTTCAACATTGTCCCAGTTCCCCTCACGGCTTCCCATCAGCACGCCTGCCTTCCTTCCTTCCTTCCTTCAGGTCCCGGTAAGTGAGGTGTTGCTTTCACCGGTTGCCGAACGCCCAGGAATCTTCGCTCTGTTCCTGGTGCGTCAGCAGCAACTTTTCTCTGCCTCCTTGCTGGCGAGCCCACTGGCTCCGCCACACTAGTCTGCGCTTCCAGTTTCCACACGCCTCACCTAGAGGTATGACTTCTTCCAAACAGCAGCACCCTCGTGCAATTGGTTTGCGATCTTTAAATATCCCACGCACATGTGCATTATGAAAACTAGCATTATCATTGAGCTTGAGGCTTTACTTTTACTTTATATATAGCGCAGCCATGGACCCATAGGCATTAGGGCGCGTAACAAGATGGACAACAAGAAACAGAGCAGGGAGTAAGATGTAGGTGAGGTCACAGTACATAACTAGTGAGATAGGAGGGAGGCAGGGGACGTGTCCAATCAAGTTACGAAAACAGACAAGTCTTCAGATTTTTTCTGAAAAGACTCAGGGAGGTAAGGCCGCGCAGCTCAGAAGGGAGCAAGTTCCAAGCCTTTGGGCTGCAACGAAGAAGGCTCAATTTTCAACCTGGTTCATTTTACATCTAGGTGTGACCAGCAGATTATTGGACCAAAGGGATCTACTATTAACCTTTTACGGATGCGGTTTTGCAAGTACAGGGGCAGAAGGCCGGATCTGCATTTAAATGTAATGACCAAAAGGCGGAAGCTAATTCGAACTTCCACCGGGAAGAAATGCAGAGCCCGCCTCGACGCCGAGACATGGTCACGGCTGGAGAAACCAACTACGACTCGGACTGCTCCATTCTGGACGACCTGGAGTCTGTTGATGTCCGCTTTGCGTAAGCCCACCAGAGTACTACTACAATAATCTATTTTAGAACAAATATCTCTCGTACGGTTGCAGCGTTATCCTGGAAAATAAAAGGTCTCAGGTGCGCCAGCAGCTTCACATAATAAACACCTGCCGAGACAAGGCAAGCCACGTGAGACCACATATTCAATAGTTGATCAAGAGTAACCCCGAGGATTTTTACTTTTGCCTGTGGATAAAGTTTCACTTCCCAAGCATAAAGCGGCAATAGTCAGGGTGCAACTTCGCTAGCATCGATGCAGTGCCTACAGTCATCAACTCAGAGAGTAGACTTGGTTCACCTTCATCTGTGGCATGAAAGCCAGTCAGCGGGATGACACATTGAGTGTCATCCGCATAGTTAGAAAACATGACTCCCTCCTGATCCAAAAGGGCAAATAAGGGAGCAATGAAGAGGTTATAAAAGAATGGGAGATGCAGGCCCCCTGTGGCACCCCAAAGTACATTGGCACCGGAGCAGCCTCTACCTCATCCACAGAAACACTACTTTCTCTATTGGCTAAAAAAAGACCCTATCCATTCAGCTGTGAGAGATGAAAGATTTGCCACCGCCACCATTCTGGAAACCTGAATTGGCATGGTCAACCAAGTAAAATGCAGCAGACAAATTCAATGATATTAACAGAGACGAAGATCCTTTATCCAATCGCTCCAAACGTCTCGATTTCAATTCCAGTAATGACGTCTCGGTTCCAAAACCCCTTCTGAAACCTGATTGATAGGAGTTCAACATGGGGATTTAGATGAGGCATATTAGATATGGGCCTATAGGTAAGGAGAACCGCCAGATCAAGGCCAGGTTATTTCAGTATGGGGGTGACCCAGCCTTTTTTTATATCCACTGGAACGGACCCTTCTGATATGGAAGAGTTGACAAATTTGCAGATAGCATCCTGGAGGACGGGGGAAGACAGGATTTAATTATCATTAAAGAGCACGGGTCTCCTTTGCACCTGGTAGCTTTCAGCTGTTCTACAACTGTAGCCAGATCCTCAACCCCGATAGGTGTAAAATTAAACTGGGGAAGGGAGGGGTATCAAAAAAAAAAAAAAAAAACAAATGTTAAAATTTTTTTTAAAAAAGTCTCCACCCTGACATCTGTCGGAGTAGACCAGCAGGTTTTTTGGTTATTTTTTGAAACTATGTTCAACCTAATGCTGTTAAGCTTGTTTTGCATTGCGTCTTGAATTTTTTGACACCAGGAGGCATCGTTAATTAAGGAATTAGCTAACGGAGGGGAAATGTTCTCCTGTTCCTTCAGTATTTTAAATAATTCTTTCACATCAGACTTGCCTTTCTGAATTCTTGAGTTGTGAAAGTTTTTCTTGGCTGCCACAATCTCCGATTTATACACATTGGCAGCTGCTTTGTAAACCGCCAGAGATTGAGGACATTGATATGATTTTCACAAATGGAAAAGCTTAAGAGACGATGATTTCAGTTTTTGCAGGTCCGGTGTAAAACAGGGTTTGCTTTTCTTCCCTTCCAGGTTGTTTCTGAATTTCAAAGGGGCCAGGGAGTTGGTAATGGCATCTAGGTTATCAATAACATTTTTAGACATATCAGACAGGTGTGGAGTCCCCAAAGAGGGTATAATAGGCGATTGAGTTCAATTTTTTCTCAGGTGAGCAAGGAACAAGTTACTTACCTGCAATTGTTGTTCTCCAGCACGGGTCCAGCATGGATTCACATGCTCATGAATATTCCCCGTCAGGCTGGGAATCCTCGTTAAAAGAAAAAAATCAGTTTAGTTTCTGAACTGTCTTTCTCCTAACAACCAATCACTGGTCTCTGGGTCATACTGCCCCCAGCCAATGACTGCCCTCTACCCAAGCCCCTCCTCAGGCAGCCATCTTCAGATTTGGTAGCACAAAGTGGCAGTAGGACCAAGAGAAGAGCCGCAGAGGGGTAAGTGGGAGGGTTTGCATGTGAATCCATGCCCGACCCATGCTGGAGGACAACAGTTACAGGTAAGTAACTTGTTCCTTCTCCAGCATGGGGTCTGGCATGGATTCACATGCTCGTGAATACAAGAATACATAGCAGTACACAGATGCAACCACAGGAGGTGGCAAGGCTCAACATTAAGCATCTCTTACCTCCTCAACAGGTGCACCTTCAAGCGAAGCGTTTGAGCAGCACTGCTTGGCCGACTTTGGACTCCTCCCTGGAATCTCGGTCGACGCAGTAGAATTTCGTGAGGTTTGAGTCGACCTCCACGTAGCAGCCCTGCAAATGTCCAGCAGGGGCACACCAGACAAGAATGCTGTAGTTGCAGCGATCCCACTGGTCGAATGGGCTCTTGGACGGCCAGGCAACGGTCGGTTTGCCAACCGGTGACAGTGCGTGAGGCAGCCGGAGAGCCACCTGGAAATGGAGGCCTTGGAGAGGGCCTTCCTCTGGTTCACAGGGCCAAAGTTCACAAACAACTGATTTCTTCCGAAAACTCTTTGTGCGGTCCACGTAGAACTTAAATGCTCTAGCCACATCCAGCGAGTGCAAAGTCCTCTCAGCCGGCGACGAAGGCGACGGGAAGAAAACAGGTAACACCAAGGGCTCGGTGAGATGGAAGTCCGGTGCCACCTTGGGCATGAAGGAGGGGTGCATACTCATCAAGACCCTCGTTGCGTGGAAAGTCAAGTACGGAGGCTTACAGGACAGGGCCTGGATCTCTCCCACTCGTCGTGCGGAGGTGATGGCCACTAGGAACACCGTCTTCCATGACAGGAATTTCAGAGGTGCCGAATGCAGAGTCTCGAACGGCGGACCCATGAGCCTAGTCAGCACCACATTGAGCTCCCACGTCGGGGCCGGAGCCTTCACCAGCGGGAACGAGCGGAAAAGTCCTTTCATGAACTCCTTAACCAGGCGATACGACCACAGCGACGATCGTCCCGGAGTTCTGGTGTAGCGGGAGACAGCCGCCAGATGGATCTTGATAGAGGCGTGCACCAGCCCGGCCTTGGCCACAGACAGCAAGTACTGCAGCACTTGAGGGACCATAATCCGTAGAGGGTTTATCTTCTATGCACGGCACCAGACGGTGAACCTCTTCCATTTATGTCCGTAGCACTTAAGAGTTGAAGAAGCCCTGGCCTTGGCAAGCACCTCCTTGCAGTCCGCCAGGATCTCGTATCCTCCAAACTCTAGCGCTGCAGGAGCTAGGCCTGCAGGTTCAGCGACGACGGGTCGTGGTGCAGGATCACGCCTCCTTCCCTGGAGAGAAGATCTGCTTCCGCCGGTACCTTGACTGGAGGGGACGCTGACATTTCCAGAAGGTCCGGGTACCATATCTGTCTCGGCCACACCGGTGCGACAATGATCATCCTGTACCAGGACCGTCTGAGTTGACTGATGAGTCGTAGGAGCAACGGCAAGGGTGGGAACGCGTAGAGAAACAGGCCGTCCCAGGGGAAGGAGAATGCATCCCCCATGCTCCCCGGCTGGGGAAACCTGCTGGCGAACCTCTGGCACTTGGTGTTCATCGCGGTCAATAATAGATTGATCTGGGGATTGCCCAATTGTCGAAACAGTAGGTCCACCTGATCTTGCCGAAGTTACCACTCACAGCAAGAGCACAGCTCCCTGCTGAGTGAGTCGGCGACGGTGTTCTTCACTCCTGCCAGATGAAAGGGTACCAGGAACATCCTTTGGGCGACAGCCCAGTGCTATAGGTCCTGCGCTTCCTTGGTGAGAGAAGGGATCTGGTGCCCCCTGCTTCCGAATGTAGAACATCGTCGTGGTGTTGTCGGTGAAGACCCTCACCACCTTGCCCCTGAGGGACGGAAGGAATGCTTGAGGGCCCAAAGCACGGCCCGGAGCTCCAGGACGTTGATGTGCAATGACTTCTCCTCCGGGACCCAAAAGGCCTCTTGCGTGGAGTTTTCCGGTGTGTGCGCATGTGTACGCCCCATCCCTCCAGAGAGGTGTCCGTTGTCAGTCTCCTGATGCGCCGGGGACTGGAAGCCTGTGCCCGCCGCTATATGTGCGCAGACCCCCCACCATAGAATCACCCGACGGAAGGTCTCGTTGAGGGCGATCTTGTCCTTAAAGCTTCCTGTTGCCTGCATCCAACGGGCGTCGAACTCCTGTAGCGGCCGCATCCACAGTCTGCACAGCCGGACAAGTTAGATGCATGATGACATCATGCCGAGCAGAGACTTGATGGACCTCACCTTGGCAAACTGAATGGTCAACAGTCATTGTGCCTTGCCCAGGATGGCCTTTATCCTGTCCTCCGATGGGGCGGCAACGCACGCCACTGTGTTGAGTCTGGCTCCCAGGAACTGGGCATCCTGAGATGGCTCCAAGCAGGACTTCGCAGTTTACCGAGAACCGCAGTTCCGTGAGTAGGCAGAAGGTCCTCGCTGTGTGTCCGACGGCGAGTTCCTTTGACTTTGCTCGGATTAGCCAATCATCCAGGTAGGGGTAGACGTGGATCCCCTGCAGGCGGAGCCACACCTCCACCGGCGCCAGGCACTTGGTGAAGACCCTTGGGGCCGACTTCAGACCGACGGGGAGGGCCTTGAACTGGCAGTGCCATCCTTGAACCGTGAAGCGCAGAAACTTTCGATGCCCCTTGTGAATGGGGATTTGGGAGTAGGCATCCTCCAGGTCCAACGACTACAGGAAGTCCCCTTCTTCCAGCTGTCCCAGCACGTGCTGAAGGGTAACCATACAGAATTTCTGGGATTTTATGTATTTGTTGAGGTGGCAGAGATCTAGGATGGGTTGCCAGCTGCCGGTCTTTCGAACTAGGAAGTACCGTGAATATACTCCGGAGCCTCTTCGGGATGAGCTCTATCGTACCCTTTTTTTAGCATTGCTCGTACTTCCAGAAGTAGTTGAGGAATGTGGTTTTCTTTCCTGGCCACAGGTGGAAAACGGGGACACTTCCTTTGGAATTCCAGAGTGTGCCCGTTGGAGATGGATTTCCAAGTGCCGACGAAGTTCACCAGCCGGCCTCCCACCGGCGTGCACGGGTGGGGGCCCAATGTCACAGGCGGTTCACTCCTGCATCGCCGAGGCCTTACCACCTTGGGCCCCTTGGCGACAACCACGATGTCCGCCGGCCTTGTTGCAGCCTCTGTAGGCTTCCTGCGACGAACAACGGGCCGCCAGACGGTATGAGGAAGAGCTGCCGCTGAATCCTTTGGAGGCACCTTGTGACTTACCTGCGCGGACCGAAAGGACAGCCGTCGATGGAGTGTGCCCAAGGCACGGGCTGTCATGATGCCTATCCTCGGAGCACCAGGCCAGGCCCAGCACCCCCGGGAGCAGGCATCACGCCCCCAGGTAAAAGCCCAGCGGCCCTTTATAGGGGCTCTTTGGACTCTGTGAAAGACGATTCCCTCCGGCTGAGCAGGGAAACTCTTGGCTCGGGGGTCGTCTCCACTGGGGCCACCTCTGCGGTCTTCGCCAGGGACGCTACCACTCCCTCAATCGAAGCTTTAGCCTGGTGAATCTGGGCCTTTGCGACCTTCGGCGCGCCCGAGGCATTCACCGTGGAGGGATTGCCACTGCCTCGCTCCCCCTTGGCTTTCTCCGTCGGAACCGACCGGGCCTTCTCCAGAAGCTTACCCGGGTTGTCCGATTTCCTTTTCATCGAGCCGGAGCGTTGGCTCGTGGTTGATGACTGGTGGTGATGCTGCGCCCGGCCTGGCCTGGCAGCTGAGGAGCCCGTACCAATGGTGCTCCCAGTGCTTTGACTTATGTTGGGCCCCTGTCGCCGGAGCGCCCTCAAAGCTCTTAGAAGACCGCTCAGAGAAGTACGTTGCCGGGGCTCGACTGCCGACGGGCTCTTCGACTCCAGCCAGTCAGCGAGTCGCTTGTGACAGTCCTTCATAGTACGGGAAGACATGTCTTTGCAGAACGCACAGGCCTCTTTGACGTGCGATTTATCTGCGTGAAGGCAGTATAGACACTGAGTGCCCATCCTCCTTGTAGACGTTCTGTATTCCACATCCTGGGCAGATCCTAAACAGAGGCGTCGAGTCTCCTTTGTCTTCGGCCATGATCACGAGGGGTAGGCCTCCAAGATCTTCTGGAATCCTCCAAGAAGTGAAATTTGAAGAAATTGGGGGGCGTAGAGATTTCCGAAACAGGTCTCCATTGACCAGAAGCTGAATCGGTGGAGCTTGGGGCTCGATTTGACCGAACAAATAAGAGTAAACTCTTTGAAAAAACGCAATACGCAGTAAAAGCTACAGAGCTAAGCACAACGACTCCCAACACTTCAACGTGCAGTAAAAATCTGAAGATGGCTACCTGGGGAGGGTCTAATGTAAAGTGCAGTCATTGGCTGGGGGCAGTATGACCCAGAGACCAGTGATTGGTTGTTAGGAGAAAGACAGTTCAGATTCAAAACTGAAAGTGTTTTTTTCTTTTGCCGAGTATTCCCAGCCTGCCGACCGGAATATTCATGAGCATGTGAATCCATGCCAGACACCATTCTGGAGAATTTCAAGTTCCTCACCAGCTTGGTATGGGGCTTTCTGTTTTTTACTTTTAAAGGGAACGTAGCCAAAATCGAAAAGTGCACAAAGGCATGGTTGGACCAAGGACAGGGGGTAACCAGAAAGTCCTGGCTATCCACGTTGTTCATTGAGACCCAATCTAATATGTGGCCCAGTTGGTGGGTGGGGACACTGATTTTTTGCTCAAACCCAGCATCAGTGAGAGAGAGCTCTAATTCTGCTGCAAGTGCGTAATCTTTGTGGCCAAGCCAGTAGTTAAAATCGCCTAACAGGACGAAGCGAGAGTTAGGCTTAAGAGTTGTTAGCAGATAATTAGACAGTGCTAAAATGAAGTTTTCTGTTAGAGAGGGCGGCCTATATATTAAAAGAAGATTAACTGTCAATTCTGCATTGAGATCCACTTATGTGCATGGCTTCTATACCATCTATAATATGGCAATCTACTGGCCAAATGGTGAGGTCAGCTTTATATATGAAGGCAACCCTGCCCAACGCCCGCCCCACCACCTCTCCCTTCTGGTCTTATAGTGAGACATGACATAGCCCTCAGGAATAGCTAGATCTAAGGCAGGGCCAGCAGTATTGGAACCCCATGTTTCAGTGAGTGCTGCTATCTAAATGTCATTGTGTTCCAAATGATCACAGACCTTGTGAACATGTTTGATCAGGGATCTAGTATTTAGGAGCAGGCATGCTAGTTTAGGGGCCTTCCTTCTCGTCCCAGTACTTGGGTAATTGTGGGAAATTATCGTCCATTGATGTTGACTGATGCAAGTTACTTGGAAAAATGACTTGCAGGGCCTCATTACGAGTATGGAGGTAGCCATGGCTGCCTCCATACCGGGTTCCAGTACCGGGTTCCTTCAATGAGGAATTATCGGGTCATTCCAACCTTGGAGGACTCGGTAATTCCTCATTGAAAAAACCCATCCCCATTTAAGCCCCCATAGGGCTCAATGGGAATGGGGAGGGAGCTAATAACAGGCCCGTTATTAGCTTCCTGGTCCCCATGTGGGACATGCTAAGGACGTCTGGTTTTACCAGATGTTTTGAGCGGGTCCCGCAAGGGAGCCTCGTAATAGGGCATCCCGTACGTTCATTACGGGACCGCCAGGGTCGTAATGAGGCCCGCAATCTTTCCAAATGATAAGCAAGTTCTACATGGATGATAATTAGAAATGGAAAAGACAGGCTTGGAGCTTTTAGCCTTTTGTCCAGGGATGGAAGTGTGGTTAAGCGGCCTTTGGGAAAAGCTTTTTCCATTTTCCCTAAGGTTTAACTATTGTTCTCCAGCCTGGGTCTGGCATGGATTCACATGCATTACAACTCCCGTGGTTCGACCTCATAGGCCGCTGAAAACGAGGAATTACATGCTCTGGCAACGGCATGCCGCTGCTCCTTTTCTCAGGCGCTGGTAGCTGCTTTGGAAGAGAGCAGCAGCCGCTCTTGCACGTGTCGGTTGCCATGGTAATGCCTGTAACAACAGCGCAGGCACAAGGTCAGCTAATTACTCAGTCGGCCCGCCTATGCCTACACTTTAAAAGCGTAACCAAGTAGAAGCTCAGTGCTTCTGATTAGCGGCTTTCCGAATTCGCATGTTTTCTTGGTATGTCTCATTACCGCTGACACGGCTTGCCTTACGGACCATTTCTCGTCTTTGGCCCTTATCATTACTTTGATCACGGACTGCTCGGGGGTCAGAATTCTGAGCTGTGGGCGGCACCGGCGCTGCCCTCTGCTGCCTTGAGAGCAACCCCTATACAATTTTGTGAAGGCGGCCTGTACGGGGTAGTATAATCCATGGAAGATATGCTAGGTTTGCCACGGAATGAATGAAAGGACAACAGCCGTCGTTGCTGTAAGGTTACCAGGGTCTGCACTGTCTCCGTGTCGGCCTTAATTGCTTACAGAGACTCATCGACTACCTTTCCGAAGAGGTTTCCCCCATCGAACGGCATATCTAGCACTTTTGCCTGATCGTCCTGGCGGAAGTTTGTTGCCTTCAACCAACCTTGCCGAAGCAGGGACATCCCTGTTCCCCATCTGGTGGAAACCCGTGTCCGCGATGTCCACTGCAATGGCATGGTCCGAGGTCACTTCCCCTTCTTGAAAAAGTTCCAGTGCCTCGACCTTCTTGTCCTCGCGCAAGAAACATAGGATCGGACCCAGCTTGTACCATAGTTCCTGGTCAAAATAGCTAGGGGGTTAGCTGCCTTGATGGTAGAGGCTGCGGTATAAATTATTCTCTTGCCTATTGCATCCACACATCTTCCCCTCCTGCTGCGGAGGTACGATGGCTGCCGGTGATGGATTCGTGGAGTGCTTCCTAGCTGCAGCCAAGACCACAGAGTCGGGCGAGGGTTGAGACCTTAAGCACTGGGGTGAAGAATCCAGTACCCTGTACTTTTTCTCCAATCTGTCACGCATGGGCAGGGCCATACTTAGGTTTTTCATTAGCACAAGTCTTCCCCCCCAGATGTCGTCCATGAAGGGAGTGGACAAGATGGTCTTTCTTCTTGAATCGCGCCACTGGTACAGGAAACACTCCTTCTTAGTCTTCTCTGGAACAGCCCAGAGGCCCTTGACATCATGGTGGGGAGGCCTTATGGGGCTCGTCTGTGTGTGGTGTTTCTCCGTCAGCTGGGACAAAGTCATCTCGTTGGTGCCCATAGCCGCAGTCACATCTGTGTGCCTCTGTCCGCTTGTAGAGTCAGTGCTCTGGGTGGGGTTGCGTCGCAGCGAGGTAGTGGTGGAGGGGGTCGGATGGCACTGAGGACCAGTGCCCCCCTCCCCTTAGACTCTTCTGCGGGGGTAAACTCAACCTCAGAGGCTCTTGAGGTTCTTGTGGAGGCATAGGCCCCCGGTGCCGGGGGCATCCTCTGCTGGATTTCCGTGATCAGTGTGTGCAGAGTCGTTAGAATATCCAGCGACACGTCCCTCTGTGTGGGAGTGAAAGGAGCAAGTTGTTTAGGGTCTGGACGGACACGTCTAAGAGGTTCCACCAGGGGGATCTTCTCCCTTTTCGGAGGCTGCTGGGTCGATGCGATCGGCGCAGCTTTCCCCCACCCGAGTAGTCGCTGCCTCCACAGTCGTATCTCACCTCGAGGGCAAGGACACCCGTGGGGTGGTCGTGGCAGATGCTTCCTTCACTACTCACTCCCCTTCAACACGGTCGTGGTAGAAGTCAACGACTTTGTTGACGACGTGCCCATCAAGGCCTTCGTCGACAGTGTCGCTATTGACGAGTCATCTCCGGACTTGTCCCTCGTCGGTTTATCCGCTGACACCCAGAGTTTGCACCGGGTTAGGGACTTTCTCTTAAAAGAGGTCACTTTTATCATCAGTTTCACCGTGGAGGCAGATGGTGATGGCGAACGCCTTCTGCCCGACCCACTACCGCATCAGCGGCGAACCCAGTGGTGCCAGCTTCACCGAGCTTGGCCCTCTCTTGGAATCCCACGAGCAGGGCATTTCTTGAAGGATCTCAACATCCTCCCGGAAGGGGTTTGCGCCTCGAACCAGCCAGTCCTAGATGAGGCCTGGCTGGCCGCGCCCAGAGGGCGAGTCAGAGGCCTTGTTTGACTTGAGCCATGCTGATGGTATGCTGTAGCAGTCTTTTTTGGTTTTCTTTGAGAAACCATGGCACACCTCGCATCCCTCCTCATCGTGGTCCGATCTTCCACAAATACGTTCCTTAATCCACACTTTGTGCAGAGCTTGAAGAGGCTTCTGCCTTCCTTCTCCTCAGACATGAAAGGCGTGAAATAGGCCCAAGGTCGGGCCATCTCGAAACTTTGCTGACGATCTGACGGTGGATGAATATCTTCGCTGGTAGCGGATCGCTGCTGCCGGTCTCGGTCTTTCCTCGAAGACGAAACAAGCAGAAATCGGTCAACATTGTTTAAAAAACATTTTAATGGAAAAAAAATAATTCAAAATAACTCAAAAATAGCTTGGAGGGCAACTTGGACTCCCAACACTGAAGCGTGCTGAAAAAATCTGAAGAAGCCCACCAGGGGTGGAGCTGAAGGAGAGGACGGTCATTGGATGGGGGTAGTATAACTCAGAGAACAGGGACTGGTTTAGAGAAATACAGTTTTAAAGTGAAAGTGGAACTGTTATTTCTTTCAATGAGGATTCCCAGTCTGACGACGGGAATATTCATGAGCATGTGAATACATGCCAGACCCCATGCTGGAGAAAAGGAGGTATAGATGCATGGCAATATGCCATTGGGGTATTGGGTACCAAGGGGGTCTTTTTCATGGGGGATACAATGCCTCATCCAATGAAGCCATGACATCTCCCTGGAGGCTGTCTCCTCCCATGTGATCCTCCCTCATATTGCCGCCCCCAGGGTAAGGATCAGGTAGAGGCTGCCGTCCCCTGGCCACATAGGAGGAAGTTACCACCAGGGAATCCGTGATGACACCATTGGATTGATCAAAGCAGACAGTAAGCTCCCCCAACCCCTCGCTCAGCAACAGTTTTGATGCATTGTTTTCTCCCAGTCACTACTGGGTGAGTCATGACTGGGTACCCTCATATATAGATTTACAAATTAATCAGGAGACAGAACATAGCGAGAAGCTCTAACCCAAACAAATATCACGCAGAGCACTATAAAGAGGGAGAATCACACTGAGAAATGAAATGAACTGTCCAGGAGACACGAAAGGAAGGAGAGTTTAGGGCTAAACCACAGAGATGCTGATTTGCGACAAGGACATAGAATCTATAGCTTTGCATCTGAGAATTGCTGAAGGAAACAAGAAGCAACTAAGCCCCAAAGATGAAGTCTTGACAAGGAAATGGAGGTTGTGATGCCTCAGACAGTCACAAAAGGAAGTGGAGATTGAAGCTAAACCTCCAAAAGCAGCTGATTAAGTGTAAGTTGACACACTCCACCTGCCGCATCCCTCAATGCTCTATCCTCTCGCCATGGCTCTTCAACATCTACCTTGGCCCTCTGAGCTTCTGCTCTCCTCAGTTCCAGTGTTATGCAGAGGACACGCAGCTCTCCTTCAAGCTTTACTGCCTCCTCTTCCTCCTCTCTCATCCTCGACTGTAATTCAGGTATGGTTTGCATGGTGTGCTGCTAATGATCTCTGCCTTAATGCCAGTAAGAGGAGATCCTTCTCATTGGAACCCCACCTTCCTCCTTCCCTCTGGCCGCTCTGTATGGGTCCCCTCACCTCACCCTCTTGTTAGGAAAAAAAAGAAAAAGCTTGGTGTCGTCTTTGACTCCTCCCTCTCCTTCTCTCCTCACATCACGGACCTTCCCAAGAAGGCCCACTATCACCTGCACCTCCTCAGAGGCATTCGCCCTTTCTCCTTCCCCCAGAAACTCACTGTCTCCAGAGCTCTGGTCCTCTCTAAGCAGGACTACTGCAATAGCCTCTTCCTCAATCTTCCTTTATCCTCCCTTCGCCCCCTTTAACTAATCCAGAATAGGACTGCAAGACTTACCCTTGGCCTCAAGCCCAGGGACGGCATCTCTGCAGCCCTAAGATCACTCCACTGGCTCCCGGTTGCTACGAGGATCCAGTCCAATACCCTCTGCATCATACACAAAGCTTTCTGGGGCCTGGGACCTCGCTACATCCAACTCTCTGTCCCTCAATACCTCCCTGCTAGAGTCATTTGGTTTTCTAGCTCCAACTCTCTGCAGATCAGGTGCTTCTCTAAGCAGAGAGTTGGGGGTAAGGTTGGGGGGGGTAAATCTCTCTTCTCCACGGCCATCTACTTCTTCCTTTTTTACACTGCTTACCCCCTTTTTACACTCCCTCAATTTACACTCCAGACACATATTCCATTTGCCATCATTCATTTTTCAATTACAAGTTTGAATTGGATGAATTCTCTAAAGAAAATTTAAATAGGTAACTGTACACAGGTTGATGAAAACAAAATGATACCCCCTTTCAGGACCACTCAATGGAATCAGTTCAAAGCGGCTACTTTAGAAGATCTTGAAAATTGACTGAGTAAATTAAAATCTGGATTGGACCTGAATGCTTGTCAATTACACACTCAAAGCATGTTTAAAGTTAATAATAATAATGAAGCCCTTCTTCCAGTCATCAATGTACCATTAAGCTCGAAGACAGCAACAGTTCAAGTAATTCATTTATTTCTACAGCCCCGGAACCTGCGGGCATCAGGGTGCTAACAAAGATATGCTGGGACAACGGAAAGGACAAAAAGAAGTGACAGTAAGCAAGGGGGAGTTCTTCAAATAAAATAGTTTTCAGTCGTTTGCAAAAAACCTGCTCGGATTCCTCCTTTCGTAGGGCCCGAGGGAGGGAGTTCCAGGCTTTAGTTGAAAGGGGAACGATCTGCTTTTGCCTTGAGTATGGTTGGGCTGAGGGCATACTAGAAGATGTTTTTACTAGATCTCAGTGTCCTCTGTGGGTGGCAATTCTTGATTTTCTTGTTCAAACAGTTCAGGACTTTGCCATAGACGCATTTGTGTGCCAGTATTAGGCTCTTGAATTGGATCCCCTGGCTTACTGGGAGCCAGTGGAGTTTCGTTCTGTGCTGTGAGATATGTTCAACCTAACTTTTATTCTTAATGATGTGAACCGCAACATTTTGGACTTTCTGCAGCTTGGCTATATTACCCTTAGAGTTGCTGCCCAAGAGTGCATCGCAATAGTCTAGCTGAGAGGATGGTTGCTCTGGCTAGCGTTTCGCAATTATTTTAGAAATAAAATGTTCGATTCATTAGAGCAGATTCACATGTGTAGTTTTCACGGATTCGGCCGAAATGACCAAATCCAAAGTACCGACCCCACCAAATGACATAGAAACATACCACAAAGTTCGAACTACCAAAAGTTTGAACTATGTGGTATTCTTTTTGGTGGGGTCGGTAAAAAAAAAAAAGATGCAAAGGCTACGGGGGTGTCCGCTGCAAAACCCCTGCAGCTGGCCCACTCAAAATAACAAAACATTTTGAAAAAGGATGCGGGGGCGTCCCCGGCAGCCTAAAGTATAGTGAGCGGGGGCTGCGGGGGACACCCCTGCAGCTGCCCAACAAAAAATAGAAACATTTTTAAAAAAGGAAAAGAAAAGGACCTTGTGGCACCGGTTCCCGATCACTGAAGTGAAAGGGAACCGGCGCTGCAGGGACACAGCCCGTCGGAAGGCAACGTAAGTTAAGTAGGGGCATGGCAGTGTGTGTTTAGGGTTGTTTTTAAATGGATGTCCGCATGGGAAATATATGAACATTTTTGTATTGTGTCCATTTCCAATGCGGACATTTCCGTTGCGGGTTAATAACCCGCGGTAAAAATCACTTAGATCCGATTTCACTAGGTTGTTTACAGAGGTATATGAACTCAGAGAGGAATTTAAATAAGTTTCTACGGTTTTAACCTTGCTGAGTGTGGTAGGCAATGAATCGCAAAGTGGCCCTACCATTGGTTTAGCTTTGCTGTAGCTTGTCGGAGGCCAAACAGTAAAAGCTCTGTTTTGGAATAGTTTAAGCACATTTGATTAGATGTCATCCACTGTTTAACCGTGAGGAAGGTGCTTTCTAAATTGGAGGATTCTGATTTGTGGTTACCGTTCAGGGTGAGCAGGAGTGGAGTTCGTCCACATAGTTGGAGAATAAAATATGTTCTCTATCCAGTTTATCACATAATGGCCTTGAAATATTTGTTGAAGGGAGCTGCTGATAAACTGGCTCTCTGGAGAACCCCATAACAGATGGCTGCACGGTCAGAGCTAATGCTGCCCCAGTGTACAGCAGAGACTCGCCAGACAAGAAGGAGAAAAACCAAGAGATTGATGGGAACATCTGCTTGTATTTTGGAGTGTAGCAAGCAGCATTTTGTGGTCCTTAAAAACCCTCCTTTCATTGTTACAACAGTGGTTACAATTCTGGAATCTTGTGCATCCACACAAAGGCTTTCACCGAGTCCTCATTTGTGTCTCACCCCTGTCCGGCAGGATTTGAGCTAGGAATGGGCACAACCTCTGCATTGTTAAACGCATAGGAGGACATCAACAGTATGAGATGAGGGTGGGGCCTTGAAGCTTTTAAAGCTTTTGACATGGTCAACCATGGGATCCTTTTGGGCAGATCATCATGTAGTATTTCCAGCATCGTCTTGATATGGATCCCTGTTTTTGTGTACCCTAATCAGGCAGCCTCCTTTTACTGCTAACCTGCATCCGGAGTAGAATGGTTACCCAGTATTCCACCTTGTATCCCACTTTGTTCAATCTATATGTTCAAACTCTGGCAGATCTAGTGTCATCACAAGGTTTTTCTTTCTGTACGTATGCAGATGATAACCAGATCCTCTTCTGATTAGATATGGGGATGGGAGACATGGAATCTAAGTGCCAAGTTTGTTTAGAGGAAATTACACAGGGAAGCACAAATTCTCTCCAGCTTAATTTAAAAGACGCAAGTGAGGGTCTGTGGTGGATCCAAATCATTATGGCACTCCCTATTCTTTCCTGGGACTACAGGTCCCTGCCATGAACTGGTAAATGTGAAGAACCTAGATCAGATTTAATATCACCTTGACGCTTTACCCGCAAATTAATTTGGTGACTAGCGTTTCATTTTGGCTGTTTGTACTGCAGATGCCATTTTCCCACTTTTCTCTGGCTGCCCATATTTCAGCATCATCAGCCTTAATTACGTCTCACCTTGGATTACCGGAATGCTGAGACACTTGCAGGATTTGAAGAAGGCAGCTTTGAAGAAGGCAGCTGCCCACACCTCGTCTTTGGCCTTTGACTATTTAAATATATATTTGAATATAGACCCCACAACCCCTTATTTGGCTAGACTTTACTGGCTTCTGATAAAACAGTGCATCACCGATAAGGCGCTGTACATTGCTCATCATAGCTCACATGATTCAGGCCCTTTGTTTCGCTACACCAGGCAGAAAATGATTAGCATGTCTGTCACTTGCGATCATCGAACAGGGCACCTCCCAGTGTGCTCATGATTCGGTTCAGTCAGAGCATTTTTAGTACTCTAATCTTCAATGTTGAATGCCCTTCCCCTTCATTTGAAGTGTTCCTCCACCTTTGGCACATTGTGTCACAAATTAAAAGGTGTACGTTTTCAGAAAGTCCCAAAGTGGGTGATGTTGCTTGCCTTTACTATGCTACACAATGTGGTGTGTGTGAAGGGAATACCATCAACAGAAGTTATTCCGTGTCACCATAAAAAATTGACTTTATTTCATCAACTCAAATAAAGACTTCTTTGTGGCTAGAAGATAATATGAACATTAACCCACATACCCTCTGAAGAATAATTACGGCTAATCATTTTGGTTACTGCTACTGGCATCTCCATTGAAGAAAATCATCTAACTAGGACTGTGTTGCTAAGTTTAGGCAGAACACACTGCATCTTATAATCCCAAAGAAAAGTATCAGTAGCATATTCACAGGGTGCCATGCATTCAAACTACATTTAAAAAGAAATTAGATAAAAAGTAGAAGGTTCTCCAAATTTGAACCACCAGTGGAATTTAACAATATGCCTCCAACTTAGAATTACAAAGCATTTTGTAGGAATCAAGGGCTCACATCTATATGTTGAACACAGAGACATTCTTTGAATTGATGCCACTGAAATCAGATTTGCATGAAACCTGCTGCAGCCTTAAAAACAAGCAGTCAAAAATAACCACGCTCAAACAAGGTTCTATGTGAAAAGACCTCATTTTAAACAACAAGAGAAAAAGACTGATTTACAATGACCGATTTTATATTGAATGGAAAATCAGCATTGTAAAGGTATTTCTCTTCAGACCTTTTTCTTTTATATAGTTGGAGTATGGGGGGAGGGGGGGGCTTTCAACTGTGAACACCCCATTGTTCTACCCTGATATTTTTTCTCTGCTGATCAGCACTTTTCCATCTTCTAGTTATTTTCAGTATCAGTATTTTGAACCGTGAATCCCATCAAAGCCAATTCCAAGTAGGCATTTATAAAATTATCAAAAGTTGGACAAGCACTTGCGAGGTGAGACCTCTTCGGATCCAGCACAAGTCTCAAACTTAGTTTAGTCAAATAGCTCTTTGCAATTTTAAAATGTGTTTGTCAATTTGTGAAATGGCAAGGTACTTGACAATTATCTTACTTGCTTCAGCATCTACTTGAAACAATACATACAGCAATTGAAACTGCAACAGCGCTCAGCAAGCCAGACTCAGCCAATAAGCCCCACTACACATACTTCTCCTCAAAGCATCGCAATGTACGCTCCTGTCCAGCCTTTTCAGTTTGTATACTAAGTGCTGGAAGTGTGGCTTTTGCTGGTAGGCTTGGCCACCACTTTGCAACGCTGAGTGTGGTTGGCCGAGCCAGTGAATCAAAAATCAATCAAGACTTTTCACCTTTGTTTCAGGTTCTTTACATACCTTTGGGTAGGGTTAAACAAACATCTACCAGTACTAGGGATGCAAATAAAACAGCAAATCTATATTTAAAATGAGGTCAAGGCAACTTAAACGTGTGATTCAACCTAGATTAGCTGCGTTTGTGTTAAGATTCCCGTTATTCCACCCAGCTCACAGTACCAGTAAAATTAAAAGCACCATTTCTCCAAAGGATGGCACATTAGCAAAGCCATCCCGCACCACACAAAGAATCTCATCCAGGTATAGCTTTGGCTATAAACTTTCTTTGTTGCACCATCAATTTCTGATGCAGATACAGCTACCAAATAGGAGGGACTGCAAGGGGCACTGATGGGTCCAATTGTTACCTAACCAGACTTGTTGGGTAAACGTGCCACCAGAGTCTGGGCTGGTCCAGTCACTTCCTGGTAAGCCTTCCAGAGGATTGTTGAATAGGGATCCCACCGACTCACTATTCCCCCGAGATAATCAGTAATGTCCTCCTGAAAGACACATTGCAGAATCGTAAAGACTACATCTCCCAAGAATCTGTATTATAGGAGCCGTTCTTAGAGGACCTATGTTGTTACTAACGAGACTAAGTGGGACCACAGTTTCCAGTACCCTTTGTAAAGATAACCAGTTCTTGTTCGAGTAGTGGGTAACATTACAAGCAACAGTGAATTTGGAAAATTTGTTGTGTTCACCAACTCAAGAGGGAAAGGGAATACTGCTTAACTGACACAGCAAGAAGCAGGAGGAACGCATACATTGTGTGGAGATGCTAGCAGTGTCTCAGTGGCACTGGCATCCAAGAGCAAGCACGGAATGCCACAGAACTGCACTGCATGAAGCAGCAACTTTCAAGGTGGCAATGTGCACCATGAAAGCTTCCAACACCTCACTGAGTCTCATTACAGGTAACCAAGATCATTCCTTGATTAACCAATCCCAGAGCACTTTAGAAGCCTCTAATTGATATTATTTTATCACAGGAATAACCAACCAGATTTGAACTTTCAAATAAGAGCTGGTGATGGCAATAGTGCCTTGGCCTAGTGACTAAAAAATCTGGGAGAAGGGCAGAAAATAAATATACCAGAGGGGAAAGAGGCCTGCTGGTGTTCCTCTTAGACAAAGTGAGGCTCCTGGATGCCAAACTCAGGAGAGGACAGAGAGGATAATATTGGAAGCTTAGAAGAACTAAGAAGCTAGCAGGACCATGGTGCAGGCCTGAATATCCTGATTGGTGCAAGTAGGCAATATTCTTGAGAAAAACTTGGCCTAGCGGGAGGGAATCGTAAGGTCCATGCATGGGGCCATCTGCAAGCGTCCCCTTGGAAGTTAAAGGCAAGAACTGACCTGTAGCAGAAGGTATCATACTATAGACTAATATGGACCCTAATGAGAGACAGAAATATGTACTTTTTCAAGTGTGAAGGTACAAGAGGAACCCACTGCAAATCCTGAGAAATCCAAGTTCCAGGAGGGAGCGGGTATGAATCATGAAAATACCATTTCAGGAGAGACCTCTTGTGAATCCTGACAAAACCAAGCTACAGGAGTAACAAGTATGTTAGAATTGGGGTGTAACCTGGGAAGGATGTGCTGATCTCCTAATCTATATGTGTGTCCTTTGCAGCAGTATCAGCATTGGGAGGTACCCCTAACCCTCCCAGATGTTCTAGCGGCCACACGGGATTCAGCCCGAGGATTAGGATAAGGAGATTTTAAGTATTGGGACCTTAAAAATTTAAGACCGGATGAACTGTTTTGGTATAGTAGACCATTAATCAATGGCTACATCGGACTGAATATATAACTATACCCTATGGGGAGCAATAAGACCTTTCCATCACTAATGGACTTGAACGCAGAGCATTGACTTTTAAAATGTTGGCCGAAAATTGAAACCATTACTGGATGAATTCCAGCAAATGCTAATAGGGAAACCGATTGAAGTAAGAGGTTGCCTTGAGGATGACCCCAGGTCAAAAAATGTGTCGCCTGTGATAGATTCCACTATTAAAACTGGATTGCCCAATTGCAATGTGTGAAGGCATATAATTCTTAAAGATATTCAAGGACACCAATAACCTTTGTCATAGCGATGTTTATCAGCATTTAACCCTATATTTTCTTGAGTACATGAGTAACAGGTTGTTATATCTAAGGAAGTCAAGGTCCAGATGTAACCTTTTGTGAATGTATGAAGGCTAAATCTTGGAGGGAACTGTTATGAAACCAGATATGTAGGCGGTCCACAAGGGACTGGCCGTTAAGCTTACGATGGGTGAGGTCATGGAGGTAACTATTGAGAATCCAAATAAAGGACTGAGATTAAGACCAGATGTGAAACCAGGACACCCCGCCAGGCTACAAAGAGAAATGTCTGAAATACTGGGAGAGGACTTACAATCCAAATGGAAAGCAGAGCCCTGAAGATCACCTATGTTTTATTTTGTTAGAATAGGGATTTACCTATAAAGAATAGATTTTACTTTCCTGTGGGGCACACTTTTGAACCATTGATATACGACCCTAAGGTAGCAAATTCCCTTAGAGTCTTTGTTTTATAGCATAGGGTGTCCTCAGAAGAAACAAGGACTTATTAAAATATGAGCAAGAACTTTTAAGTTACATGTGAAAACTCTGAAAGTGTTAGATACTGCTAAAGCAAGAACCCTTTACTTTAATTTAAACGATACCCTGTTTAATTTAGGGAGTCTTGTTCGTTTTAACTCCAACCAGTTTTACATGAATCATTGCTCTGGCATACCAGACAGTGACAGTAGGCAATTTTAATCCCTTTCCCAATCCACAGGGCCCTCTAGCAATTACAAAAGTGAGACCAACCACAAAAGGACGACAGCTAAGAGTAAATTACTATACAAGTTCTCCCTCTAACCCTCTGCATCTCCCACCGCCTCAAACACCAGATAATTAACACATCATGCCAAACTCACTGTTGGGCACAAAAATCACACTTCGTTTTGTTTGGCAAATCGAATGGGTTTGCGGGGAAGGAGAGTGGCATTCCGCCATCTATTCCAGCACCATCTGTCTCTGCAGCAAAATCAATACACTGCAACACCACATTGACCCCATTCCATTTCTGACTGCATTTACTATAAGGGACAAGCAAATCTTTCTACACCCAAAGTCGGCATAAGGGCCCATTACACTGGCTCACAGACCACCCTGCCCTCAGCCTGGTTTGTCTACACATTGATAGTTTTTCTTTGTCCTCCCGTGCTTGGTTTTCAGCTGTTGCCATCACTGTACTAGGGTAGGTCCGATTTATCTGGATTTTGCACTCCATCTGGTATCATCAAATGCTCAACCTACCAGGCATATATTCATTCATCTGTTGGCAACCAACTTTAGAGGGACAAGTAGGCAATCCATTTTAGTTATGACCTAGTCAATATGAAAAATCAATAGGTTTCTTTATATCAGATTTAAAAGCTAACAACTGTGACCAAAATCACCAGGATATCTTTGCAAGTCGTTATTTACCCCTACATCGACAAAAACAAAATCTTTTAAAAATCTGGAAAAGGAGAGGCATGTTAGTGTTTGGTTTTGAGTTTGATTTACACCTTTAAAATCAAGGATCTGCATGCTTTATGGTTATTTGTGCATTTAACAATAGGTTCCTGATTATTTAATTTTCACCCTGGTTTAAGATGATATTTATAGGTACAAAAAAAAAGTATGCAGGGCAGTTTAAAATATATTGAGTTCAAGAAAATCCACTTGAATTGGGGAAATTGGCCAACTTTAAGGTTTGTGCACCATTAGAGGGAGAGCTTACAATTAATGAGCTACAGGAAACATTTAGATTGCAGTCACAGGGCTATTAAATACATCCCCAAGAAAGGCATGATATGGACTGTGAAATAGGGATGGGTTGACTATTCCAATTCCTTCTCCCTTGATAGTTCACCTTTTTGGTTGCTATTGGAAGGTAAAGCAGGTACATAACACATATAGGTTAATGATCATCTTATCAGAGAAATAGTTGCCTTGGCTTAAATATGAACGTGAATATGATTTAAAGGATCCCGATTCTAATTGTACTGTGCCCATCACTACCATAGTGGTCTTATGACGCTGGGGCATACTGGCGAGTCGTACTGTGCTTCTGTTAAGGGTAGCAGATAGACCCCATGGCGGGGTGAGGCGCAAGAAGCCCAAAAGGCAGAGGTAAGCCCAAAGGAACCCCAAGGCAGGGTGAGAGGAACGAGCGTGTTGGCATAAAGCCAGGGAAGCCCCAACATGGGGAAAACCTGAAGCGACCCCAAGTTGGGGTGAGAGGAGAGAACCCACACGGTGGGGTACAGACTCAGCAGTACCCAGGGAGAGACAACATCAGGGATTCTTTCAATGGGGAATACAATGAGAAAACCCAGAGTGGCCATATGACCCAGGGGTCCCAAAGTGGGGAAAGCCAACAAGAGACCAAGATAAAATCCTAGGAGCGAGGTCAGCCATAAACAGACAACAAATTAGAGAAGGGGAAAGAGTAATTTGTTTGGGCAAGGGCGCCAAGTATACTTTTGTTGAATTTACTATTGTTTTCTTTTGGAATTGTAGGGACAGAACTGAGGTTTGCATACAATTCTGGACAGAGGACTCTTTAGTTTTGCAAGACATCCTGACTTGCACCCTTTTAATATTTGCCCTTTTAAAAAAGAGCAGAGAACCTTAAGCTTGGGGACGGCTGTTTCCTAATACAAAAACATTCTGCGAATATGCCACTCTGTCCATCTCGAGATTCGGATCTACCACAAATAGTAAAGGTGCATGTATATCCTTACTAATAGATCAAAATAGTGTGCATCATGGCAATAGGAAATAAAAGCTACCTGTTATATCAAGCATTGTCTGATTTGACAAGCGTCCAAAAATAAGATATTTTTTGAGAGGAGGTACATACCATGAGCATAGCAGTAATGCGCATGACTGGTAATGCAAACCAAAATGTCTGATCAGTTAATATCTGAATTGAAACTAAGACTTCTCACATTGGGTTGTGTTTGCTAAAAGGAGAGAGTTTGGAAAGAACAAAATTACCTTTACTAATGTTATTTCAGATGGATTAGTCCGTCCTTCCAAAAATTCCTCATCTTAGAAATATCTTTCAGGCATCAGTCTGGCTTCGTAACTTGTAATCCACCAAGGTACACACTGTGGCACTGCATCAGTTCTGCTTGGTGCCTATAACTTTGGATGTGAAGTCATGGGTGATGTGTCTGGAGAGGGCTGAGCCCATGTGCCTCAGTTCTGCCCAGTTACCCTGCACTCAGATACTGTGGAACAGCAGAACTGCCATAGGTTACAAGCAAACTGCAATGTGGGGTAAAATGGGGGTGTTGTGAGTAATCTGTAGGATGACAATCAGAGAAATCATTACCAACTGCAAGCAGTTGCGCTTGCGGGCAAGGTGCAAGGAAGCGGCTTAGACCAAACAGTTCTGCAAACATTTTTTTTTAAAAGGTCAAACTGGATGCTTGACCTCCGGAGGCGTTATGCCGCCGGGCCTAGGCATTTTGTGAACACCCTTTGGGGCTTACTTGAGGCTAAAGGGAAGGACCTTGAACTGATAATCAAGGCCTTCTACAGTTAAGCAAAGGAACTTTCAATGGGGATATGAAAATGTGTGTCCTCCAAACCCAGGGACGACATGTAGTCCTCCTTCAATCAGATGACCGAGGATGTTTTGCAACCAAACCATCAAAAACGACTCGGAGCGAAGAAACTTATTTAGATAGCAGAGGTCTAGTATGGGTCTCCAACCACTTGAACTTTTCTTGATAAGTAAACAGAATGAGAAAATGCCCCGTCACTGGGCACGGGGGACCTGCTCCGCTGCTGCCTTTGAATGATGCACGAGAACTTCCTGCTTGAATTCCTTTTTCCACCTTATTGGAGGGAGGAGTGGGGGAGAAGTGGGAGCAGGGTTGGGGTCGAAGGAGGAATTCCAGGGTATGGCTCTGGGCTAGCAGTGAAAGTTCCCATTTGTTCATGGTTTATTGTTTCCATTAATGGTGGAAGAAGGAGAGTTGCCCTCCCACTGGATTACGGAAGCGCTGTGCTATTTCTGAGTCAGGTTTGCTTGAAGTAGCCCTTTGGCCTGGGTGGACCCACAGTATCACCGATTGCCCCTGTACAGTTGCAACCTGGATTTGAAGTGGTGGCCTCACGCAATAGGCTGCTCCTTTGTAAGATTGGGAGAGGTATGAAGGTCTTTTATCATGGCCCTATCTGGAGAAATAGCTCTTTGGACCGGAAGGACCAACAGTGATGTTGAAAAGTGCCTAGGGGTCAGGCAGTATCAGTTTTAATCGCCTGAAGGGTATCATTCACTTTCTTGCCAAAGAGGTCTTTACCCATCAAAAAGCAAATCTACCACCATGGCCTGGACATCTCGGTGGAAGTTTGTGCCCTTAAGCCACCATTGGCAAAATACCACTACTATATTGCCCATCTGACGGAAACCAGTATCGGTGATGACCACAGCCACGGCAATGGCGTTATGATGCGGATTCAACTTTATGAAGTAGCAGAAAGGCTTCCACCTTCTGATTGTCAGATAGGAAATATGATGGGGCCCAATTTGTACCATAATGCCCAATCATACTTAGATAAATTGGCCAGGGAATTAGAAACCTTGATGGTTGTGGCTGCAGCTGAAATTATGTGTGCCAAATGCGTTCCAGCTGTCTCTCTTCCTTGTCTGGGGGCACAGAACATAGATAAGAGGGGTTGGCGGGTCTCTTCTGAGGAGCAGAAGAAACAACTGCATCAAGACTGGGTTGGGCCTGGGGAGACCACATTTTTTTTACAAAATGGTCCTTTTTAGCAGGTGCTGTGAAAAGATTCTTCATAGTAAGCAAGCAGTCTTCCCATAGGTCATCTAGAACCAGCAGAGACAAGGCGCTCTTATGTGCCTGTTCCTGTCGTTGATAGAGGAAACACTCCCCACTTTTCCTGAGAATCTGTGATGTACTCCCCATTGTCTTCCCCCCGGTTGCTTGTAGATCCCTTGCTGCCCATTGCCCACCCTCGCCCTTCCATTAGCTCCCTGGTCCTTTTTTCTCAACGTCACTCACTGTGTTCTTCCCCCTATGACTGTAAAGCGCTCAGTTGCTTACTGAAGCTAGGTCCGCGCTCAAATACCCTAATAATAAGAATAATAAGTCCTTCCTCTATTCTGTGGGGAGGCGATAAAAAAAATAAAAACGAAAAAAAAAAATTCTGCCTTGGACATGGTATGAAATGTCCCAATTTCATTGGGAGGATAGTCCCTGATTGGGAGCTCCTCCTGTTCTTCATCTGTGGGAATCAAATAATCATCATCATCATCATATTATTATTATTGTTATTATTATCTAAGTAAGTCCAATGATGAAGAATGAGTGGAGGCAGTGTCCATAGGTGGATCTGCAGGAGAGTCGGTTTGACAGGCTCTGGAAGAGGAGCTACCGATGGAGGAGGATGATGATGATGATGGCAGCTAGGTGGGATAGGAGGCTGGTCCAGTGGAGGAGGAATAGAGGGAACTCCCATTTATAGCTGGGTCACTAGAGTTTTAGTATGGACAGGATGTCCATTGCGATATAATGAGCCTCTGGCAGCGATGGGCCAGGCAGTGCTGGTGGCATTGTTGCACGAGGTGGTTGTGCAGGAGGAAAAGTGTCTTCATCCTCACCGAAGAAAATCCTTCCAGGCCTTTGAACTGTAGGTCAAACACGTCATCCAAAATGTCCTCGGAAGGCACAATGGATGGTCTGTGCAAAACTGGCAGAACATAGGGCTGGAGAGTGAAGACCAGAGTAGCGGTGTCACAGTTAGTGGATGTGCTGACATCAATGGGAAGGTTGGCGCTAAAGGCTTGATGGTCAACGACTAGGTGGCCATTGGCAAAGTAACCGTTGTCAATTTAGTGGGCTTTACTGATTTCGTCATTGTCATCGATAGGGAAGACTTCGATGAAACGTTCAGGGATTTGTGGATGAAGATTGCGTCTGAGATGTGAGGTGGCTTGCAGCTGTATCAGAGTTTTGCGGTAGACTAGGTCAACAAAGATGGAGATTTATGCGATGACTAGGATTTTAATAGCTGGACAGCATCATCCACGGGTGGTAGAGCATGGGTGGCTTCACCTTTTTTCCACAGGTTGTCTCCTCAAGGGATTTCGTCCTCTTAGAAAAGAGAGTACGGTCTCGGGGCCTAGTACTGCAGAGTGAGGTGTGACAGACTAATATAGTGCCCAATATTTGAATAAGAGGTCAATGTTGGAGATTCATGAGGATAATTTGCTACTTTTTCTTTGTTTATTATGCTATGCTGATGACCATGTTGTCTGTCAATTGTTGCTGTGTAAGGAGTAGGAACTGCGACAGTTCACACTCCGTGTACCTATGCGGATCAGCTGCAAAGCATACAGACAAACTCTTTTAGTTTGGATGAAGGAAACAGCCATTCTGATTGGGAGAGCAGGCCCACACCTGCTGGGAGGGACAAAGGAAGATGGATGTTCCTCTCGGATGCCTCATGTGCGTCAGAAAGGCTCAAAGTTCCAGAAATAGCAGGTTCCCCACAATGTTGTAACACAAAATGTGTGATGCCCCCTGTGAGCACCCATCACCTTTCTCCCCCAAGCTTGGCAACAAAAGCACGGGCCAGGCCACACTGCGAGCAGGCCTGACTACCACACATGGTTCCATGTGATAATGTCACCTGGAGGAAAAAGTCACCACATAGGTGACTTTTCTTAATGCATCCCTAAAGGCCTTTCCCCAGATATTCTAGGATGGGTTGCTATTATATACCCCCATCCTAGAATATTTGGGGTAAGTGCTTTAATTTCTTGGGTGCACACATTTGTAGAAATGTCGCCCCCTGGCAACCTTTTCCCATGCGACTATCACCACACAAGTGAAACGAAAAGAATTCCCATGCTGCTGCAAGGGGATGCCACACACTGCACTGCACTACACTTACATTTTTCACCAACAATAGGAACAAGGCGGCTGTGCATGGCTCCCGAGTCTTGATACTCTTATGTACCAGAGTGTGTCCAGTAGAATTACTCACAGTAATGACACTAAGAAAACACGTTCATGTGTAGAACGTTTTAGACAAAATAAATAAGTACTAACTAATACAACATTTTCATCCTGGCTCTATCGGTAAATGCCAGGATACCCATGTACTAACATTCTGTTGTTGGCTTTGTCCTCATTTCCAGTAAAAATCGCCTGCCACAGGAAAAACAGGTTATTGCTGTTGCACAAATTCCTGGCCAATCCCTGCTCCCCATGTAAGAATACTCAAAAATGTTGACTTTGCCCTTAACGACAGTAAAACACGCAATGTTGCAGTACGGAACAATCTCCATGTTAGAATGTACAAATGTTTCCAACCACCCTGCAAGAAGTTTGAAGAGTTTTGGCCTTGGAGGTCCAGTGTGTCAAGGCGACATGTATAAGTTGAACCAAAAATGTTATTGAACTTCGAACATAGTAAACTGTATGTTGCGTCTTAATGAGTTGCGGTTAGAAAAAGGCCAAATAAACTACTACCAGAATTAGTTGCTTTAGAAGCACTCAGATAGAAGACAGCACCAAGTCTAGGTTCCAAAAACAAATTATTGTTTTATTTTGTCAAAGTTGCCCTTGACAATCATTTGTTTTTGGAACCTAGAATTGGCGCTGTCTTCTATCTGAGTACTTCTAAAGCAACTCACCCTGTAAGAACACATGTTCATTTTTGGCCTCAACGCCGGTAAAACATGCAATGACACAGTAAGAAAACATTTACGTGTACTGCAAAAGTGCTACAACTGTCCCCATGTATAAACAAATTGGCCCCCTTTTGAGTAACATGTCATTGCACAGAAGGAAAATGTCCAATCTGTCTGCCCCATTGTGCTAACCCTGCCACCCCAAACCCTCCAAGTAATAACATTCATTAAGTCGGCTTTTCCCACAAATACCAGTAAAACGTAAACATTGGTGCTTCAAGGGGGTGGAGGGTGTATCCCCTAGGCATGAAAAACTATGGGTTAAAATTATGCATTATACCGAACACTTTCTGTGAAAATATTGGTGAAAGGGCAGACAGATTCCAATTGGTTTGGTAGGGTAATTCCAATCAAAAAATACAATAAGTGTGCACAGTGAATTTCCCCAATGCAGTTTCATTACGCTCTACTCCGGCGACCACTCCCATGGTTTAACTATCTGGCTGCATATTGGACTCAGACCTAACCCTGTCCCACCAGATCAACAATGTATCCAAATCCTGTCACTACCACCTCACAGCTTTTAAGATGCATCTTCCCTTATCTCTCCCTCCCCAACAGCATGGCTTCCGCGCCTTGAAACACTTGTGTATAGGCGCGTTACAAATGCCATATCATATATCATATCAATCGTCACGTCCAGATTAGACTATGCAAACTCCACGTACCTTCACCCACCGAGACGTGCACAAGGGTGGCCTATCATACCTCCAAGAGAAGACTATGCGCTACTGCCCAAAACCCAGCCTAACATCAAGCACGGCACTCCTACTCATAATCCCAGCCTCCAATTCTGCCAGAATAGGAGGGTCAGCCTACTCTACCGTTGCACCATGGAATTGGCTAACCCCCCTCATTTGGCACAACCAGGACTACATGGCCTTCCGTAAAGCGGAAAAAACATTGCTTCTCCCAAATCCTTGAAAAGGTCTGCCATGGCCATATACCCATCCCCTTATGCCCATTGTTTTGTGTAAATCGATACTAACCTGAAACAAAACATCACTGCAGAATATCCCAGGAATCATCCAACAACCCACCTCAAAATCCCTACAAGGACCCTGAAAATGGGCCCTCCAAGTCCAACCACAGAGCGTCTCGAAAAGGACTGAATGATCATACCCGGACCGGCCAGGAGCCACCCACCAATAATCAGTCATTCATACCATTATGCTCACTCTCCCCTTTACATCAAACAATAGAATGCAGCTACACTCCTCAATCAATTCGGCCTAGCAGCACACATACCTATATCGCCCATAAAACACACTCTTTTAGTTTGGGTGAGTGATGCAAGTATTTGTTTTCAACAAACTTTACATTTTTCACCAACAATAGGAACAAGGCGGCTGTGCATGGCTCCCGAGTCTTGATACTCTTATGTACCAGAGTGTGTCCATTAGAATTACTCACAGTAATGACACTATAAGAAAACACGTTCATGTGTAGAAAGTTTTAGACAAAATAAATAAGTACTAACTAATACAACATATTCATCCTGGCTCTATCGGTAAATAGGATAATTGCCGAAAACTATCCAGTGGTGGCTTAAGGTGGGGGAGATTCTCCATTTACGTTCACTTTGTGTGTCCTCTCTCTAACCTTACACAAACAGGTAGAACGCAGCTATAACCCACAGAAATAAATAAGTAAATAAATAGGCCTAGCGGCGCACATTTTCGCACACATGTTTCACAGCAGCAAGAATGCAGACTTAGAAAACACCCTCCTTGCTGCGCACATTACACTGATCTCTCACATCCACCGCACCACACTTAGCATTGGAATGCAAGCAACCCGCGAAAACCACTCTGGCTGCTCACATACCAAGTGCACCCAAGTACTATAAGCTCCACTACTGTTTCAACAGATATATACCACAGCCCCCAAGGGCCGTCAACCAACAGCGCTTTGAGATCATACCAATGGCACAAAGCACTATACAAAAGCATTATACCATAATATACCTTTATCCACAATTTATGCCAATATAAAAACATGTTAAAGCTGACTGTACTGATACATGTCCATAATGGCTACACCAATTATGCTAATATTCCCATACAAGAACATACTCCTGTTTTTTTTATGCATAATGCCAGTAATTATACTATAACAAAACATGTGTAGACTGGCTCTGCTAATATAGGACAGTATCGCCACGTAAGGATATACTCCTATTGGCTTTGCCATTAACAATGGCAGCCTACACAAACAATGCATGTCCAAACTAGCTGCACCAACAGGTCAGTCTAGCCACCTAATAAATCATGCTTGCATTATCATAGATGCCCAGTAAGAAATGGCTAGTGTGAGAAACCTGAAGGTGTCTCCCCGTCTAAACCTTGAGGATCTGTCATCCAGGTTAGCCAGACACGGCCATCACTATTGGATCCAGTTCCTGGGGGTGGACCAGTGAGGGAGGATCACCTGGATGGAGGGTCCGCAGGGAGTGGGACCACGACGGGTGAGATGCATTATTCCCCCCTTCTGTTAAAACCTTTTCCCCATACTCTCAAATAGCACATTCCAAACCACTGCCCGCCACCCCCTTTCTGACACGAACACCTTCGCACAACATAATGGACTAACACTAGAGCCGTTTACATAACATGTCCCAATAAGGCAACGTCAGGCAATTGATCAGAATCACACACAACTGATGCTCCTTTCCCTTCCTCACAAGGATAAAAGGTGGAGTCAGAGCACAAGTCGAGCAAGGCGAGTACAGCAGAAAGCATGACAAGACAGCTATCACGCGGCAGTTCAAACAAAGAAGAAAGGCGGAAGTCGAGAGGGTGGCAGGGAGAGAAGTGACCTTGCCCTTTTTGTCTCAGGCCCACGGAACCTTTGTCGCGGAAAGACCGCGAATAGCACAAGTGTGATGCAGCAGATGTGAACGGTATATTAGGCAAGCCTATACTGATAATGCGGAGCAAAGGAGACTTCCAAGCCTGTGTTGCCGGCCTTGATTCAAGAGAAGCCGAAAGCCAAGCAGTTCATCATGAGTCAAATCGATAAGCACCAGGCTGTGTTGAGTGAGAACCGCAAAGTGGCAAGTTTTGAACCAAAGCTAATGAACTTTAGTGGTACTGTTAAAAGCGTGAGGGTGTGGAGACCAGCTGCAGAGGGAAAGCAGCACCACGTGGGTGGTAACATGAGACACTCTGGTCGCGCCCGCTAATGAGAAACTACAGAAACCAGACAGCCTTAGGAAGGCTGCAAAAGGAACTCAAAGTGGTCATACGTGAGGGTTGAGCAAAAGCCCCGTACAATCGAAAGACTGATATGCACGTTGGCTAAACATAAGGGAAGTGAATCCCGCATTGACAATAAAAGAAAGGGACGTGAATCCTGTGAACATTTAAAACATTGAAAAGGCTATAGTGAACCCAGAGAAGAGAAGCTGAAAACGGAAAAGGGTCATAGCCTGAACGAGGCAGATCCAGTAGTGAAGCCGTCACCCAAGGCCTGGCCGTCGAGAGAGGTCTGAGCCCAAGCTAGGGAGATCTAACGAATTAAGCTAACGAATTAAGCTATCGCCCAAAGATAAATGGGAAAAGAATAAAAGTTTAAAAAGAAATACGATTGAGAAGTGTCAGCCCAGTAGAAGGGGACCCAAGGGTGAACCCATCACCCAAAGAGTACTGGGAATGAACTTTCATTTGTTAAAGGAACTTTTGTTTTATTGTTTAAACCCATCAGGCCTGAACGCAAGAGACTTTCAGAGAAAACAAGACTTGGCCAACAGCGGTCCTGAGAACTGCCATTGGAACGGTCTGGTGCTAAAGAAGCCGGAGACTGTACTGTGCTCCACCAACTCCAACTTGCGCCATGCTCAGAACATGGGGAAGAAAGACCCAGGCAACCGCATCCTGACATATTTCAGAACACTCCTTTCTTTTCCTAAGAAATATCCCACACCCCTTTTGTACTAGTTGCGAGGCTTGGTCGACAGGTTTCTTAATATAGGCCCTTTTTGCTCTGACACGACACCACTAGGACTGCCTTATTTTTCATTTGAAGGGCGACATCTGTTCCCATCTTAGAGTTAGGTTTAGATTAGGTGTTTTTCCAACCTGCATATCACATTTAATTGTTCAATAAACACCCTTGAACTGTGATCACTTGTGTCTGTCTTACTTGTTGTCACGGAGTTCCTCACACTAGACAGCCTACACTCAAATGCCAGACTACCCGCAACACATAACATGCTTGCTTTATCATGGATGGTTGCTCATTAAAAATGTTGTAGTAGCTGTGGCGGGTCGGAAGAAGTCAGACACAATGTGGACATTTTAGGTTTCCTTCAATAACATAATAAAGCAAAGGCCTCTCTTGCCCTATCGCTACCTAACTAACTGAGAACTAGGGGTCAGTGTCTATCGTCAGAACGTCAAAACCCAAAGAAAATGTCATCAGTCCAAAATCTAAATGTATACGACCCTACTAGTAAGAAAACAATAAGTAAACTTCAGCCAAGAATGTCTCATCCCCTGGTCTCCCCTTTGCCTTTTCAACGTCAAGTGGCCTTTCAGGGATCTTGGATTCAACAAAGCTCTTCCATGCACAAAAGTGAGTTTGACAAAATACTTTCTGTATGGTAATTTCTCCTGATAAGACTTTTGGGGTTGATTTAGGGGTTCTTCTTATTCTTCCCAACTGTTCATGGGTCTTGCCTTCCAGACCATAGGAGCCTTATCACTCTTCTCAAGATTCTTCCTTTCAGTTTAGAATGTTCACTGGGTTTATCAGCTGTGAGACTTCCCCCAACCCTGAGATCCTTGATAAGACTCATTTTCTCCTTGTATGTTTTCCTTGCTATTTTCAACTTACTGGGAAGTTGTGTAATGTGCTGTACGTGGTTTCCCCACTCTTCAGCAAAGTATTTGCTCCCAATTATGCCATGGGATTCCCTTTCTCTTCCTCAGTGTCCTTGTCTTCCCTTCTTTAAGGACTCAATCATTCTTATCCTTCAGATTTTTGAACAGTTCATTAAATACTTGCTTATACTTGTGACCTCCTGGCACACATCCTCTACTCATTATCAAATGTTCACTGTCTGCCTCCCGCTACTCCATTCAACCCTGGTGGCTGCATTTGTTGGGGCAACCTCAAGGAGCTTGGCACATGCTTTGGGTAATCTGCTCTGGTCTCACTTCTTTCTTCTGGACTTCGTTCTCATTCTGATCAAGGCGTTGTTGCAGTTAGCCCCATTCTGCGAACTGCGATGGATGGGAGCTTTTCACTCTCCCAGTCTTCCAGATACCTGCGTTCTAAGTGTACCAGGTCCACCACGGCACCTCCTTGGTCCTGTCACCACATCAGACGGTTCCTTGTTCCCCATCCTGACAACGGCTTCGCAGTTGTCTGATACACTGGGTCTCCGGCATCTCCGATACGAGTCCTCCGCTTCTCTGATGACTGCGGGTTCTGGGGCCACACTTCGCTATGCCTTTCCATGGCACTCTGACATCAGGGGGCTTCCCTTGCATAACATCTCTCCTCTGTTTGGCTTCCTGATCCCATTTTCATAGGAACTCCTTAAAGAGATATTTTCCTGTTCTTCAAACAAAGTGTTTGATTCACCATTGCCTATAGTAAAACAGGATGACTTATTGTTTTTCGATAAAAGGCAGTCCCATATATGCAGATAACATGTCATGCATAGGGAGTTCACTTTGGGAATGGGAGTCCTTGTTGCCTTATGGACAAGGACTCGTGTGTGACCTTCTGCTATAGGCAATGATGAATCAAAAACATCCACACCCAAAGGGAGGGTCTTGCGGAGTGGGCTCACCTTCCTAGCATCAAAGGGGGTGGCACCCCCTTGGGGAGAAGGGAAGAATACTCCCGATTCATCACATGGAGCTCCCGACACCCTGCTTGCCAAAATGTGTCCCCTCTATGTTGTCCCAGCACAAACATGTGCACACCCATTCACACACTCGCAGCCACCCAAACATCATACACTCGCTCATACACACACATTACATAAAACATGCTCGCATGCAAAAGCCCTTTTCCTTCATAACCAACCTACTCTCCCTGCTGTGTTCCCCGTGGGAAGGCTTCTGATTCCTTTGTGCTCTTCTGGGTGATATCACATGGCAGAGGAAGCACAGTGCTAATGACAGCGGAATAAGGTTAATGGGTTTTATTAAGGAGAAATAAAACTTAAGATCCTGCATTGAAATTGCTTAAGGATGGTTACAATGTTCTTGGAAAACAAAGCCCTGGAAAGCACCATTATATAGGAGGGAGGCAAATAAAGGCATGTAGAAAGTTCCACACAGGAAGGTGGTCTCCTGCTTAGTGATTTCTAAAACAACTAGTCTCTATGGATGTGCTAGTGTTTTCCCACATCATATCTTTTTGAATCCCTTGAAGACATTACGGAATCAGGATTTAGATGTCTAAAGCCAATACAATACATCTTGGGCAATGATAAATAACTTGGCTAATGTGTTTCTTCCTTTTGCTCCTCTTTTTGCTACGTATTCGGTTTCTTGTTTGCTCCTTTAATGTTCTGTCTCTACGAACACCCCGAGGCCTTTGTGTTAGTGGTGCTAGATAAAAACATAATATAGATAGATATAGATGCAGTTCCAAATAACGCTGTTTCTTAGGGACCCGACTTTTTAATCTAGTTTCTATCTAGTTTCTATCTCAGAGGTTTCAGGAACAGTTCAGGGCTGGTCCTTTAAGTCCAACTCTAAGGTTGACTTTTGGCTGGATGCAATGTTGGCCCTGTGGCTTTCACATCGAGATTCCCTTGTTGATGGATTGGAAAATATCACATGACTTCCCGTTGCTCAAATGATGTCTTTCCTCTCCATCCTAAGGATGCTGGTGAGGTATGTAAGATCCTGGGCTGCACCCTTTGCCTCTCAAGCCTTGCCAGATGAGCCAAGTAATTTCTGTTGAATAATACGGTGCAATTCTTGCTCCCTTAAGTGACTGTCATACATATCTGCAATAATTCTCTGCTAGGGCCATTTTCATTGCCACTCCTGATATGGTTAGCCAGGGTTCAGGTATTCATCCACTCCCCACAGGAAAACTGCCTCTGGGCTGTCTGGGTAGGAGTACACCTCACACCATGGGTGCCTGGTCTATGCCTCGACATACTGGATACACTAGCATTCATTCAAGAAAGGTTTGAGTGGAGTGGATTTCAGGTACAGGGGAATCCAATGTCAGAACACACGTCTAAAATTCAGTACGCTTGCTTTCACCTACTGTCTCAATTTAGCTTTCTGCCCCATTTCAATAATATATATTGTTTACACTGAGCCACTTCCTCTCTTGGTTCATGAAGACTGGACTGACTAGACTCCCTTTCAGAGAGCACCACTTACCTATTTGTGCTATACCAGTTACGTCTGAGACCCTCTAAAATTAGATACATATTGTGTTGCTCAGAATTCATTCCCAGAAGCCATCTTCAATGCCATGTATATAATAATGTAAGTACTGTCTCGTAAACAGCAAAACATTGAGCTTGTTTACAGTATAGGATAATTGCCGAAAACTATCCAGTGGTGGCTTAAGGTGGGGGAGATTCTCCATTTACGTTCACTTTGTGTGTCCTCTCTCTAACCTTACACAAACAGCCTAACTTGACTCTGACTCCTTTGCCAGCAAGTTCAATTCTACCAGGTCTTCTTAAGGCTATAAGCCAGAGGGTATTTAATAGGAGTAGTTGGTTCAGTAGCCTCATACTGTATAGGCATTCTTGAGCACACTTTAAGGCCATCATGTACCTTTTATACGATTTGAGCTTCCCCATGTGTGCAGCTCGTGTCACTCTCCTTTGCATACCAGATCACAACTCCCAGTGAATGCATCCAACTGATGACCATCATGAATCTGCATGTCATTTCAACCCTTCATGCGTCAAGTTTTCCGCCCCCCCCAACCCCCCCCGCATTTACTTCCTCCTCCCCTTCGCCTTCTCCCATACAACCCTTCTATTTTCCATTTCTCTGACTGACCCTGCTCTGGGTATCAACCAGACCATGGTCTCAGTTTGCTTACCAAGGGACAAGGTTTTCGTACTTTAAGGCCTTTACGGTGGTGCTTTACATAGTATGCAAGATTAATAACATTGAAAGCCCTGGGTTGGGGACCAAGTAGGTTGACCTTGGGGTCCTGTCAATACTGCCTCTAGCCCCCCATTACCCACTCAGCCAGTGAGGAGACTGGCCCCCTTGTTCACCCTACAAGATATCCCAAGAGTAAGGCAGGAGACAGGTAGAAAAACAAAAGAGGCAAAAGAAGTGGATGGCTGCAGAACGGCCAAGCCCAAAGGACTTGGCAGTACCTTTGCATGTCTAACTTTTCAAGAGACTCATCCCCATATTGATGGCAAAAAAATCTTGACCCATCCAAGGGCATCTGTCAGAATGTGCCTTTCACATAAGACAAATCCAGGTGTGCGCATCAAAGAATGCTTCCAAAGCCCAGTCCTTGTGTCCGAGTAAGCCATACAATCATTCATATCAAAGCTCACCTGCAACATTTACTTGGCAGCGCTTCTTGCCTTCATTTACTTGTTCAGTAAATCCAACCTTCATTATCAGGAGGTCTGGGGGGTGGTGGGGTTGTCTGCAGCCTTCTTCACTACATTCCACTAAGTGTGGGAATATCTTGCAAAGTCCTTGCATCCTCTGGCTCAGTTTTTGGTTCCTTGCACCAGAGAAATATTGCAGCCTTTGCATAGGGTGCAGAGTAACAATGCACCAGATGGTGCGGTCTGTGTTTCTTGGCCCAGCCCAGGCCTAAAGTCAGAGCCAAAGCAGGTCTGAGTCAAAGAGTCCGTACAGGGTCTGTAATTGCAGGATAAAATTGAAGCAGGATTTTTCGAGGCTAGTCATCAAATTAAGCTGCACCTTGGAGAATGATGGTGCTGGGATCACCAGGTTCTACACCATTTTAGCAATGGACTGACGGATGCAGTGACCAAAAAGTAGATTTCATAAACTAAGGGGCTAGTGTTGATGCCACTGCCATGCCACAGGATGGAGGCCAAGACGGCAAATTCTTCATCCTGTTCCGAGAGATCTTCAACCGGTATTACCAATTTTTGCTGAATGACATTTTCGCCTAACGTTTTTTGTCGATTTTGTACCACAAAATGTAGATGGCAAGTTTGTGTTAGGTATGTAGAGGGGGCAGGGGTGAGAAGAAGAGGTGGGGGCATCCCCTCCCACTTTTGTGGTAAAAAAGTGGTAAAACTCACAAAACAAATTCAGTGAAACTGTTCTTAGTCAAAGGAAATGCGAGGATAGGTCCTTTCAACCATATCCCCGTCCCATAGGGATTCGAGCCCGAAAGTTGCAGGTTTAGCATCCTCATTGAAATCTACCCAAATGTATGTAAACACTTCGGGCCTGATCACGACTTTGGCGGCAACGCCGGCAGTAACACCACCGGCGGAATTAGTCTTACCACCGAACGCCCCAGCGCTAATAGCGCCGCATCACGAGTTTGGCAGTAATGTTAATCCCCATTCCCCATTGAGCCCATTCGGGAATGCCCCATTCCCATTGGGCTCAATGGGGAATTTTCGCGCTCTTAACGCCGGCGGATTTCCCGCTGGCGGTAATAGCGCAAATTTTCGGCAGATTTCCCACCAGCTCAGAGCTGGGGCAAAATCCGCCGAAGTCCTGATTTGGCAGACCCTTAAATCCGGCGGTAATAGCGCTACCGCCAGATTTAAGGGTTACCGCCAAAGTCGTGATCAGGCCCTTAGTGTGAGGGGGGAACTTAAGGCCCTCCAGCGCAACATGTATGAGATTGGTGCCAAAGCTATCACACCAAAAGGCAGTCACACAGCGATGGAGTGGACTTCATATCCCAGGCATCGACTGGGCTAATGGACATGTGGTGGCAGGATGACGTGGTATCACTGTTGACATGAGGCCCCTGCTCCTTAACTAGCACGAAGGGTGAACCCACCTGAGACTTGGTGAAGCGGTCCGACAACTACAGATGGCATTCCTCAGACTGGACCAGAGTGGAGGAGCTGGTGGAGAATGGTACCTTAACCAGAGTAGGTGGTGATTCCTTCGAGTCAGACTCCCTCAAGCAGGAGTGATTATGGAACTTCTTGGAAGAAGATGAACATTAGAGCTTGGAAGAGTAGTCACTAGGAGAATTGAATCTCCAGCACCGTTGTGATTTTCCTTTCCTCTCTTCCTCCTCTCAGGGCCTAGACTAAATGGACACCTTCCCAAGCTCAGCCAAACAGGCGTGCTCCTAGGAGGGCCAAAAAGCTCAGAGGGGGCCATGGAATTGGTTGGCATTTTCCAGCTCGTATGGAGAGTAATGAATACCTTTGCAACTCACTCCCTAAAGGCCTTTGTAGTGTGGATTCTTACAGTCAATGCACCCTAAGTGTCGCCAGAAGTCAAGCACCAATATCAGACCAGTGCTTCTGGATTTCGGGCACAGACATGTGCTTCCAGCATTCCTTGCAGAGTTTGAATCCAGAGGCTATAGGCTTAGTTGGAGACATGATGCAGGTCTAATTAGCTAGTGGTGTGTTCCAAAAGCAGTGTTATGAAGGCCAAACAAAAGAAGCCGAGTTCATGGGGTATAGCTGCTTTCATATATACCACCTATGGGTATCTAGTCAATGCATCTAAACCTGTTCCACCTAATGCCACACCGTCAAATTATATTCAACGAAAAGCACTACCATCGAATTACCTTTTCATTTACTATAATTCGATGGTATAATCGAAACTGGGGTTAGGGTTAGATTAAGGGTTACATTAGGGTTGGGGCTAGGGTTAGATTAAGGGTTAGGGTTGGGTCTAGTGTTAGATTAAGGGTTACATTAGGGTTAGGGTTGGGGGTAGGGGAACCCCCCAAATATACCAAAAAAAACATTAAAAAGTTACAAGGAGCTGGCCAGAGCCGAAATTTCAGCACTGGACAGCTCCATGTGACGTTTTAAAGTTACAAAAAAATGCATTGAAATGCTGTCTTTTACATGTAAAAGTACATTTCCATTGAAAACAGTCCATTTATATTTTTGATGGACTGGTTTCGATGGAAAAGCACTTTTACATGTAATAGACTGTTGATGCATTGGTAAACGTTGCTTTGGTTTTTGATGGTGTGACATTTCGATGCTTCAGTTTCGATGAAATGACTAGGAATCCACCTATGATGTCACAATGGATATCACAATGGATGTCACGAGTGCCGATGACTCCAAGTGCAGATTACACAGAGCCAAAGTGCAACCCAAGGTGGCTAAAGTCAGCCTGATGCCTGGAAAATATTGCCAAGATTCTTATTATTTATTTGCAATTTTTTTATAGCGTTACTCGCCCATGGGCCTCAAAGCGCACGAAGAACAAGACAAGACATACTAACAGATGGAGCAGGATGAAGGCATCCTCAAATAGAATAGCTGGCTGGGGTCAAAGCCTAATCTAGATCTAGGTTAAACAAATGGATTTTGAGGAGGTTCTTGAACTCACTGCAGGATTTTTCAAGCCTTCGTTCGAGCAGTATTTTTATTACAGGCTAGGAGGGCCTGTACCTCAAAAGTAGAGCTGATGAAGGTTTTGAGATTAAACCTTGGCTGGAAACATTTTAATGGGTCGAAGGGCCACACATTACGGGCTGCTAGGGGAATGGCGAGACGATTCATGAGGTATTGAGAGGCTTCCTTATGAACACATTTTTAGGTTAGCGGAAATTTGTGCATGACCCGATGTGTAACTGGTAGCCAGTGAAGACTTTGTCTGGCCTCAGTAACATGTTCCCTGCGAGACAGCCCATGGACGGCTCTAACAGCTCAATTCTGTGCAACCTGCAGGGCCTGTATATTAGCCCTAGATGTCCCACCAGCAGACCATTACAATAGTCTAAGCGCAAGTTAACGAGCGCAGTGACTAGAGTAGATCTGTTTTTTAGTGAAATGTAGGGCAGAATGTGGTTCAGAAGATTAGACATATATCCACAGGAGGCCCAGACGCTAGAAACCTGAGGCTTCATGGAAGTTCTGCATCCAGTATCACACCCAAGATTTTCACCTTGCTTGACACATTAATTTGGTTACCGGCTATGGTGAAGCTCTTCTATTCTAGCAGCATCTTTTTTAGTCTTTGTCCAGATGCTAAAATCATCAATTCCGTTTTTTCGGGGTTGACTGCAAATCATCCAATCCTGAATTGTGTTGTAAATGCAAATGTTGGAGTCAGTGCTGTAGCATCCAGTTAATTCAACAATAATTTGTGGTTAATCTGCATAGTTCACCGACTGAACACCCAGGCTATCAAGTAGGGTGAGCAGGGACATGATGTACACATTAAACAGCAGAGAGGAAATGCATGACCCCTGGGGGACACCACATTTGGTCAGCATGGGTGTAGAGCTACCATTCTGTATGGCAACCCTGGCACTCGTAGGGCTAAGAAACAAGAGAATACAATGAGTGGCCAGAGCAGTTCGCTTATTCACTTAACCTGGTGACCAACAAAGAGTGATCAACCAGGTCAAAGGCTGCGGAAAGATCCAACAGCAGAAGGAGAGTAGGCTTGCCGTTGTCTATGATGTTAGCAATGTTGGATTTGAGATCGGTCACAGCCTTTTCCGTCCCGTGCCCATGACTAAAACCTGATAGTTGCAGATTTAGGATGCTATTGTTTTCAATAAAATCCAGAAATTGTGTATAAGCAACACAATCCAGGATTTTTAAGAGGAAATGCACATTTGTATTTGGACAGTAGTGTTTCGGAACATCAGGGTCCAAGTTGTTTTTCTTGAGGCAAGGAGTAATTCACGACTCCTTTAAGATCAGAGGAACTGTGGATTTGGTTACCCAAGGGGCAAGGGTGTCGATACAGGCTGTAAAAATAGTCGATGGGCAACTGTTGTCTAAACAAGATGCAGCTTTCATCCCCATTCATTATCTTACATATCTTAGCCTCAGTAAAAGGCTGGAACTGAAAAATACTGGGATTGCTGGGTATGGGAAGGACGGTATGCTGAACAGAGCACATTGAGCTAGCGCTCGTTTCCCTAGTGCTGAGCTGCTGACAATGAATGGACCGCTGATGGGCCAATATCTTCTTATTGAATTCATGTATGGATTGGCACCATGCCGCATCTTTAGGGGCAGATGTCATTTTAGGTGTTTGCCCTCAGATTCTTTGAGGACAGTAAATAACTCACGTGAGTTTGAGCGGGCTTAGCAAATCCTATCATTATAACTGAGATTTGGCTGCAAAAACAGATGATTAAGGTTCGAACTGCATTTATATATCGATCCAGACAGGAAGGAGAAGGATTCTTCCTCCAAGCTATCTCCGCTTTGCGCTTGACCTGGCGCAATGCAATGATGGTCTCCGAAACAATCACTCTTGGTTACTATTTTTCACAAGTGTGGATTTTTTTAGGGGCTAATGTGTCAATTACATCATTAATAGTGTTGGTAATATGCCTTGCAAGGCTATCAGCGCAAGAGAAGATGCCAATAGGGGATAATTTAGCCAGTAGATGAGAGGCTAGAACTGCAGGCTTAACCTTTTTTAGATTTCTTGTAATAACAGAATGTTTGGAATGAGAATCCAAGGAGGAAGGGTAAGGAGACATAAGCGTACCCTGCACTAGAAAATGATCCGACCATGGACACGGCACAATATTTATGTTGCTGGTGGTCACTTGATGGGTAAGGACCCAGTCAATTGCATGCCCTTCGCTGTGGGTAGCGGTGTGCAGCTTCTGAGTGAATGAAACCAATAGCGTCAAGGGCAGCAAGCAGTGCGACCGCCAATTCAGTACATGGGTTATTTGCCCACAAATTAAAGTCTCAGAACAATTACAGGGGTGGTTGCCCTAGTCAGGCTGCTGAGAAGGTTGATGAGCTGCTTCTCGAAAAGAGGAGTATTGGTAGGTGGCCTATAGACTACCACAATGGTGAGGGAGGTATTTGCATCACTTTTTACTTTAACAACCAAACTTTCACAGCTCTCGAGGGGAGGATGAAAATTTGCATGAGGTATGAGGAAAGCGTGGGAGGAAGTAAGCAATTAGAAAGGTCTGCTCTAAAGTGGAACATTTGGATTAAAGACATGGATCAGCTTTTCTTACTGGATAAGATGATTTGTAAACAGGGAGATTGCCCTCAGACATTGGCAATATCCTTGTCACTGTTGCTGCGTATTTCAAGATTGATGCTTGAGAACACATTGGGAGTGACTAATTGGGATAGGAGCAGAGGATGGGTTAAGTCAGCCATCATATGGAAGGCACTCAACCAAGAGGATGTTTTTGTCATCCTGTTGTACCACTGAGTAAGGTACTGAGGATTCCCCCTTCCAGCAACATACAAAAACCTAAAAAGGAGAAAACCTGTTTATTTGCTTGTGTTTTCTTGTAAAAGACCACAAGACTGGGAAATGAAACAAAAAGTTGGCACTTAAAATAAAGATTTGGACTGTTTGATAATGTTAACAAACCCTTCCCCCTTACTTTTTCTCCCCAATTCAAGGTTTGATCTTGCCCAGACCCCAGTTTAGGTAAGGTGTCGCAAATGTATTGCTGTGCCTGGGTGACAGTGGTTAGGCCTCGGCTCTCTAAAGAATAGGAACACTCGTCCTTAGCCAGTTCAGTGTCCCTCATATCTCCCATAGTTGCTAAAACTGCAGAAGCCTTTCAGCTCTCAGAATCTACTACAGATGTTTTACTTCGACCATTTGCGATCTCCACGCTAAATCCATTTCCTAACAAGACTAAACATGTATTTCAGGAAATGGGATCTAGAACCATGTGGATGAAAGACACTTACCTGGTTTTCCACTGATCCTGAACAGATACATGTACGCCATTGAGGTGGCGTGTATGAGGGGAAGGTGTTTCTCAATTTTTATTTTTTTATAGAAGCACATTTTTTTCTTTATCATAGATTTTCAAGGAGAGCACATTTCTTTTAACTTCTTTAGATAGACTTGCATCGCTATAAAAGAAAAGCGCGAGGTTGGAAAAATACAAGAGGCTAATGCAGACGTTTACCAATCAACTGGCAAACAGTAGCTTGGGAAGCAGGTAATGGACTGGGTAAACCGGTAATACACTTTCCTTACTTTCCCTAGGTAGTGGACTGGGTAGACCAGTAATACACCATCTTCCATCTAATCATATGTATGAGTGAATACCAACAGACTGACTGCTAATAAGGCGTCCTAGAAGTTCAGGACCTATTGATCATTCATAGATTAGCAGGTCAGTAATATTTTTTGGTACAGATGGTTGCCAAAAAGGGCGCTTTGTGGCATTGCAAACATACTCAATACATTACTGGCAGCACAACCCTCTTCTGATACACTGGAAAGTTAACAGTGCATACAAAGCCAACTCACACAAACGTTTTATGATATAAAACATAATGCTTGAAAAACCAATTGCATTTATTTTCCTCATCGAAAAGTTTAATTCAAGCAACATTACAGCGCCGGCTACCTCTCTGGAAAATTACGCCATCTGGAATGTGGCGAACTGCTGCTTCCCGATTCTCTAATAATTATCCATCGCTTTATAACCACAAATAGGCACAGTTTCCGCAACATAAAATGTCCTGCATGTATGTACTAAGATGTCTGGTGAGGTTTCTTTTGAAAGTACGGTTTCCACTAGCATATGTGGTATTATTTTCATTCCGACATTCTGCAGCTGCTCATCTTATTAGTCTACACTCACCCTTGCCAAGAAAGGAAAGCTGCCATTGCAAATTCATTGAGCAATGTGGAAAACACTATAAATATTCACTGATTAAGTATCGGATCCAATCCCACACATATGGTCGATGCAGACTTTGGAAACGTCAAGGTATATGAATGATAGCGGACCGATGAAGATAGCAGGAAAATGTAAGGCAGCATATATTTTTTGGGAAATCTCTTAAGAGGAGGAGATGCATGCCATATTTTTAAAACGGGGATCTTTTTTTAGATCAATGATAACAGACCATCAGATTTCACCTAAGCCATTGTTTATTAATCACGTCTTTATGCATCCAAGTACTGCTATAGTCATGGCTCCTCCAGATGTGCAAGTGAGACAGGAGGGGACGTTTAATGTGTGTTTTGACAATTCTGCGGACTCCTAAATCGAAGCAAAATTTGAACAATGCCATCACTGCCAGCCTTTTGTCAAACTTATTTTGTTGCTATAGCAACAATTTGGAGATATTAAATATTGATAGATCACGCCTGATATTTTTTGCAGGTACTTTTTGGACACGTTTTTTTCTTCCAAAGCTTTTTATATGCTTACAATTTTTCTTGTTTTGTCAGCAGTGCAGCTACCCTTTTACTCCTTCCTCTAAAATTCCTCTTGCCTTTGGCCTTCACTAAACATTGCTGGTTGACACTACTTCTATCACAGCAGATTTCTATACGGCAATTCTGATGACGTAGATATTCAATCAGAACAAGAGCCAACCCAAACTGTTTTTCTAAATGAATAGTAAATAGCCTTCAAAGTTATGTTGGCCAATTTGGAAACCTTTTCCGCTCCCTAAGGTTCAGTTCAGAGGATTGCATTCATGTGTTTGTGCCATGATGCAAGCAGACAGCTTTTTTGGACACTTGTGACCGGTGATCTCAGCAAGTTATACTTACATCATCTGCCAAGGCTGCCGCCTCGTTGATTACAGGTACAGGGCTCTGCCTCTCGTAATAGTGAAGCTTTTCATGAATCTGAAAGACAATTCAACGACACGATTAGATCACTCGGCAAAGGAAGTACACATGACAAAAGGCTACAAAATAAAGACCCTTAAAAAGAATCTTAGCAAACATAGTGGAAAAGGGGATGCCATTTACTTTCAATTAACTGCTAAAAATAAAAGCTAGTACAGAGATCGTCATCAACACGTAAACAAGCCCACAGAAAAATAAAAAAAACAAGGCATGTGATTTTTCCAGTTTAAAAGTATGCGTCCACCTTTCGTCAATTTTTATTTAGAATCCATTACAGGACATGTCCGTGCAAAAACACGGCTACAACAGCAGTTTAACGTTTCAGAAAACCGCTCTCCATGCCCATATATGCGAGATGTACATCAAAGACATGACCAAATATGGAATTTGTTCATAAAGTATGTGTCCTTGCTCAAAGTACCCAAATATTAGTGTGCCCAAAAGTCTGGGTTTTGCCGAACTGTTCCAGAATGGGGCTCTATGCCCCCATCCTGAGAGGTTTTCATTTAAAATCCTGTGCCGGTTTTGCCAAATCCCAGCTGTAAGAGTGCCAATCTTTACCTCAGTGGCTGTACACACGTTTACCACTAAATCAACAAAAGTTATAAAGAAAGTAAATAATAGCAGTTCTGCATTTTTTCCACTTAATCAGATTTTACAAGGCAGTTTGTATTTTGTATTTTATTTGGATTTATATAGTGCTTATCTTGACAGCTCACATTCGCAGTTAGCAAGGTCTCCATGCATGAGGTTCAGATTTGGGACTCTAGAACTAGGCTGTGTTCAGAAAGTCTGGAATGCTGGATCCACTGATTGCTGTCCGTTTGTGAGGGGTTACAGAATCATGGTTTAATGCATTACTCTTTTTCCCCCTTTACAAGGATTTGAGGTTTGTTTATTCGACTCCCCTGCTAAAACTGCACCCTATTCGATACATCAGCGATGCTATGCAGTTGTGTAAAACAAACTATCACAGGCTCTTTCTTTCAGTTTCTAACTTTGTATACAAAGCATGGCTCTGCAGAAGAAAAGGGGTTAGTAGCCCTGTTTTTTAGTTATACGTGAACTTGTTTTATTTTCATCTTTTATATTTCTGTCTTAATTATATTAATCTCCTTACATACACATTATTATGAATGAATGGATTATTAGATCAACCCTTATATGCCAACTGTTAATGCATTTTAAATGTTGCTTTTATGATAAAAGTCAAAATAAAGCTACATGATGCTGATAATATGGTACATAAAATCGTGAAGGTTCGAAAAAACGATATCTGAAATCAGTAAAAGAGCGAGGGAAGAGGAGAGAAGATAAGCTTTCAATTGAGAGCGAAAGAGGAGTAGTTTAGAAGTTGAGCCTACATCAGGGAGTTCCACAGCTTTGGGTGAAGAGAAAACATTAATGGAAACGAGAGGGGGCACAGGGAGTCTTATGGGAGGTTAGAAGGTAGAGATGCATTGACTGAAGAGGTCAGCATTGAGTGTAGGCCGAGATGAGAGCAGCAAGGTAAGGAGGGGCTAGTCCATGATAGCACTTGAAAACAATTGAAAGAAACTGGAAACAGAGACGGGAGTCTAATGGAAGAAGGGGGATGCTCATGAGAGCTAGGGTAATAAAAGAACGTGGGGATAGAAAGAAAAGAAGGCGGATTGGAGCATTAGAGAGCAGAGGTGGGTGAGATGCAAAGAAGCAAGACCACGAGAAGAGCGGAGCAGTAATGAAGACGGGGAAAAACAGAGGCTATAAGGAGCTTAGGAGTATGGAAGGATAGAAATGGATGACTGGCGATTGTTGTGTAAATGAAAGCGACACATGAGCAGTAAAAGAAATGTGGGAGAAGAAAAGTGAGGAGTTAGTTAACGTTTCGAGTGGAAGACTAAAGAAAATTGGAAAGGAGGAAAACTAGAGTCCAGGGGGACAAGGAGCGCAACAAGGGAAGTAAAGAACTTCTGATTTAGAGTGGTAAGACATAAAAAGGATGAGGACATCCAAGATTGTACAGCAGAAAGACAGTCAGAAATAGTGAGTGATTCATAGAAGGAAGAAAAAGAGAAGAAAATGTGGGTGCCATCCCCATAGAAGTGCGATGATAGACTGAACCACTCAATGAGTGAAAAAAGTGGAATTGTGTAAATAAAAGCAAAGCAAAGGGCCAAGCACTGAACCTTGAGGAACACTGTAAGGAAGAGAGGATGAGGAGAAGAGTTTAAGAGACAAATTAATTACCTGACTGTGCCACAGAAACTGCTTGAGAAATAGTATCACAGCCAAACAACCTCAAATACCAGCCAGGGCTTAGAATCAAAGACAAACCTGTGCAGTTTATACCCAGGTGCATGATTGCAATTTGCTGTTGCTAGCCCGTGTTCCCACTAATGTCTAATTCTGGCAGCCTCTAGTGCTACCTTTATGTTGGTTGTTAGTCCCGTTTTTTTTTTTATTTTGGAAGCTGGCCAACCTACCAAATATAGAAAGTTCAGGAAAAACATCAAAACACACAATTCTGCATTGCTGATTATTGGTTTTGTCACTCCAACTACTATTTATAAGCTTATTAAAATATTTAACTAGTGCACAATAGCCGTGCAGGGCAGCTCATTACTGGATGCTCGCCTTGCATAGCTCATCCATCCTCCAATTATATGACTAACAACCTTTTTTCTCCCCAACACCTGGGAATTAAACATTTTGTGGGTTGCAACATACTCCAAACAGAGTTTAGGACATGAAAAGAAAAAACGAAAAAAGATGTGATGCAAACTATGAATACTCGAATAGCAAAGGCCATACATTTTACCGCCATCAAAACGCTTTGTTCGCAAAACATGCACGGATTTACATAGCTCACATACCAAAAGAAATTATATGTTTACACATCTAGGTGGGGCTTGATGAATCCAGAGTTCTCTTAAATTTTATTTACGAGACATCTTTTGCAAATCTTGCTAACAATCTGCTAATTTGCATTTAGAATACTTGTAATCGCCTCGTGTGCTCAATACTGTACAGGTGTGCAAAATAAGCCCCAACCAGGGAACCAGGTTCGTGGGAAATTTAACACATGTGGCAAATATTTCATGATGGTCTGTACTTGAATTTCAGTGTACAGATGAGTTCCTGCCAGGTGCCAGGAAAACCACATGTTTAATCACAAACCTAAACAACCAAATAACAGAGGTTACATTTGCTCAATGTGCACTGAAAACATTTGATTCTATGTGCGGCAAAATTATTGGCAATAAAGGTAGCCTATGGACAGGAAAATAAGTATTTGCACAAGATAAAACCATTTTGTTCAAGTGGTGAAATCCTACCTGGGTACAGTCCTTCCGGCTTCAAAGTCACCAACTTCGCACATAACCAGATGGCCCCTCTTTCTGCTACATGACAGTTTTCTGAGCCAAGCTAGTGTTTGACTGGTGTTCGTTAGTGAAAAACATCCTCGTATTTATCATTTATAAACACTGGAGGAGTGAGGGGGAAATGGAATTAGCTACTTACTGATCAGCCAAGAATTAATGCTGCCCGCACACATTGTCCGAGACCACGCTCTTCAGCGAGAAATACATTTTATTCAGCTTATTGTATGTTATTTTTAAAACATGTTACACTTGAAAACATTTTTTTATTAATTGTTGCATACTCTGCAGGGCAAGGTCGGCCCAGACTTTGGGTGCGAGTAATAGTTGTTGCTCAGATTGTCGTTTTAACTTATTGGAACAGTCCGATCCCTGGCATAGTCCGCTTTCCACTCTCAGTACCGAAAAGGTAATTGACAAGCTCTGCTGGCGCACCAACGCCCAACAGGCACAACGCGGCTGAGTTCAAGACTGGTTTAGAGACAGATTTTCCTAACTCCTACACTCTCGGAAAGAGCCATTAGTCAACATTCTAATTTGAAAGAATTTTTCTAACCATTCTCCAGACGTCAACGCTATTCTCAAACTGAAGAGTGAGAATTTGTACTACACTATCCGTCTCACTAATAGTTACTGCACTAGCAATCTCCAGGCTAACAAGTTGCTATCAGCATTTCCAAACACTTCTCACATAGTAACTAAGGGATTACATTGCCTATTGGTGAACACTAGATCAGTGGTAAAATTAGATTCTCGATTCATGATCGAATGTTTTTACGTGCTTTTGCTCACTGAAACATGGATCCCCGATAGTTACAGTTTATTGACAAATATGGCACTTGCCTATAAATGCAGCTCTAAATCTAGATTAGCCAAGAAAGGCAGAGGATTGTTGATTATCCATAAATCAGATTGAAGTATCACACCACTTCTAACATTTCTATGGCAACAGCAGAGCTACTTGCATGTCATACGCAAATTCATGCATCATTCACCATTGTTCTAACATAGTCCCCCTTGACCCCAAGGGAATGTTTGTCCACAAGCTCTGTGAAGCCTCGTTTGATGTTTTTATTGCAAAAAAAAAAAAAACAAGCACCTAGTTCTAGGAGACTTTAATTACTAGACAGGGACCCTGTAGCCATGTACTTATTCGAATCACTTCAAGACCTTGGCCTGGAAGCATTGCTTAATTTCTTAACACATAGCTGGACACACCCTAGATCAACTATTCTCGGAGCATTTAGAATTAGATCTGGAGCACATGCTTTCCTTTTCTTGCACCAACCATTAAGGCATTCCATTTCAAATGTCGGTTGTTCTATGTAAATCATATAAAACCCAGTTAGCCTCTTCCACTCAGTCCCGTTCCTGGAAAAGTGTCACTAAAGAACTGATACAGAACAGGTAAACGGTTAATCAGTTGTTAAACCTTACTAACAATCCCAACAAGACCATCGAAAGGTTAGATTTCCGTACATTGGAGGTTATAAAAAGAATTGTCCCATTAAACTCAGCTAGAACACAATCAAAACAGACCCAAGGAAAAAAAAAAGAAAAAACTTAGACCAACTGTTTTATAAAAAAAGATAATTAAGGCAAAAAAACGTTATTCTAGTCAGAAAATGGAGGCTGCTCGAAACTGCAAAAAATGTATTTGCTTTGGTTATGGACCAGATTGCCCAAATCAGGAAATTTAATTTAAGGTTCCATTCATCATCATCATCATCCTTCAAAGTTTATTCGGATTAAACATCCATCAAACACATACATTAAGAACACATAAAAATCAGGTTTTCAACAATCAATTCATCACATTACAGAATAAAAATGGAGGCGAAATTTACAAACTCAAAACCTTAAACATATAGGTTAAAACTCTACACCTCAAAACAGTTGAAACATCTAACCCCTTAAAATCCCTTTTCTCAGGTACATTGCTCTTTTCAAGTAGGACAAGAGGGCCCAAGCAGTCAGCTCAGATTCAGCCGTCAGTAGTAACAATAATGCTGGCCTATAAAGGCGGATATTAGTAATCTCAACTAACTGGAAGATGGTACGCCTTCTGATATCCTCATATGCAGGGCAAAATAGTAAAAATTCTTCAGGTCTTCCCTTGCCGTCCCACACACTGGGCATCTTGGATCATTAGGGAAGCCTGGCCATTTTTCCATTTTGCCCCTTAACTGTAGGCAATCAAACCTTGCCATTGTTATAAGCCATCTTTCCTTTTTCGAGACCCACATGAGGCAAGGCTGGATCTCAGATACCCTGCTTATCAACAGATGTTGGCTTTCAGAATAGGTTGCCCGTTCCGAGTTGGCCTGCTTTTCATGTATCCCTTGATGCAAGACCTCCTTGTACACTCAGTTGCTTGGGAGACAACACTGCATCAGGGGGAAACCGAACCTGAATGTTACTAGGGCACAAAGACTCCTTTGCATACGCCAGCCATGGGATTTTGCACCAACTTTACATACTACTAATGCATCTAATAATAAAATGGCATAGGATTGCATGCTGGTTTGCTCATAGGCGTAGCCAAAAGCTAATAGGGGTGACTGCCCATTCATCCTCACAAAACTCCATCCCCAATTCCCTGTGGACAGATGCACAAGCGGTTGAGTCCGGGAGCCCCAAAAGCTGTTTGAAGAACTTGTTTTCTTTCCCCTGAAGTTCCACAGTCTTTGTATGATCCCCACAGTGGGGCTCCATACAAAGTGGCCACTTTTGTTTGAGTAGCATAGACCTTCAGGACCGGTTTCAAAGTCTGACCCTTGCACCTCTAGGTGATCAAATTCTTGAAAATTATTTTACTCTTGGGATGATTTCCCCATTACAAAGCATGGGGTGCATCTTAGCAGGCCTCTTCCTTCCTACACACCCCATCACTGCAGACTTGGTGGAATAGATTTTTAGCCCCAACGCATTCATAAGGTTTGCGAAGGTATCGATCAAGGCCTGCAGGGCCCTTGGTGTTCTGTCCATAAGAACAGGGTCATCGGCACAGGCCAGAACCGGAAAGGCCCTACCACCCAGGCTCAAATACTCCATGCAGGTACCCACAAAGGCCTTCAGGAGCCCATTAATGTATAGTGTGAATAATATTGGGGCGAGCACACACCCCTGCCGGACCCCCATCCCATCACTGAAACACAAGTTTCCATTCATAAGCAGCTATTCCTGGAGGTTGACAACAGTGAGGATTAAACCATTAACTGAAAGAAGTCAATCTTTGCATGTTCTACATTTGACTACAATTGAATGCCATTAAAAACAGAAGTGGACCTGTTTGGCCCAAACAAATGTTTAAGGACACTTCCAAACTCCCCTCTTTGCCTTACGGGCTCGAGCATGGTCTATGCACCCAAAATAAAGAACATGGGCTGTATTTGGCAAGCAAACCTTGGAAGTGAAAACCAGGTTGCTGCCAAGGTGCAGTCAGTTTTCTATTCTCCATGACTTATGCATCTTGGCATCCCTTATATACCAACAAAAGAGCCGGTAGTGGGTGCACTTGTTAACTCCTTTCTAGACTATTGCAATAGTCTACTCACAGGATGCCCGGTGAAAATTGAAATACTTGCCAAGTCGATATAATGCATATTAAAAAATGAGCTAAAAACATGGCACTGGTGCGCTGCCATTTTGGACATTTACTTTCATAACCGCAATGGAAGTATACGTTTTTATGAACCCAATTAAGCAGACATGAACTCTGCCACGGTTGCAATGTTTATATTTGAAAGCGGGTGAGTTCATTTAGAGGGATAGTTGGTGCATTGTTCGATCAAGGCAGCACGAAGAAGTGAGTCAGAGCTGGGCAGGTGCAGTGATAAGGGGTGCTGGATTCACATGCTCATGAATATTCCTAGTCGTCAGGCTGGGAATCCTCGGTAAAGAAAAAATCAGTATCAGTTTCGTTTCTGATCTGTCTTTCGTAGTAGTAACCAATCCCTGATCTCTGCGCCATACTGACCACAGCCAATGACTGCCATCTCCCTAAGCCCCGCCTCTGGCAGCCATCTTCAGATTTGGTAGCACGTGAAGTGGCAGTATGACCAAGTGAAGAGCCGCAGAGGGGTAGGCGGGAGGGTTCGCATGTGAATCCATGCCAGACCCATGCTGGAGAACAACAGTTACAGGTAAGTAACTTGTTCCTTCTCCAGCATGGGGTCTGGCATGGATTCACATGCTCATGAATATAAGAATACATAGCAGTACACACATGCACAACCACGGGAGGTGGCAAAGGCTCAACATTATGCAATACAACAACTCAACATTAAGCATCTCTTACCTCCTCACCAGGCTCACCTTAAGCGAACAGGTTGCGCAGCACTGCTTGGCCGACCCTGGACTCCTCCCTGGAATCCCGATCGACGCAGTAGAATCTCGTGAAGGTGTGCGTCGACCTCCACGTAGCAGCCCTGCAGATGTCCAGCAGGGGAACACCAGATAGGAACGCCGTAGTAGCAGCGATCGCTCTGGTCGAATGGGCTCTCGGACGGCCTGGCAGCGGTCGGTTAGCCAACCGGTGGCAGTGCATGATGCAGCCGGAGAGCCATCTGGAAATAGAAGACTTCGAGAGAGCCTTCCCTTGATTCATAGGTCCAAAGTTCACAAACAGCTGTGATGTCCTCCGAAAACTCTTCGTGCGGTCCACGTAGAACTTCAGCGCTCTAGCCACATCCAGCGAGTGCAAAGTCCTCTCGGCCGGCGACGAAGGAGACGGGAAGAAAACAGGTAACACCAGGGGCTCGTTAAGATGGAAGTCCGACGGCACCTTGGGCATAAAGGAGGGGTGCATCCTAAGCACCACCCTCGAGGCATGGAATGTCAAGTACGGTGCTTTGCAGGATAGGGCCTGGATCTCTCCCACTCGTCGTGCGGAGGTAATGGCCACCAGGAATGCAGTCTTCCATGACACAAACTTCATCGGTGCGGAGTGCATCGGCTCGAATGGGGGCCCCATGAGCTTAGTCAGCACCACGTTAAGTTCCCACGCCGGGGCCGGGGCCTTCACCGGCGGAAACGACCGGAACAGTCCTTTCATAAATTCTTTCACCAATCGAGGAAGGTCCAGGATGGGGCGCCAGCCGCCCGTCTTCTTCCTGACGAGGAAGTACCTGGAGTACGCCCCGGAGCCTCTTCGGGACGGGCTCGATGGCGCCTTTCCTGAGCATCGCCCGTACTTCCAACAGCAGTTGCGGGACGTGATTTTTCCTTCCTGGCCACACGTGGAATGTGAGGGCACTTCTTCAGGAATTCGATAGAGTGTCCTCTTGCCAGGGTATCCAGCACCCAACGATCGGTGGAGATGGACTTCCACACGCCGACAAACTTCGTCAGCCGGCCTCCCACCGGGGTGCTTCGGTGGGAGCCAGAGGCCACGGCCGGTTCAGTCCTGCTTGGAGGTGGTGGCCTTGCCGACGGCGGCGAGGCGCTCCCTGCTTGCTGCGACCCCTGTAGGCCTCCTGAGACGAGGAGCGTGCCGCCTGGTGGTAGGACGACGAGCCACCGCTGGATCCCTTGGAGGCCCCCTGTCTGCCTCCGGAGCTCCGAAAGGGCCGTCGTTGCTGAAGGGCTCCTAGGGCGCGGGCCGTCTCCGTGTCCGTCTTTATGGTTTGGAGGGATTCGTCCACCGCCTTCCCGAACAAGTTGCTGCTGTCGAACGGCATGTCCAAAACCCTGGTCTGGACGTCCTGACGGAAGTCGGTCGCCCGGAGCCAACCCCGTCGTCGTAGGCAAACTCCGTTGCCCAACTGGTGGAATCCGGTATCTGCAATATCAGTTGCCACCGTTATGGCGTGGTCCAACGCCACCTCGCCTTCTTGAAGTATTTCCAGGGCCTCGGACCTCTTGTCGTCCAGTAGGAAGTCCAATATGGGGGCCAGCTTAAACCAGAGGTCCCTGTCATAACAGGCCACGATCACCAGGGCGTTTGCCGCTTTGATCATCGTCGTCGACGAAATGACCCGTCGCCCCATGGCGTCCAACTTCTTTCCCTCGCCGTCCGGAGGGGAATTCAACGTTGAGGCTCCTGACCCCGCCGCTTTCTTCTTCGCTGCCGCCGAGACGACCGAGTCTGGCGTTGGCTGGGCCCTGAGGCACAGGGGAGCGGTCTCGGGGACCCGGTACTTCTTCTCGTACCGGTCCCGTTTGGCTGGTGCCGTGGGGGGTTCTTGAGTATCGACAGGCCCTCCTCCCAGATGTCATCAATTAGAGGCACCGCGATGACAGTCTTCCTCTTGGCCTCCTGGCGCTGATAGAGGAAACCTTCCTTTTTCTGCTCCTCCGGGCAGAGCTGGAACAATTCGGACGCCCTGGCGATCATGGCGTGGAATGAGCCAATCTCGTCGGGCGGAGATGCCCGTGCAACGGGAGACGGGAGACCCGTTCCCTCGTCGTCGCCCTCAGAACCCGTCGTCGAGCCCACTGCACCCTCATTTCCCGACTCGTGGGGGGATGAGGAGGGAACTGCAGGCCTTATGGGGGCGAGCGGACGAGAGGGTTGGGTTCTCCGTCGTTTGTTCTGAGGACTTCCCGACGGGCCAGGTTGCGGGTCCTCCGGCCTGGGCCGTGGTAATCTCGTCCTTATCTCAGAGCATAAGGACTGGATTGCAAACAAAATGGCCGCCGAGCTATCCTGAGGCCTAGGTTCCGGCTGCGCCGGAAGGGAAGGCTGCTCTTCCTCGCCGTCTTCCTCGGTTATCTCCCGAGGATCTTCCTTGCGGGACCGAACCTTCTCGAAATGTACTTCGAGATTCCTCGCGACCTCGGTCATTTCCCCCTCCGAGGCTGACTCCGAGCTCGAGGAGGCTACCGTCCCCCCCCCCCCTCTTGTTCCATCATGGGGCCATGACGATGGGCTGAAAAGAGGATTCCCTCCTTGGCGGCAGGGAAACTCTAGTCCCGGAGGCAGTCTCCGCTGGCGGGGTCTCTGCCGGCTTGGCCAGAGTCACCGCGATCCCCTCGATAGAGGCCTTTGTCTGCTGGGTAGGGGCCTTCACCACCTTAGGTGCGTCCTGGGCCTTCTCCTTAGGGGGAGGGGCGACGCCTCGCTCCCCCTCTCCCGAGATCGGACGGGGCTTCTCCCGAAGCTTACCCGTGGTCTCGGACTTCCTCTTCCCCGAACTGGAGCGCTGGCTCGTGGTTGACGGTGCCGGGGAAGGTGCGCCCTGCCTGGCGACCGAAGAGCCCGACCTTTCGACGCTCCCAGAGCCAGCGGACTCGCAGCGCTTGGCCTGGTGTTGGGCCCCCGTCGCCGGGACGCCCGCACAGGACTTAGAAGCCTGCTCGGACCCTTTCTTCTTCTCACCCGTCGAGCCCTTCTCCAGCCAGCTGGCGAGATGAGATTGATGGTCCCTCATGGTCCGCTCCGACAAGTTCTTGCAGAACTGGCAGTCCTTCTCTACATGAGTCTTGTCCCCATGAAGACAGTAGAGGCATCGCGAATGTTCGTCCTCCTTAAACACATTCTGCAGCCCGCATCCAGGGCAGCTGCGAAACAGCTTGGGTCCGGGTGACGAACTCGCGTCCTGGGCCATCTCGAAGTAGGCCGCGAATCTTCTGGAATCCTCCAAGAGGTTGATTCGACGAAATCTTCACCCTTGAGGGGCGTAGGAAAATCCCGCAATGGGTACCCGTTAACGGGAGTAGAAACGGTGGAGCTTGAGGCTCCATTAACCGAAAAAATTTGAAAATTCACCTGAAAAAAGCAGTAAAAGCTCGAGAGCTAAGCACGAGGACTCCCAACACTTGAACGTGCGGTAAAAATCTGAAGATGGCTGCCAGAGGCGGGGCTTAGGGAGATGGCAGTCATTGGCTGTGGTCAGTATGACGCAGAGATCAGTGATTGGTTACTACTACGAAAGACAGATCAGAAACGAAACTGATACTAATTTTTTCTTTACCGAGGATTCCCAGCCTGACGACGGGGAATATTCATGAGCATGTGAATCCATGCTAGACCCCATGCTGGAGAACTGGATTTTCCTACTCTGTGCTTGTTGGCTGTCCTTCAGCCGGGGACGATTTGGCAACCAACAGTGGGCGGGGATCATTTCCCCACAAGAAGAGGTAGTAGCTTCAGAATTTGAACGCCGAGAGGGAGGAGGCTCCGCTCCAGACCCCGTTAGAACGTGTGATCTCTCTGCCCACCTGCCTTGGGACGGGGTAGTGACGAAGTGGCCGAGATGAAGCTCTATTCAACTATTCATGTTGATAAACGTGTTTATGTATAACCAACCTCATTCATTTAGTGCGTTTGGTGTATGTTTTTGTTATGTGAATAAAGGGCCTGTAAAGAGCCAATCATATTTTAACTATTGGTCCAAGTGTGGGTTATTGCCTCCCTGAGTCCAAGAACTTTTGGTCTGTGTGGTCTGGTAAGTGATCTCTAGGGTAACTGCCCAAGATGCAAATGCAAAACAGTCCATCTCTCCTATCTTCTGACAAGCTATTACTGGTAGTACCACCACTCCGCTGCTCTTCCTCTGGTGACCAATGATTTTCAGTCTACAACTCCCAAACTATAGAATAACATACCTTGGAATCAACGCAAAATCAAAGATCTTGCTTGCTTAATCTCTTTAAACCTTTCTATTTAATTCTTATTTTTCTGCAGTATTCTAGTTCATAGTCTTGCTGGAGTCAAAATGTTTCAAGCATCACTTGCAACAAGATGCAGTTCTGCCAGGTTTTTGGTAGCGCTATAAAACCTCTCAGATCAAATTATGTACATAAAAGATTTAACTGCAACTGAATCCATGACAGACCAACTAGTACACCACTCTGCACAAAAGCTTGATATTAGGAAAGACTTCAACAACATACCTTATAAATTGTAAAAGCCCAAAAACAATTGAATCGGAATGAAGGAATCCATTTTGCAACTGCTAACTGCCAAAAGTTTGGGATCCCCGCTAGACCAGCTTCTCCTTAAAATAGCCTGCAACATAGCCCCTCTTTTACAGAAAAATCTAATATCCATTAAACTCTTCACTTCCCACAGGATTTTTCCATCAATATGGAGAAAAAAAAATCAAGCATTAAACCTTTACTTAAGAAGCCCGCACTAGAACCCTCAGACTCAGGAAACCACCCTATATCTTAATTTCCATTTCTACCAAAGCTATTGGAACGGACGGCAGCCTTATTAACTCAATTTCTCATTGAAAATTTTGAAATCTTAAGATGATTCTCAGTTTGGGTCCTGTACATCTTGCAGCAAATAACTAATCACCACAGCAATTCTAAATATATTGAGAGTAAACGTAGACAAAGGGGGCACTAGTGCATTAATTCGTTAAGCTTTTTCAGCCACATTTGATATGGTGGACCTCCAAATTCTCTATTCCACACTCAAAGAATATGGTTTTAGAGATACATTGCTTAGGTGGCTAAACAATTTGTTAACAGACAGATCCCAAAAGGTCCCCCTTGGTTCAGTCGCTTCACAGTTTACCACCCTGGCACTCCGCATTGCCATCTATTACTGTTTAATATCAAATTAATTCCGATTAGTGCCTGGGGTATCCAGAACTTTGTGGATAAAAAAAATATAGATTAGATCTGGGGATGATAAAGAGGGTGCAAATTGCACAGAAGTCAGGTGGGGGTAACGTAGACAGGGAACTGAATGTTTTGTGATAGCTTGGGTGCTTATGGATCCATTAAGGTGTACCATAGTGTGACAAAACAGTATTCGTCCCTTCTTCCCAAGGGGGAGCCACCCCTTTGATGCTAGGGTGGTGAGCCTGCTCCGCAAGACCCTTGCCTAGGGGTCTGGGAAAGTGCGACATCACTAGGAGTGCTCTCCCTTAGGGGACAAGGACTCCCATTGCCAAAGGGAACTCCTATACAGGAGAAGCAGGGAATGCAATACAGAGACGCTGGAGGACGGGCATAGCATACAGAGGGAGAATCACTGTCAGGACAGAATCAGAGGAACCGTCCAAAGAGGTTGCGTGACCACGAAGATGCCGTGGTGGGCCTGGGGCCCCCGCGACTACGCAGAAACCTGGATGATAGGCAGCGGGGAAAGCTTCCGCCTGTCGCTGTTGAGGGACCGAAGCTAGCTACAGAGAAGTCGAGACTGGAGCAACCGGGAAACCAAGAAGCGAAAGAGGTGGGGAACTTTCAAAACCAATATGTCAGAGGAACAAGCCAGAGCGAAAGGAAAGTGTTTGAGGCTATATTCAAGAGAATATTAAGAGTTGATTGCTCGGGAAAATCCACAAAAACTCGCGTTTACAGTGGAAGGGCTAGAGTTAGGTAATTTTGGACAGAGGACAGGACTTTCATTTGGACAACCACACTGACGAAGAGCACCCACATTTCTTAGATAGGGAATACCCTTTAGAATAGAGAGAGTTGGGCCTTTTTGCTTATTGTTTAATAAATAAGTGTTCATACCATGCCACCACTTTGTCCGACTCCTTTCTCCAGCATGCCACACAAAGAAATCCATAGTGCTTGCAAGCAGCAACAAGCTACTGATTGATCCAGCGAAATAAAAGTCAAACTCAATCGTAATTCAGACAACATGAATACAAGGTCCATCATTTTGCCACTACATGACACCTCTCCTTGCCAGTTCTTTTGCCATAATTACACCATAGAATGGTGTTCAGTTCATTTTGAAACACTCCAATTATGACAAATATTGAAGAGACAGGATGACTGATCTGCGCAGAATCAAACCATTTCTTTTTTTCAAAAGAGAAACGGATGCTAGGATTAGAGCCTAGATCTTCTCCCCCTAAAAGGTTTAACTTTGTAGCCAGGCTGCACAGTTCCCCTTTCTGCTCATCTCGAGTCTGGATTAACTGTACCATATTATGCTGGTGTTCCGTTTAATTATTTGCCCTCCCACATTTTGCATCTAAAGAATGAGGAGTGCAGAGAGCTAGAATGATGTGCCCAAACTAACTCCTTTTTGGCCAAATGGGAAAGCTGGGATTACAATCCATATATTGTTCCAGGCTTTGCAGTTTTGCCACGAGCCCAGACCCAATCTCTCAGACAGCATTTAATTTAAACATTAAAAAAAAAAAAAGAAAAACATTGATGTAGAATTTATTTCGAAGCTTTGCTGTATTTGGCAGATACGTAAAAAGGAGCATAGGGAGATCGTTTTTCCCCCCCAAGATCACAGATTTGGTCAAATACGGAAGCCGAATTGGAATTCAGATCATCAGATTCTGAAACTTGCAACCTATTAACTGGACCTTACTTTCCACTGCTTTGAGTTCCCCTTTGCTTCTCCCAGTTTCTCTTTCTGCCATTATGCCTGTGGTTTGTTTGGGTAGTGTGGAGGGAAGGGGGACAGGAGCTTGTGGGAGCACAGAATAAGGGGGTGCTGTTTCTGTGTGGATGTGAAGGATGAAGGTTGGCAATGTGCTTCTGAAGGACAGATGAGAAATATTTGTGGTACTTTTGGCCATGTACCTTGAGAGGTCGGTTGGCAGGTGGTGCTATGCTTCCTTGGAGAGGATGGGCAGTAGTGAACTGCCAGTTGAAGGGCGGGTTGTTTGAGTGCTAGAATGGACCCATGTGGATGGTTGGTTCGATAGTGTGCAAAACATGTTCATGTTGGGCAATTGGATGGGGTGAGGGTAGGTGGGCAGTTTTAGTTTGTCTGTGAAGGAGGAGTTGGGCTTAGCTAGAAGACTCTGTAATATAAGGCTAAAGTGCTGACAATTGCTAGTCCTGCAGTACCATGTGAAAATTACGCCAGAAAAAAAAATTGCCAGTGGGTCGGTGTTTCTACCTTGACTGTTTAAAAGCCTTCCTGCAAGAACTGGTGTGATTTACCATTCTAAACTGCTTGATAATAGTAATGGTGCACATTTGAAAAAAACATCACCTCCCAACATTATTTATACCAGTCCAGCATTATAGCGTAGTGACCTATACAGACTGGTGGTCATTTATTAATACTGCAAAATCCCAACATTGCTGCTGCCCAGCGAGTTGATTATATAATATCCTGAACATTGCTGGCTGGGCTCAATTTTGCTAATTTCAGAATTACTGTTCTCTTACCTGCTGGTCAGTACTGCACATTCTGTATAAACGCCCTTATTCTCACTGTCTGGGATGCCTGGATCCCATCACTGCACTATTATGGCCTGTACATTGGGGCTTATTAGTCAACATACAACAAAAATATGCTTAAAATGCAGAGAGAGACACCGTGCGGGGGTTGCCGGGAAGGCAGTGCAGGAGTGCGAATGGCGGGGAGGGGACCTGGGCCCGAGATCAGAGGGTGGCCAGGTAACCAGTGCAGGTTCAGTGTCAGCCAGGAAGTCAGCAAGGGAGAGGAGGAGAAAAAGCAGACGCAAAGAGAAAGGTTTTGAGGTGCTTCTGGAACCGAAGAGGATTCTCCTCAAGTTTCAGCGAGGCAGGGAGGCTGTAGCAGAGGAAGGCCCCAGCCCAAGAAAGATCTACCACCAACTCGTTGCTTGGAGAAGCGACTGACCCTGAGGGTCAGTGAGGCAGACGAGCGAAGAGTTTGAGAAGGAAGGTATTTAGGAAGAGAGTTGAAGGTATTGAGGCTCCAGGCCCCAGAAAGCTTTGTGGACGATGCAGAGGGTTTTAAACTTAATCCTCGCAGCCACTGGGAGCCAGTGCAGAGATTTCAGTCCTGGAGAGATACGATCCCTGGGCTTGAGGCCAAGGACAAGTCTCGCAGTCCTGTTCTGAATAAGAGCGGGGAGTAGAAGCAGGCAGATTTAGAAAGAGGCTGTTGCAATAATCCAGCCTAGAGAGAACCAGAGCTCTGGAGACAGTGAGTTTCTGGGGGAAGGAGCGGAAAGGATGAATACCTCTGAGGAGGTGCAGCTGGTAGTGTGACTTTTTAGAGACATTAGAAATGTGAGGAGAGAAGGATAGTGTAGAGTCGAAGATGACCGAGGTTTTAGCCTTGCAGGTGGGAACAGGAAGAGGGCCAGGAGAGGCTGGCCAGAGAGCTATAGGAAAGGAAGGAGCGGGTGTACCGATGAGGAGAATCTCAGTCTTACTGGCATTAAGGCAGAGGTCATTGGCGGCACACCACTCCTGGATAGACAGTCAGAGATGAGGGAGGTAGAGGAGCAGGCCAAGGGTAGCCTGAAGATGAGCTGGGTGTCATCCGCATAGCACTGAAAGTTGGGGCAGAGAGCAGCTATGCAGTGGGCCAGGAGTGCCAGGTATTGGTTGAACAGCCAGGGAGAGAGGTTAGACCCTTAGGGGACACCACGGGTAGAGAAAGATAGAGAGGAAGGACCCTAGTTGGACCTGGGAGGGCCGGTCGGAGAGCAAAGAAGTCAGCTACGCCAGAGCCTGACCAGTGATACCAAGGTTATCACGGAGATGGTTGAGCAGGATGGCATGGTTGACAGGGTCAAAGGCAGAAGAGAGATCAAGCAGGATGAGGACGCAAGGGGTGTTAGAGTCAAGGTTGGAGAGCAGGTCTTCACGGATGTTCAGGAGAGCAGTTTCTGTGCTTCTTGCAGCTCTGAAGCCAGACTGATGGTCATGAAGACAACCAACAGATTCAGTGTGGATATTAAGCTGGGAGATGGCCAGTTTCTCCAGAAGCTTGCCCAGGAAGGGAGTGATGGAGATTGGGTGATAGCCGGGCAGGAGAGGTCGGCAGAGGGTTTCTTAAGAAGGGGGTGCACAAGGAAGTGCTTCAGGTGGGATGGGAAGGAGTGATTGCAGAAATCAGCCAGGGCAGGAGCCAGGGAGTCGATGTGGTCCTTGATAGTTTTTGGAGAAACAGGGGTGAACCTGTTTTGACAAGACTTTCATAGATGGGACTGGTCTAGAAACCTCATCTGCGGAGAACAGGGAAAAGGCAGAGAAGGAGGGAGGAGAGATGGCTGCAGAAAGGACAGAGGAAGAGCAGGTAGTGTGGGAAGGGAGGGAATAGGAGTAGAGAGAGCGAGAGGACAGGATGTCATGAGTTTTAGAGATGAGGTGAGAAGCCAATGCCATTCAGAGGGCCTGGGAGGGGACCCGAGAGGTAGAGACTGCGGCAGGATTGGCCAGTTCCTTGCAGATTTTAACGAGTTCAGCCAAGTTTTTAGATACTGGAGAGACGCGTTCTTGGATATGCGCTCTCTTCTTGGTTAGGACAGAGAGCCAGTATTGCCTTTGCAGCAGGCCAGCTTGTCAGAGGATGTACATGAAGCACCCCATTTCCTCTCACCCACCCTACACTTGTGTTTTAGGGTGACGAGGTCCAAGTCTAACCAGGAGTTGCACTAGGCTTTGGGCTTCAGGCATATTCTCATGACAGGAGCAAGGATATCAAGAGTATCTGATATAGCAGAGTGAAGCGTGGAGAGAGCTGTGTCAGGAGGAGAGTCAGCCAGAGGGAGGGGTGGGGGGGGGGGGGGGGGGGTGGCGGCAAAAGCCTCAGCTGACACGCGCTTCATGGGTCGGATGACTGAGAAGGTGGGTGGCAGTGATGGAAGTGGCTTGGCCTGAGGGGTAGGGATGGTGAGGTGGGAGGAGAGGAGAAAGTGATCACTCCAGGAGAGAGGAGTGGTGAGAGGGACAGAGAGGGGATGGTCGGAGGAGATCAGAACATCAAGAGTGTGCCCTGCAGAGTGAGTTGGGCCAGAGGGGAGCATAGTGAGTGAGAGTCGCAGAGGTCGCGAAAGAGTCCCGAGGGAGGACAGGAGACATCCAGGTGGATGTTGAAGTCTCCAAGAAGGTGGAGTTGAGTAGTTGAGGCCAGGAGTGAGGCGGAGAGGTCCGCCCACTCAGAGAGGAAGGATGAAATCTGACCATGTGGCTGATAGATAGTAGCCACAGTAAGTGAATGGCTAGGGGGGAGAGCGAGAGCGGGGGGGGGGGAGAGCGAGAGCGAGACTGCAGATGAGGCATTCAAAAGAGGAGTAGGCCTGCGTAGGAGTGGTTGGCCCTGGGTGCGGAGAGGATCTTGTAGCCGTCAGGTAGGAGCGTATCAAAGCTTGTGATAGAGCTGGCCATGAACCATGTCTCGGTGAGACCGAGGACATCAAGGTCAAGTTCTTCAGAAGGCGGCAGATATCAGAAGAGTGTTTGACAGAAGAGCGAGAGTTTAGGGAGGCAATATTGAGAAGGTTGCCATCGTCGAAGGACTTCCGGGGAGGGGTACAGATCAGAGGTACACCCTGCGGAGGTGTAGAAGAAGCCAGAGAGGGGGCAGAGAGGGAAGGGGAAGGCAAGGTAGCCAAGGAGGAGGCAGAAGGGGGAGGCGAGGTAGTCAAGGAAACGGGAGAGGAGATAGCAGGAGAAGAAAGGAAGTTGATGAGGCGCGGGAAGCGTCTATCAAAGAGGTGAAGGTTGGCCTGAGGGCCTTGGACCAGGACAATCCCATTAGAGTAAACATTAATGATGACCTTAGAGGAATGGAAGGATGCCAGGACGGCGTCCCAGCGGGTGCCACCATTAATGGGAGAAGAGGAGAAGGGGGAGAGCACAGAGACCATATGAAGGGTCCATAGGTCTGGCAAAGACACGACAAAGAGGCTGTCGGTGAGAGTTTCCTTGGAGGAGGCACTGGTGTAGGCTTCGGCGATAGGGAGGCCTGAGTTGGAGACCAGGATGTCCTTTTTAAACTTCTTCCTACCAGATTTAGTGAGGAGAGCAGGATAGTCAATAGAGAAGCAGTTAGAAAAGATAGGCGAGACAGAGCACCATAAAGTAGTCGGCAGAGGAGGGGGGTGGAAGGGAGAGGGAAGAACACTAGCGAAGGTCGCTAGAGTAGGCAGACAAGACAGTGAGAGGCAAGCAAGTTGAGCAGTAGGACAGACACCACCACTCAGGGTAAGAGTTTTCAAAATGCGCTGGTTTGAGACAGGTAGGAAGGCACACCTGAGTTTGAGAATCCTAAATAAGGGAGAAAAGGCCTGGTATTTCACAATGCAATTTTAAATACCGATACAGTGCATACTGTAACACGGGGAAAAAAAACACCAACGTTTGAGAATCCTAAATAGGGGATGGAATCCACTACAAAAGGTTTAATTCTGGCTAATGGATCACAAACCCTAAAAGCCATGGTGCCCGACTGATCAACAATACAGTACACCCAGAGTCGCAGAAATGGTTTAAGCCAAAACCGCATTTCCTCGCGCCATTACCATGCAGCTCCTACCGAGTCTATCCTTTCTCAGCATGTATGGCCTCGTTTTGTTATCCCTCTCTCACGGTCAACTTGAACCTGCCTTTAATGGCCCAGTTCCATGCGATAAAAAAAACTGGTGAATGATGTTCTTTCTCCCAGCAAACAGCCCTCCCAACATTCTTGGACCGATATAATTATATAAACCAACTCCAATCCCAGATATGGGTATCTGGTCATTGCATCTAATGCTATTTCATCTAATGCCATTCCATCGAAATTTTTCGATCTAAATAATTGCCATTGAATGCATATTTTTGGGGGGTCAAGGGTTAGCTTTTGTAAAAAAGGGTAAAAAACGGGGGTTGGGGCGGGGACACCCCCCCCAAAAAATGAACCCAAGAAAATATAAACCAAACCAAAGCAAAGCAAATATAAATGCATACCGGCTTTGCACTTTTTGAATTGCATTTATTTTCGTACTCTAGTGGATCTGTCGTTATCTTACTCTTAAAATCATCCCGTACAGGTTTACCAGTACCGAGCAATGATAACTTTACACAGGAATGCAAATGCATGTTATCTGTCCAATGTGGAAGTTAACAGGATGCTTACTAGCTTTAAAGGGAGGCATAAAACCATTCAAGCAGAAACATACTGCAATGTCAATTTCACTCATGGTTTGCGATAATAAAATATTCCTCCATTTACGTTTGAGGATTCTGCTTCTGAAGTAAACGGAACATTAGTACTTTCACTGGTAGTTTCAAGTTCACAAAGTTCTAATATCTGTTAGAAAATGGGTGAACCAATGACCAGTTTCACAATTGCATCCATCGCTACCAAATGGGCATGTTCCTAATTGTAATCTCATTTTGTAGTTCAGGCACATCATCGTCAGGGTTTCCTCAAAAATACTTAAGGGTTCATCTGTGTGTGTTCATGTCAGTGGTTTTTGTTTTGATATGGTAAACTTGTTCAGTTCTTGCTACCTTGACAAAATCAATCTACATCAATATCCGACAGGAGTGAGCAAAGACATGGGCATGCTTAACGCCCGACAGGAAAAGCACATGACGAACAGTACTTCAATTGTGCAATGTGACAACGTTGATCTGACCAGCCATTACCCGAGATTTAAAAATATGCTTTATGCACAAAATAAGAGCACAGTCATGGCTACTGTATTTATGCCCAATTTTAAAAACAGCTTCATGGCTCAGTTCGAAGAGTAAAAACAGGATGGCTGGAAGGTTGCACATTAATCTTAAACCTCTGGCAATTGCTCTGGGCAACCATCCAGACCATGCTTCTTCCCCTGCCAAGCCATACCTTTTTTGATTATAGCCGGTCTTCCTATGTAAGAGAGGGTATGCCCATATGTGGGTCCCTTCCTCGCTGCGCCATAGGGAACCAAGCTGCTCCTCACTGAAGAGGCCCAACAACACTGACACATGTCTGTCATTGCTTGTGTTTCTGTGCAGAGGGGGCCTGGCCTAGCAGGCTGGGCAGTACTTGGCTGATTTGCATGGCTGGACCCCTTTTGCAATGGCACAGACGGGCTAAAAAAAAAAAAGAGTGGTGTGGAAGGTTGCCCAGAGCAGTGCTAGTGGTTCATATTAATTCAAAACCTTCCACCCATCACTTTTTTGGTTCTGTTTGAAGAGTTCAACATGTGTTCAAAAAACTCTTCCCGACAATGATCAGTGTCTGAAAGCTACATCGATGATATTTTAATTGCATGCCAAGACTCGAGAGCCAATTCAGACCAGTTCTTTTCCAGGCTAGATGGAACAAACTACAACCTTATTTTTACCTTTGAAGTGCATCCTACAGAAATTGACTTTTGAATTTACTTACCAAACATGTAGAAGAGACATTCATTGGAACCCTATTCAGGAAACTCACAGAAGCCCCACCAAATTGTAAAGCAACGTACATAAAGGCACTTCATTGGGGCAAATCAACTGTGCGCTTATTGCGGTATACCATGTACAATCAGACACATTTAACAAAACAAACATCTAGTAGCAAAGAGATACACCTCAGGCTCGTAAAACAATCCTGAAAAAAAGAGCCAGATGTAAAACCAGCATATAGACGACCAAATTTTGTCTAACCGTGCAACAACTTATTGCAAGGACTATACAACTGTGCCATTCCAGTGATTGCATGCAAGTATATGCCATCTTTCAGTGCGATTTAAATTACATGTATGCACAAAATACATTGTGTATTTTGCAATGTACATACGCATCAAATAAAATGAAAGTGTGCATTATGTTCATTGATTGTTTCTTTCTGTTTTGCCCCCCCAAAAATGTATTTTGTAGAATCATGTGTCACTATGGTTTTGTACAAATAAATAATATTTTGTATACACAAGCTGCTGGACAATTAATTCCAATATAGCAGGCTAATTGCTGTGGGTTGATGTAATACACACATTTCATTCATTTAGGTCATTTTAACAAATCAGTTTCAATATGAAGAATTGTGTTTTCTTTATTACAACTTATTGCAAGGTCAGCAACGGCATAGGCAAATGTAGTAGGAAAATGTTCACATTTTACAAACCAGTCAAATGCGGTTATATAAAACACTGTTGGCTTTTCGTAACGGCAAGAAGGTGTAACCGAAATTTGAAAAAACTCAGGCATCCTGGAAAAAGTTGAGTACAACAAGCTTGCGGAACCGGCCCCCAACCAAAGCATGGTTCCCTTGAGGAGTTTGTAGTGTATGCAGATTCACGAAAAAAACAAAGTGATCAATGAAAACCATAGTGGGAGCATAAAATATACCACTAGTTTAAGTACAAATTTGAGTCATCAGATGTTTTGCTCATCTAAGAAGGCCTGTGTAGGCAAAACTAACAAGTCAATAGAATGCCAATACAAAACATGAACCAGGCCTTGGGCAGCCCCTATAGTTCACTCTTCGTGACATTAGCATAGATGAGATGACATACTGGATGCTGATTGAGAAAGTAAGCATCACTTCCTCAATTTTCCAATCTGGACAGCAAGTTTGCATGAAGGGAGAAGGAGTGGAATCATAAAATAAAAGGGCCTCGAGAAAGGCATGAATGAGCATACGAATTGGACAGATCTGCCAATGGAAACGTGGCCTGTTTTCCTTGCTGCAACTTAAGCAAGCCCCTCGAAAATTAATGGAGCACATTTGATTGCACTGTGCAAAACCACAGAATATGCATTTTCCTTTGTGAGAATATCGTAAGAAACAATGTTCTACTTGCAATGATGTTATGTTATACATTCCTAATCATTTTCTAAACCGGGTAAATGTCTGGATATTTATTTGCTTAAAAGTAACACATCTTTGTTCATACAAATACGGAAATTGGGGTGGGGGTATACAATCTATTTTGTGTCGTTTTTTGGTTTAATTGTTCCTGTATTTAGCAGTATTGGTAACCAAACTAGTACGACTGCCTTCCAATTTTTGACTTCAACACGAATTGATTCACTTTCTCTTCAAGATGTCCATGAATATTTTCTGCTGTGGAGGCCACAATACATTTGATACATTTCCTACATCGACTACATTAAATTAATGATTTGTTCCAATTTGTCTCGAGGGGAAACACGCCTGCTGTGCACATACTAAATTCCCCTTTCAAGCAATGAAGATCCCCCCTTCCTGCCCTTTCTTTTCTAGTGCTTACTTGCAGGGTCCTCATACCTTTGCGATCTATGCGTTACTGTCCAAGTAAAAGTGTAACAATTACTGTAACGAAATTACACACTTAAGGAGAAAGCATGAAAGTAATGTAAATCGTTAGTTTACCTATAAAAATCGAGTACATTTTATAATCGTAAATTAAACAAGAAGGTTGGTTAACCCTGTATTTTTGGGTTTCCGCTTTATCCAAAGCCACTTCAATTTGCAGGGTCCTGCATAAAAAACAGGACAAAGTAGTAACTTGAGACAAACTCGTAGCTTGTTCACCGAACTGTAATGACTGGAACGTTTGAAGTTTCACAGCAGCATGTGCTGCCAAAAATGTTCTTTTAAGTAAAGTGTGAACGCCCAAAGGTAAATGTGAACATTAGAGAGTCTGGTTATATAATTATGTACAGCACAATAACATAATATACACATTTGACAAAAATTGTGATTTTCGTTGAACCGGTTTGTTCGGTCCACATTTTAACTAAACCATGATCCCATACTTTTGGTATGATTTGGCAAGGTGTTTTTGACTTTCTCAGTTGATGGACTCTCGTTGCTGTCCTCATATCGTAGGAATGTTCATACATTTTGCAGGTATATGCCTAATAATCCAGGGAATGCTATTTCTATTTACTTTAGTATAGAATTGCGATTTCATGTCCTGCAGCTTCTTTGTTCCGGGGATTTTCTATGGCTTGATTTAGAATGTGCTTTGTTAATCTACAGTTTTATCAGTATAGGTTTCTGGGTCGTTCCACTTTCTCATCCGAGAGGCTTAGTGGCCATCTCTATAGATTTAATATGTCTCTTTGAAGGGGCTTGACATTCCACCACCTCAAAGTCTTGGTTCGATGGGTCTCGTTTGGGAAATCACCTTTTGGTGGTTTTGACCGGATTCCAGACTCAGTACTGAAAGATCTTGTGTTTGTTTGGTTATTAGATTGCATTTTCTCTTCTGGTGATACTGTTCCATTGTGGGAAGTGGTGTGATGGTTACAACAGAAAGGTAGCAATAGCTCCATAACACTTGATTGATGGTTGTTGGATCAGTCACTTACTTGCCTGCTTGTCTGCTGCAACCAGAAATTACCAATTGGTTATAGTTTTTGCATAACATTCTCAACTATCAATAACGCTGGGTTAAAGATCGGGCATTTCTTGGCATATGCTTACAAGGTAAGGACTGTGACCAGGAAGGGAGCAAAGTAGTAATGCTCGATTATTTACCTGTGATCTTCATTACACTACGTCTTACGGTTCCTTGTCGCAAATTAGCAGTATACGTTGTGACATGTTTTTAGCCATTTGGCACTACTTCAGTAGTGCAGCAAGGATTATGGGTAATTTATCCGTTGCTTCTTGAAAAACACTGTTTCCAAAAATGCATTTTATTTCATTATTTCACCACAACTCGAAGCAGACAGCAGTTGAACACAAATCATTGAATTACCTATCATTATGGAGCCAGTGTCAAATAACAGGTGGAAAACTGTCCGTCTGTTAAGGTTTCACTTTCCCTCCCTTAATCTAGAGGAAGGCAAGCCATCAACTTTCCACCAGTCTCACCTGGAGATTATCGCTGGCAATCTTGCCCTGTGGGTATTGAGGAGCTATACTGCAGCTCAGGAGTAGGGTGTGGTACCAGTCTGAGACCACCTTCTATAGACCTGTGTCAAAGGGAAGAAAAGGCAAATAACTATACCCAGCATCTGCAGTAGTCGATTTTGACAAATGATCTGATTGGCCCTCGTCGTGTAAGACTTACCTGAAGCGCTCCGTCCGGAGTGCCGAGTGCCAGAGTTTTTTATTTCTCCATCGGCCGCCATGAAAACAGAAGAGACTACATATAGTCTCTTCTCCCCAATCCCTGGAGGCCATTATTTATTTTTCTCAAGTTAATAACCGTTTCAATGCTGTTTCTAAGCTTGAGGAAAAAAGCTATTAGTACCACGTTACGATTTGCCAGGGTACTAATAACAAGAGAATCCACAGAGGGAGCATTACCGGTCTGGTAATGCCCCTGCAGCTAGGTTAAAGCACTCTGCCATATAACCATCGCCCCGGGGGCATCAACAGACCAGTAATGCCCACCCTTCGGGTTCTATTGCTTCAATGGTACTATTATGGTGAGGCCTGGTGACTCAACTTGAGCAATTTGCCTGATATAGGAAAATAAACAGCACTGAAGAACACTACAGCTTCTCCAAAACAAGAATGCATTGCTCAACGCATCAGTATATTCAGACGTATCTTTCACCATGCAGCAGTTTTACTCTTACTTATTCCTTGCTAACGGGACAATCCTTAATCAAGCAGATCAAAAGTAACATAATATGCAGATGATTTTTGCAGATCTGCTTTCATTTGATCATAAACAAGATGACCGACAACGGGTCTTATTAGCTTCTGGCAAACATGAGCTCAATGCAGGGCGTGGGAGGCCAAATCCCATCAATGACGCCATTCCGAGAGAATGAGGATTTTAACAGAACCTGCTGGGCAGCAAGCACGCGCAAGCACTCCACGCTAGAAAGGCTTAAGGGATCGACAGTCAGGAAGGGGTCACACTCAGAATTCAACGCCCAACACTTTAATTTAGCTGGAAACGGACAGTGGGAGTAATGAGAAATTCATTGTGTTTACTATTAAAACGAACCTTTATTCCTGACAAAAAAGTACGATTTATATATACAGAATTCTAAGTGATGGACTACCATTGTTTCAAAGTGTCAAACAAATAAATGCATATGCATTCTTCGCTCTTATATTTCTGTGCATCTAGGGTATCTATCACCTTTTCAAAGAACTCTTGCACTTCAACGCAGTACATGAACTGCTCAACAAAGTAATTACGCGTTTGTGATGATCCTGTTTTTCTTCTTAAGAGAAAATAAATTATAATTGCAGAGTAACATGCCAGGGAGCACAATAATCTATGTTGAAATGGTTATCAGAGTATTGGGAAGTTAAATAGCTTAGTGCAGAACCTGCATCTGACCACCACCAATCTGGCAGAGGTAGTAATCATGTTAAGTAACTTACACCTGCTTACAGTACTGCTTGGTGTTTTATGCAAAAGACTAAATCCTAGTACAAATCTAAAGAGCAGAATACATCTCCAACACCATCATTGGGCTTGAATACCAAGTTTTCAGCTTCATTTTCTTTCTACAGATTCTATTGGAATCCAACTAGAGGCTGTGGGCCTCATTATGACCCTGGCACTAAGTGTTTAACGGCGCCGTAAAAGGCTGCAGCGCCGTTAAACACGCCTGATTACGAGGTCCCTTTGCGGGACCCGACCTTAACGGCTGGTTTAACCAGCCGTTAAAGTAGGGACCCGCAAAGGGACCTTGGTGCTAAGTACGGTACCGCAATTTGCGGTACCGTACTTGGCGCCTTCTCCAAGGGCCATGGTGGAAGGAGGAATTACCGCCCCGCCGACCTTGTAATGGGGTGGTAATTCCCCCTTTCTCCATGGCGGAGTCGGTAAGTTACCGGCATGGACCATGGTGCTATTAGCATCATGGTCCTCCACTTGGGTCGTAATGAGGCCCTATGAATGTTAAAGTGTTTCAAGAGACCAACTATGGAAATACGATTGTGGTCTTCCCACAGTTTCCCATCGTACTACACAGTCTCGGGTATAAGGCATCCAACTTGCTTTGAGAATGTCTCAGTTCTAGGGATTCAGCACCCAGTCGGTTTCTTGGAAGCTCCTACCGGCAAGTATTTCTTCCCTTTGCTTAGGGCTTTTGTCAGACATACATATTCTCATTGTCTAGCATGGGCGAATTCCTCAGACAATAGAAATACCTTTTAACACACTGCTATCAGCAAGTATTTCTGCCCCTTTCTTACGGTTTTTAGGATATGTTATTTGTATCCTCAAATGCCAGTTCTTTAGTCTTCATCACTTGGGCTGGTCTCTCCCATTACCACAGAACAAGTTTCCAGAAGGCTCTTGGGGCTAACTTCAGGCAGGCCGTTGTGCCCAGAAATGCCCTGGTGGTCTTGGTCTGGCTGCTGCCATTGTCTGGGGATCAATCCCAGCTACTTCGAGACCAGATAAGAAAGAACACGGTTTGTGACACAGGGACCTGTGCTCTTTTATAGTGCCGACGACGTTCCAATAAATTTCCTTACTGTTATTTCTCTGGTCCTTTCCCTCAACCAGAAGAGGATTGGTTATGATTTTCTCAGTGTTCCCAATCAGATTTTTGCTGGTTTTCTTAAAAGTTCTCTTGTGCAACCATGAATGATCCCCTTTTGGTAACAGCTGCAAACCAGGGATTAATTAGGAGGGTTCACTGTGCAGGTCTGTAGTGCAGAGCTACACCTCGTTGCATGCTGCCCCGTCTGGAAGCAGCATGGGAAAGGGTAGGTAGCTTTGTCAGTAAGGAACAAGTTACTTACCTGTAACTGTTGTTCCCCAGCATGGGTCTGGCATGGATTCACATGCTCATGAATATAAGAATACATAGCAGCACACACATGCACAACCACGGGAGGTGGCAACAGGCTCAACATTAAGCAGTACAACAACTCAACATTAAGCATCTATTACCTTCACACCAGGCTCACCTTAAGCGAACAGGTTGCGCAGCACTGCTTGGCCGACCCTGGAGTCCCGATCGACGCAGTAGAATCTTGTGAAGGTGTGCGTCGACCTCCACGTCGCAGCCCTGCAGATGTCCAGCAGGGGCACACCAGACAAGAACGCCGTGGTAGCAGCGATCGCTCTGGTCGAATGGGCTCTCGGACAGCCGGGCAGCGGTCGGTTTGCCAACCCGTGACAGTGCATGATGCAGCCGGAGAGGCATCTGGAAATGGAAGTCTTCCAGAGAGCCTTCCCTTGATTCACAGTCCCAAAGTTCACAAACAGCTGTGATGTCTTCCGAAAACTCTTCGTGCGGTCCACGTAGAGCTTCAGCGCTCTAGCTACGTCGAGTGAGTGCAGAGTCCTTTCAGCCGGCGACGAAGGAGACGGGAAGAAAACTGGCAACACCAAGGGTTCGTTGAGGTGGAAATCTGTCATGACTCGAGGGCTGTGGCGGCTGTGGAAGTCATGGAAGGGACGCTAATGGCTGACGCAGCAACAACGGTGACGGTCTAGTCTTCCTTGTTGTTAATGCGCGTCATCACGCCGGCCGTACTTGTATTCCTCCTTGACGGCGGGCTGACGCGTTGCACCCTCACTTCCCCTGGGTCCTAACGCTGTTCCCGCCGTCTGTTTTTCCCGTACGCTTGGCGTTTTTCCCTTCTCCCCGGCTGTTTCTCCCCGTTCCGCTTTCTCCTTTCCCCCGCTCCTGCTTGCGAGTGATTTTTCCCCTCTTTGCCCGCTTTACCTTTGCTTCCTTGCTTACTTCCTTGCTGCCCTAGCTCCACGGAGCCAGTGTTTTCATCACTCTTCTGAATCGGGAAACCTTCAGTTTCATCGTATCAGTCAGCTGGCCACTTCCTGCACCTTTGGCCACCCTCACTTCTCCGGAGCTACTGTAATCTTCACACTCAAGCTGCACCAGGGTTTTTTAGCTTGGCTTTTCCCTGGTATTGGGGTTTGCTCCCTGGGGGGCACCTCTGCCAAGCTACTGGCCTATTGGCAAGGTGGCCTCCAGACGAGCTCGCTCTAAGAGCTGCATAAAAAAGCCAGAAGCCGCCTGGAGAGAACGAAGGACCATTTCTCCGGAATATTCATTGGAAGATCTTCATACAGGTGAGGAGGAGGAGGAGGAGGGATTTTTGTGCACAGACCTGGGGGTCCCTTCTGACAGCCCTCGAGAATCTTCATTGTCTCCTGAGGGATTGCAACGCCAAAAGATGGCCAGCCTAGAACAATATCAAGAACTCATCCAGGCTATTCAAGGAATAACCGCTGAGTTACAGTCTTTGAAAGCAGAAAACAATGCTCTTCGAGCAGATAATGCTGGTCTAATGCAACAGATTACTCAGAAAGAAGAAAACCGTGATGACCTACCGCCAATGCCTTTACCTTGTGGCAAATTTGACGGGAACCCAAAAGGAGTAAAGGAATTCCTTGAAGCTTGTCAGATACATTTCACTTTCCCCCCCAAAACATTTGAGGTGGAAAGGACCAAGGTGGGGTTTCTAATCTCTAACTTGAAAGGAAATGCCCTTGCTTGGGCAACCCCTATGGTAACCAACTCGGATCCTGCTCTGAATAACTATGGAACCTTTACACAGAGATTCCGTGAGAGATTTGAAAGACCTGAAGTTTTGTATTTGTGTTATGAGAACTTGTTGGATATTAAACAGGGCGCCCTAGACGTTCAAACCTACATAAACCATTTTCAGCGGATCGCTGAGGAAACAGGATGGCCCGAGACTGCAAAACAAACACTCTTTCGAAGAGGTCTTCATGAGGAGATAAAAGATGAACTGTCTCGGGTGTCTCGCCCTGCATCCTTTCACGAACTGGTGACGTTGGCTCTCCAAATCGAATACCGGCTCTCAGAACGTAGAACTGAAAGGAGGAGACCAAGATCCTATACCCCCACTCCTGCCTCCACCCCTCCTGTTACTTCTGAAAAGTCTTCGTCTCAAGGAGAGGAGCCTATGCAGATTGGGATTACCCGGGGTCCCTTGACAGCCGCGGAAAGGAAAAGACGTAAGGATCTCTGTCTATGCATGTATTGCGGCTCGGAGAAACATCTCCTCAGGGATTGTCCAGAAGTACCTCCTCGTAAGGGGGGAAACGACCAACCCCGACCTTGAACAGGGACAGGGAAGGGGTTTCTTTGGCTAGTCCCTGTGTAACCAATCCATCAGTCATTCCGGATCCTTCCCTTCAGCTAATGGTCTTTAAGGTTGTACTTGAATTCGCGAAGGATCGTCGGGTAGAGTGTTTGGCTATGTTAGACTGTGGCGCAGCGGGGTGTTTCATGGATGATCACTGGGCTGCAGTTCATGAGGTTCCCAGGAGAAATAAACCTCAACCTATTCCGGTGGAGGGCGTGGATGGTTCTCCACTATCTTCAGGTTTGATTACTCAAGAAACACAGGAGGTTCTGGTAGCAATACAGTTACATCAAGAAAGGATAGTCTTCGACTTGATCAAGGCCGCCCATTTTCCAGTGATACTGGGAATCCCCTGGTTGAGGAAGCACAATCCCCATATAGACTGGAGAGCAAACAGGGTGGAATTCGACTCAAACCTTGTCTTCAATCCTGTCTCAATCAGAACGAGAGGCAAATAAATTTAGAAAACACCTTGCCAAGGAGCATAAACTCCATCCTGTGATGCTGGAAATACATCAGAGGGACAGGGCCTCTGAATCCTTGTCCTTTACTGCTTTTTATCGTGTGTTCTGTCGTGTTTTCTGCCCAGGAGTCCATGTGGGACTCCTGGCAGTGCAGCTCTCTCTTTTGGTTTGGTGAACAGACCCATGGGATACCCTTATGGCACCCATGTGTAGGGGTACAACCCTGTGCCCCTAGTGTATGTTTTTTGGGCACCTGTGGGTGGCCCACAGAGCAGGGTATGGGCTGGTGGCAGCTCCATGCTGAATTTGACAGGTGCTCTGGGTGTCCTCCATTTTGGGATACCCAGGCCCTGCCATTGGGATCAGTTGATTCCTGATAGAAAACAAGATGGCCCCTGTAGCCTCTTGCTTTCTATTGCCTGTTATCTTGTTTTTCCCAAAGTCCTGGGAAGCCCTGACTCTGTCCCTTCCCCCTGACTGGCTGTTGGGTGGAAGGTCCCTATATGGTGTTGGTGTGAAGGCCCAGCTAGACTGACTGGAGCCTTCCCATTGAGTGTATGTTGTGGGTACCTCCTGTGGGTGGGACCTGGGTGAATGGAGTGGGTGACCAATATACACTCCTTGTTGTGGTTGTCTGGTTTCTGGCATGTGAGACAAAGACTGAGACAGCCCTGCCCGAAACTGGCCTGAATGCAGTGTGTAGTGTTGAATGGCTGGGTACTTGTCCCAATCCACATTCCTTGTTGTGAGTGTCTGAAAGGGAGGAGTGTGGCCTGAATGCACTGTGTGCCTGATTGGCTGACTGACTGCATGAATGCCCTTCTGTGTGATTGGCTGCTGTGTGTGTGCCAGCAGTGTGGATGAGAGACAGAATAGTATATCTGGGGACCTCTCACCACTGGAAATTGTTCAGAAGCGTTCAGAAGCTGAGTCTCCACTCAAGAGTAACTGGAACTGCTGACCCTCGACGCCCAGCTGGAAGAAGAAGACTTGCTGCTGCATTTGCTTCGACCGATCCGAAGGCTGCCGTGTTCGTCGAGGACTGACCCAAGAGAGGACCTGGCTAGGCGCCCTCTTCCCGTGCTCCGAGGGACCATCGAGCACCGCTGAATCTTCGCCGAAGCGCCCTGGAAGTCAGACCCTCGAAAGGCTGCCGACCCGAGACGGGACCGCCGAGGAGATCGAAGTGAAGCACCCGGACATCGACGCTGTCGAAGTCCATTGGCGTCGACCAGGGTTCGCAGGTCTGTGTAACCGCTGGAGGTCCGTCGAAGTTGTGTTGCCCAGCCGTGGGAACCACTTGACGCCGCGCCGCCGACGACCGGAGCCGTCCGCTCCTTGCCTAAGAACATTTGACTCGAAGGACTCCCTCGTCCGCATCGTCGACCGATTTTGTCCTGCCGGAGAAAGTCGAGGACGACCAACGCGCCGAGGAGAATCCGCCGGTGGGTTTCCCGCCACCTCACGACTCCAAAGACTCGAGCGACTCGACGCCCTTGCTGGGCCACCGTCATTCACAATCTTTGCGGTCCAGAACTAGTGTCGCCGAGGTGCCCCGCACGCCTCTTCCTCGCAGGACGCCGACGTCTCGACGCCGACGAGCACCGCTCGGATCGAAGCCTGCCGCCTCATCGACGCCGTTCTACCCTGTTTGTTGTCGGACGTTCGACGCCCCGTGTCTCCCGCTTGAAAGGGAAGGCATTCAAGAAGGGCCGTCGATTCCCCGACACCGAACACTGAGTTCCTCGACGCCTCTCGACGATCCGTGACTCCTGCTTTAAAGGGGGTCATTCAAGAAGGATCTGTCGACGCCTCCTCGAAGAACTCGACTCCACCAGGTACATTGGGGGGGTAAAAACATTGTAGGAGAGAATAAGACTATTGAACAATATATGGACTGGGCTTGTGTTATATCTCTTTATTTTACAGGTTGCCCAGGTGGGGGGGATCTCCACACAGAACTGTGTCCAGTAGCAAGGGCCAGTCTTCTGCCTATTGTTTCAACCATCTGTTATCTCTCCTCTCTCTATTGCTGGTTTCCTTCTTATTGATCTGCGTGCCATTTTTACAGTATTGTGAATGCACTTTAATGAGGTCTAATATTAGTGGTACCACTTTAGAATTGTAGATATTTACCATTATTGATTTTCCTGAGCACAAAGTGCGTTGTTGTGATAAGTGTACATAACCCTTGAATATTAATTATATAAAGACTGTTTTCAGTAATACAGTGTGTGGACATTCCTTTGTGGGGGCTTGGGGATACACTGTACTTAAGAACCAGCCTGCATCACCTCCTGAGAAGCTAGGCCTTGATTGCTCGTCCATCGCTACCGTAATAGAGAATCTTGGCTGGGGTCCTCTGTGCCTCTCCTCTACCATATAGAGAGCGGAAGTACAGACCCCCCCCACCGGTCTTTACACATCCCATTGGTATATCATGAATATGCAGATGTGTTTTCTGACACACCGCCCCGTCCTTTACCACCGCAAAGAGCAGAAGACTGCAACATAGACCTTGTCCCTGGAGCAGAAGTACCCTTTGGGAGAATGTTTCCGCTGTCCCTTCCAGAAAAGGAAGCTCTACGAGAATACTTAACCAGTAACCTGCAGAATGTACTCATTCAAGAATCCTCCTCTTCAGCCGGGGCTTCCCTCTTCTTCATCCCGAAGAAGGACACCAATGAACTCAGGCCCTGCATAGACTATCGCGGACTCAATAGTCAAACCATCAGGGATAGATACCCTATGCCCCTTATAAGAGACATTCTGGAGGCAGTCCAAGGGGAAAAGTGATTTACCAAGCTGGATCTTAGGGGGGCATATCATTTACTCCGGATTAAGAAAGGAGAAGAGTGGAAGACAGCCTTCCGTACACCCCTAGGCCACTTCGAATACAAGGTGATGCCCTTCGGGCTGGTAAATGCACCTGCCCAATTCCAAACATTCATGGACAAGATCTTCAGCGACCTTTTCTCATCTGTCGTGGTTTATTTGGATGATATCCTGATATTTTCCTCATCCCTAGAACAACATCGACGACAGGTCAAGGAGGTACTCAGGCGTCTCAGACATTACGACCTATTGGCCAAACCCGAAAAGTGTATTTGAGGCCTCTTCAGTTTCCTATCTAGGCTTTATCCTCTCAGAGGATAAAGTGGAAATGGACCCTACAAAAACCAGCGCTATCTCTAAATGGCCTACCCCTAATTCATTGAAGGATATACAAAGGTTTTTTGGGCTGGCCAACTTTTACCGAAAGTTCATTTCCAATTTTTCCAACCTTGTCCTTCCCATAACTGCACTGCTGAATAAGGAGAGGAAGTTTGAATGGAATCCAGACACGGATTGCGCATTTCGCCAATTAAAGGAGGCTTTTACCAGCGCTCCTATTCTTCGACAACCTGACCAATCTCTGCCCTTTATAGTAGTCACAGACGCCTCTTATGGTGCTATCGGAGCAGCATGCTGCAAAAAAAGGAAGACCAACTGGAGCATCCCATCGCTTATTATTCCAGGACTCTTACTTCCAGTGAAAGAAACTACTCTGTAATCGAGAAGGAACTCTTGGCCATTCGTCAAGCCTGTGAGGAGTGGCGACATCTATTGCAGGGAGCCGCACACCCTTTTCAGGTTCGAACAGATCATCGGAATCTCAGCTTATTAAAGCAGATAGAATGTAGAAACTCTTGTCACGCTAGATGGGCGTATTTCTTTTCCCAGTTTGATTTCGAACTCACTTACCTACCTGGGAAGGAGAACTGTTTAGCGGATGCTTTGTCGCGGAGCTCGGGAGAAGAAGCTGGGAAATTTGTTGGTCAGGAGTTAATGCTAAAAGGGAAACGCTTTGTTAATGCCATTAACACTTTCCTCCACCAAGTGTGGGAAGCACAGAAGGAGGCTACAGACCTTTCAAAGTTATCTCTAGTCCAGAAGGGGAAGTATTGGTTCCTGGGTAACTCACTATACTTACCGACTCCAACACTGCAGTCACAAGCTTTGCATTGGAGTCATGATATCCCCACGGCTGGACATAAAGGAAGGGCTGCCACGTTGGAGTTGGTGAGAAGACATTTTTGGTGGCCAACCATTATACGGGATACATTGGAGTACGTTTCTTCATGCCCTGTGTGCGCCCAAAATAAATACTGTCCTTCCAAGCCACTAGGACTACTCCAACAGGAAGACATTCCCGCGGGACCCTGGCAACACATCTCGATGGATTTCATAGTGGAACTACCAGCATCGGAAGGATATACTACAACAATGGTGGTGGTGGACACTTTCAGCAAGCTGGCCCATTTCTCCCCTTTGAAGGGCCTACCATCAGCATCCGTGACGGAAGAAGTATTCCTCAGAGACATCGTTCGTCTCCACGGACTTCCACAAACCATAGTCTCTGATAGAGGCTCACAATTCACTTCCAAGTTTTGGTCCTGTCTGTGCAAGCAGTTGCAGATCCAAAGAGCCTTATCCTCTGGTTTCCATCCTGAGAGCAATGGCCAAACAGAAAGGTTAAACGCTACCCTCGAACAATACATTAGATGCTTTTGCAATCGGGCACAAGATAACTGGCATTCACTCATTCCAGTGGCCGAATTCTCATACAATAATACCAAGCATACAGCCATAGGAACAAGTCCTTTTCGATGTACATATGGATATGACCCTCGACACATACCTCTATCCACCAGACAGTCTACCAATATACCTACTATCGATTTCCTTTTGGAAACCCTGAAACAGACTCATAGGCAAGCCCAAGAGACTCTTTCTGAAAGCCGACAAGAATACAAGAAGTGGGCTGATAGAAAGAGAAAGGATTGTCCAAATTGGCACGTAGGGGATAAGGTATGGTTGTCGACTAAATACCTACCCAAGCGGATCCACATGGGGAAGTTCGCCCCTAGATACATCGGTCCATTTACCATTTGTCGACAGATAAATCCAGTAGCGTTCCATCTGGACTTGCCAAAACCTCTTCGGAAGATTCATCCAGTATTTCATGTCTCTCTCTTCAAGAAATTTCAACCAGACCCTCATAATCGTCAGAAGAAAAAAGAAACAAACCTCACTGACAGTTCTCAGGAGTATGAGGTCGCCCAGATATTAGACTCCCGCTACAAGCATGGAATACTTCAATACCTCATCCTCTGGAAAGGGTACCCCTGGACAGAAAGATCTTGGGAGCCAATAAAGCATCTCAATGCACCCAAGTTATTACAACAGTTCCATCGAAACCATCCAGGGAAACCTGGAGGGGCCGCTTGGAGAAGGGGTCATATTGTCATGACTCGAGGGCTGTGGAAGTCATGGAAGGGACGCTAATGGCCGACGAAGCAACAACGGTGACGGTCTAGTCTTCCTTGTTGTTACTGCGCGTCATCACACCGGCCGTACTTGTATTCCTCCTTGACGGCGGGCTGACGCGTTGCAACCCTCGTTGGAGCACTCCCAGTGCCCGGGCAGTCTCTGTGTCTGTCTTGATGGCCTGAAGGGACTCATCAACCGCCTTCCCAAACAGGTTGTTACCGTCGAAGGGCATGTCCAAAACCTTGGTTTGTACGTCCTGGCGGAAATCCGTCGCCTTCAGCCATCGTTGCCCAACTGACAGAAACCGGTGTCGGCGCGATTTTGAAACAACTCCCTGTCGTAGCAGGCTACAATAGCCAGGGCGTTGGCCGCCTTGATAGTCGTTGCTGCGGATGAGATGACCCGTCGTGTCCAGCTTCCTGCCCTCGCCGTCCGGCGGGGAAGTGGATGTCGAGGCCGATGCCCCCCCCCCCCCAGCTTTCTTCTCTGCTGCCGCCGAGACGACCGAATCCGGGGTAGGTTGCGCCCGAAGGCACAAGGGGGCAGCGTCGGGGACCCGGTACTTCTTCTCGTACCGGTCCCTCTTTGCCGGCGCCGTGGCAGGGTTCTTGAGGAGGGCGAGTCCCTCATCCCAGATGTCATCAAGAAGTGGTATGGCGAGGACCGTCTTCCTTTTAGCCTCGCGCCATTGGTAAAGGAACCCTTCCTTCTTCTCTTCTGGGCAGAGCTGGAAGAGCTCGGATGCCCTGGAAATCATGGCATGAAAGGATCCAATCTCGTCGGGCGGGGATGCCCGAGCAGGGGGTGACGGGGACACGTCCCGTCGTCGCCTCCATCGTCATCTGTACCTGCCGTAGCCGTGTCGGTGCCTGTATCATCCCCGTGGGTAGTAGACCGGGGGGAAGGCAGAGCAGGCTGCAGAGGTGGGAGAGGTGGCGTAGGATGCGTCCTCCTCTTATGCGGTGGACTTTCCGAAGGTCCCGGCTCCGGTTCCCCCGTGTGGTCTGGCTCAGGTATCTTCGTCAGGGGGAGGGGCAACCTTGTCCTTATCTCCGAGCATAAGGACTGAATCGCTGACAAAATGGCCGCCGAAGTGTCCTGCGGCGCTGGAAACGACAGACGCGAGGGCTCTTGAACCTCATCGGCGACACAGTCGCTCTCGTCGTCGCCCTCATCGGGTTCCCTCTGATGGGCTGGGCGTCTTCCACGACTTCGATGAGCTCTTCTTCAGAGGTCGTGTCCGTATCCACGATGGCCACCTGCCCCTCCCCCACCTTTTCCAACGAGGACTTTGTGGGGGTCTTCTCAATGGGCCTGAAAGACGACTCCCTCCGGGGTGGAAGGGAGACTCTGGGTCCTGAGGTCGCCTCCACTGGCATAGCCTCCACAGTCTGAGCCAGGGCCGCTGCGACATCCTCAATCGAGGTATTAGCATGGTGAATTAAGGCCATCGTCACCTTCTGTACGCCTGGGACCTTCACCTTGGGGGGAGGGTCCGAGACTCGCTCCCCCTCTGCCGGAATCTTCGAGATCGACCGGGGCCTCTCCAGAAGCTTTGCCGGGTTCTCGGACTTCCTCTTACCCGAGCCAGAGCGTTGGCTCGTGGTTGATGGTGCCGGGGAGGTTGCGCCCTGCCTGGCAGCCAAGGAGCCTGACCGTTCGGCGCTCCCGGTGCCAGCGGACTCGTGGTGCTTGGCCTTTTGTTGGGCCCCCGTCCCCGGGGCGCCCTCACAGGACTTAGAAGACCGCTCGGACTTTTTTTTCTTCTTCTCGCCCGACGGGCTCTTACCTTCCAGCCAGTTGGCGAGACGGAGGTGGCAATCCTTCATGGTCCGCTCAGACATGTTCCAACAAAACGCGCAGTCCTTCTCCGTGTGCGTCTTGTCCTCATGGAGACAGTAGAGGCATAACGAATGCTCGTCCTCCTTGAAAACATTCTGAAGCGGGCATCCAGGGCAGGTCCTTAACAGCTTCCCGGGCGTCGAGCTTCCTTTCTCCTGGGCCATGTCCGGGGTAGGCCTCGGAACTTCTGGAATCCTCCAAAAGCGTAATCTTCACCCTTGAGGGGCGTAGAAAACTGCAAAACGGATCCCCGTTGATCAGATGTAGAAACAGTGGAGCTTGAGGCTCTATTTAACCGACAAATGAGAATAATCTCCTGAAAAAGCGCGAAAACGCAGCAAAAGCTCGAGAGCTACAGCACGAGGACTCCCAACACTTGAACGTGCGGTAAAAGTCTGAGGATGGCTGCCAGAGGCGGGGCTTAGGGAGAGGGCAGTCATTGGCTGGGGGCAGTATGACCCAGAGACCAGTGATTGGTTACTACTAAGAAAGACAGATCAGAAACAAAACTGAAACTGATTTTTTTCTATACCGAGGATTCCCGGCCTGACGGGGAATATTCATGAGCATGTGAATCCATGCCAGACCCCATGCTGGAGAACTGGTTCCTCCCTGCTTCTGGATGTAGAACATCGTGGTGGTTTTGTCGGTGAAGATCCTCACCACCTTGCCCTTGAGGGACGGGAGCAATGACTTGAGGGCCCAGAACACTGCTCGGAGCTCCAGTATGTTGATGTGGAGCGGCCACTCCTCTGGGAGCCACAGGCCTCTCGCGTAAAGATCTCCGGTGTGCGCTCCCCACCCCTCCAGGGAGTCGTCCGTCGTCACAGTTGCCTGGTATCCTGGGGTCTAAAAGTCCGTGCCCACTGCGAGATGCGCGCGGGTGCCCCACGATCCAATTGCTTGGCGGAATACTCCGTTGAGCGAGATCTTGTCCTCGAAGCTGCCCGTCGCTTGCATCCAACGGGCGTCGAGGAACTCCTGCAGAGGACCCGTCTGAAGCCTGCACAGGCGCACCAGATAGATACAAGAGGACAACATCCGGAGGAGGGACTTGATGGACCTCAATCTGGCCACGTCCGTGGACAGCATATGCTGCACCTTGCCCAGGATGGCCTTCGTCCTTTCCAACGGCGAGGCAAGCCACACACTGTATCGAGCTTGGCTCCCAGAAACAGTTCGACCTGCAACAGAACCAGGTGGGATTTTGGGATGTTGGAGAAACCCAGGTCCGTGAGCAGCCGGACAGTCTTCGCTGTGTGTTAGATGGCAAGCTCCCTTGTTCCTGCTTGGATGAACCAATCTAGGGGTAGACGTGGATCTCCTGCAGGCGCAGCCGCGCTGCAACTGGTGCTAGGCACTTGGTGAATACCCTGGGTGCAGACTTCAATCCGAATGGGAGGGCCTTGAACTGGTAGTGCCCTTGGACTACGAACCTGAGGAACTTTGGTGTCCTTTTAGAATGGGGATGTGAAAGTACGCATCCTCCAAATCCAACGACGATAGGAAGTCGCCTTCCTCCAGCTGGCCCAGCACGTGCTGGTGGGTGACCATCCGGAACTTCTGTGCCTTGATGTATTTGTTTAGCCGACGCAAGTCCAGGATGGGACGCCAACCTCCCGTCTTCTTTCTGATGAGGAAGTACCTTGAGTATACTCCAGAGCCCCGAAGCCTCTTTAGGACAAGCTCGATGGCTCCTTTCTTGAGCTTTGCCCTCACTTCTAACAGTAGTTGTGGGATGTGGTTTTCCTTCCTGGCCACGGGAGGAATTCAGGGGCACTTCTTTAGAAATTCCAGAGTGTGCCCGTGGGCCAGGGCATCCAGCACCCAACGGTCAGTGGAGATGGACTCCCACAACCCGACGAACCTCGTCAGCCGGACTCCCACCGGGGTGCTTCGGTGGGGGCCCGATGCAACGGCCGGTTCAGTCTTGCTTGGAAGCGGCCTTACCGCCTTGTCCTCCCTGGCGACGACGGCGAGATCCACCTGACTTGCCTCGTCCCCTGTAAGCTTCTTGCGACGAGGAGCGAGCCACCTGACGGTACGCTGAGGAACTGCCGCCGAATACTTTGGAGGCACCTTGCTTGCCTCCGGAGTTCTGAAAGGGCGGCCGCCGTTGCTGTAGAACTCCCAAGGCCTGAGCCGTCTCCATGTCGGTCTCAATGGCTTGCAGTGACTCATCCACTGTCTTTCCGAACAGATTGTTCCCGTCGAAGGGCATGTCCAAAACCTTGGCTTGCACGTCTTGGTGAAAATCCGTTGCCTTGAGCCATCCCCGCTGTCGAACGCAAACGCCGTTGCCCTACCGGCAGGAACCGGTGTCGGCAATGTCCATGGCCACAGTTATTGCGTGGTCCGATGCCACCTCACCCTCCTGTAGGATCGCCAGGGCCTCTGCCCTCTTGTTGCCCGGGAGGAAGTCCAACAGGGGGGCGATCTTGTACCACAACTCCCTGTCGTAGCGGGCCACAATCGCTAGGGCGTTGGCCACCTTAATCGTTGCTGCTGCCGACGAGATGACTCGTCCCATGGTATCTAGTTTCTTTCCCTCGCCGTCTGATGGGGAAGTTGAAGTTGAAGCCGAAGCCCCCCCTGCTTTCTTCTCGGCCGCTGTCGAGACGACCGAGTCCGGGGTCGGTTGTACTCTAAGGCACAAAGGGGCACCGTCGGGGACCCGCTACTTCTTCTCGTACCGGTCCCTTTTGGCAGGCGTCATGGACGGGTTCTTCAGGAGAGCAAGACCCTTGTCCCAGATGTCATCCAGCAACGGCACTGCGAGGACCATCTTCCTCTTGGCCTTGCGCCGTTGGTAGAGGAAGCCTTCCTTCTTCTCTTCAGGGCAGAGCTGAAAAAGCTCGGACGCCCTAGCAATCATGGCGTGGAAGGAGCCAATTTCGTCGGGCGGAGACACACGAGGAATCGGAGATGGGAGGTCAGTCCCGTCGTCGCCATCCGTCCCTGTCGTGGCCGTGTCTGTGTCTGTTCTCGTGTCATCCCTCTGGACCGGGGAAGGCGATACAGGCTGAGAAGGCTGTGGGGGCTGAAGGGGAGCCGGATGAATTCTCCTCCTCTTGTTTGGAGGGCTTCCCGACGGACCCGGTTCTGGGTCGTCCGTCGGGGGTAGGTGCAGTCTCGTCCTGATCTCTGTGCATAAGGTTTGGATTGCCGTCAAAATGGCCGCCGAGTTGTCTTATGGCTCGGGCTGCGACAGGCGTGCCGGGAGCCACGGTTGTTCCTCTTCTACGAGAACCACGTCGTTGCCCCCCTCGCTCTCGTCCCCCTCGTCGTGATCCCTCCCGTGGGACTGGGCCTCTTCCAAATTTTCGCTCAGTTCCTCCACAGAGGTTGTGTCCATGTCCGTAATGGCCAACGGCCCCCGCTCCCTCTTTTTCCGCCGCAGTCTTCACGGGGGTCTTCTCGATGGGCTTAAAAGAGGATTCCCTCCGTTGAGGCAGGGAAACTCTGGGCCCGAGGTCGCCTCCGCTGGGATACCCTCCACAGGCTTCGCCAGGGCCGCAGCGACTCCCTCAATCGAGGCCTTGGCCGGGATCGGGGCCTTCACCACCTTGGGTGCGCTTGAGGCCTTCACCTTACGGGGAGGGTCACCACCTCGCTCCCCTTCGGCCTGTTCCTTTGAGATCCATCGGGGCCTCACCAGATGCTTAGCCGGGTTCTCGGGTTTTCTCTTCCGAGCCAGAGCGTTGGCTCGCGGTTGATGGCGTCTGTGAAGGTGCGCCCTGCCTGGCAGCCGAGGAGTCCGACCATTCTGCGCTCCTGGTGCCCGCGGACTCGCAGTGCTTTGCCTTCTGTTGGCCCCCTGTCGCCGGGGCGCCCTCACAGGACTTAGAAGACCGCTCTGACTTCTTCTCACCTGCTGGGCTCTTGCCTTCCAGCCAGTTGGAGAGACGGGTCCGACGATCCCTCGTAGTCCGATCCGACATGTTCATGCAAAATGCAGTCCTTCTGCACGTGCGTTTTGTCCTCGTGGAGGCCGTAGAGGCATTTCGAATGCTCGTCCTCGAACACATTTTGTAGGTTGCATCCAGGGCAGATCTTGAACAGTTTGCCGGGAGTCGAGCTTCCCTTCTCCTGGGCCATGTTCTTCTCGTCCGTGAGGTAGGCCTCAGAAACTTCTGGAATCCTCCAAGAAGCATAGCTCGACGAAAACTTCACCCTTGAGGGGCGTAGATGAATCCAAAACGGGTACCCGTTGATAGGAAGTAAAAACGGTGGCGCTTGAGGCTCGATGAAACCGAAAAATGAGATAAATATTTTTGAAAAAGCGCAAAACGCAGAAAAAGCTCGAGAGCTATAGCATGAGGACTCCCAACACTTCAACGTGAAGTAAAAATCTGAGGATGGCTGCCAGGGGCGGGGCTTAGGGAGAGGGCAGTTATTGGCTGGGGGCAGTATGACCCAGAGACCAGTGATTGGTTACTACGAAGAAAGACAGACCAGAAACGAAACTGATACTGATTTTTTCTTTACCGAGGATTCCCAGCCTGACAGGGAATATTCATGAGCATGTGAATCCATGCCAGATCCCATGCTGGAGAACTGGCTTGTTGGCAGAAACAGAAATGCCAAGCATGCCTTACAAAGTGGAGTCTTCAGCATGAGCCACAGCTTTCGTACAAGTCAAGGTGCAGGATGCATGCCCAACAGTCCGGTGTCTGAAGCAGTGTTTCGCCTGAGGTGTGTATGGTGATTTCAACTATTTGTTTCTCTGAAAAAATAAGTCTACTCAATTTAAAGCAGCCGTACTAAGGAATGGAACTAATAAATGTCAAGCCATTACTTTATTATTTTAGCATCAACTCTACATTAATTATTTTGGAAACCTGGTTTTTGAACATATGCATTTTTTATTGAAAAGGAAGATGCACACCTTTCCTTCTCAGATACAGGTACATAAATAAATATACCCTGGTGAAATCATTTGGAAAGGTATCATGGAGTATGCCCACTTTGGATGACCGCTGTCAAAAATGAAAATGTGGAGGTTGATTCTGGGGTAAACCCCTCAAGGGGCTAATGGGATAGGAGTGCATACAAACCAATGATTCTTCTCTGCTGCAATTTTCACAAGCACGTTTAACTCCAAAAAGTTTACTCACCATGACACTGAATTTTTCAGCTGCTAGATCGGTAAAAATGCACTTGATTTAGCTGTCCTTGCTCATTTCCAGCAATGTGGCCACTACCAATATGAATGTGTTAGTCTTAAAACTATGGGCATTTTAAAAGCTAAAAATGTAATACTTAAGCATCATCCTTTAAGTGTGGATTCTCCCTATAGGTTACCATAGGTCCGGAAGAAGCAGGCGGACCAGGAGACCAATCCTTTCTTTGTAGCTGGCCTATTCGTGGCACTAGATTTACTTTGATCTTTATTCCAGTTGCGAGCATCTAGGTACCTAGTGAATGCTGTTACATAGGTTTTAAGATTTAAAACCAACCTTGTGAAGTCAGGGTAACATGCCACGCCTCTCCCAGGCTTGCAAGAGTTGCCAGTCGCAGTTGCTCATGTTCACGCCACAGCGGACGTCTGTGCCATGCCCCTGGCCTCCACCTATTTTTCTTGTGTGCCCTTCACTCCCCGTGCCCTTCCCTTCCTGGACATGCTTGCTCTCCCACGTGCCTCCATCAAGACCAGTATACTGGGATGTCCTCACTGTCCACCCTCTGAGGAAGCAGGGATTGCATTTGCATGTGCCCTCAAAGCACAGGAGATACTCTTACGAGTCCTTGATTTGCCTTTCTTGGGGTCCCAAGACTCTACCCGTACACCATTTCACCCCCACAGCACCACTGTGGGCTCTGTGCTGCCCATACTAATGGCTAGGATAGTAATGCAGAGAAACAAGCCACAGCAAGATCACCGGGACCCGCCAAGATTCTCGAAATCATTTTTGCTTTTGAATTGACCCAAGCTTGGTCTGTCATTACCTCTTCTCTGTCCTCTTGCTGCCACTCACGCAATAAGGACTAATCTCTGACAAAGAGGTTATCTGGGTTCTCGTCCTTCCTTGCCCCAACTCTCAATGTGAGTACCAACTTTCTGCTAATATGTGAGGCTCCAGTCCATATGGTATCGTATCGCCCCCATGAAGGTCAGACCCAAAACAAACATGCCGGGAACTCTGCCTCAATTCGCAACTTGAAGCAAATCTTCCTTAGAAAACAAAAGGCTTCACGCAAGAACAGATGCCACATCCCTGCAATCAGCCAAGATCGCCTTACAAATGTACAAAAAAGGCCATTTGTATTCCAAAATTCCTATACCTTCAGAATAAAATTAAAAGTGTTATTAATAAACCGAAGGAGCTGTTTGCTAGTATAAAAAAACATTTCAATCCTCCCTGAGCCTTTAAAATATGCTTAATGTCAGGAAAGTCTCAAGCAGCTTAACCTGAATAAGGAGTTTGACCTGAACAAGGAGCTCAGCTTCCTTGACCCAATCCCCAATTTTAAAGGAACACAATAAATGAGGTCAACTGTAAGACATTATGTGAGCAAAATACAAGAGGCAAACTTTAATACAGGATATGTCCTGGAGAGAAGGTAGTCTAAGAAGCAGGAGGTTTAATGTGGAAGATGGAACCTGCTTAGCTTAACCGGCAAATTTCTAGGATTTTTCGGTTTTACTTGCAATCATAACGTCCCTTTATCAAAGATTTTTCTGTGAATTACATAGGTTTTTATGAGTGAAACTGTTTCATGATGTTACATTGTATATAAGTTATTAATTCCTCTTTTAACATATTAACATATAAAAGAACTGTAAACCTCCTTTAACAAACATTTTTTGGAAAGCATACTGATATGTGTCGTTATCAGCAGCGCATGGAAGTAATAGTTGAATTGTCTAGAGCATGAGGCTCGTCCATGACCCCAGCCCCACCAAACCACCCCTGTTATCCACTGCACTTACTTTGCGTCCTAGTTCAGTGTCCAATATACCCTCATAATGTGACCAATGGCCAGTGCTCATGGCTTGCAGCCATGGCCAGGCTCCACAATCCATGGTGCAATGGCTCCTCCCCCACCCCCCATTTAAACCTAGGGCTTCGGCCATGAAGCATGCAACGAATAAGTAAACCAGAGTAGGCATTTGTCCTCGACGAGTACTAGGTCCATTGTCCATGCACCAAAGCCATATCATTATTTTTTGTACTTAAATCTGGACACTTTGTAAAATACAAGACAGGTTTGCAAAAGCATGATTTCAGGTACTTACTGATGCTCCTCACGCAGGTGTGTTGTAATCCAGTTCAGCATTTCAGGTAGTAGCCCCAAGCAGATTATAATTTTTTCGCATTCAAACCTATCTAGATTTTGAAAGACTTTACACCGGTCCCTGGTGGCCATGCCCACTTTAACACCATTGCCGGTCCCTCACGAGTAGCCAGACTGTCCGGGTCATGCCATGGCCACATGCTATTTATCTCAGCCTCCAAAGGTATATCACTATTTTTTGTACCTACATTATGACACTTTAAAAAAAAAAAACACTTGTGCAAGAAGAATTGGCAAGGACCTGAAAGCATAGTTTTGCAAATGTCTGTTTTTCTTTTTTGAAAAGTGTCAAAATGTACGCACAATGAATAGCCTTATAACTTAGCCCCCACTTGACAAAATGCATTCAGACTTTGCACAAACATTCAAGGTTGGGTCGATAATTTTACTGAAGACCTTTGTGCAGATTTGTCAAACAGCAACAAAGTTACAAGCCATCTAAAAATATAGAGACCCTGCCTCTAATTTTGCCCCCTCTTGGAGAATGGCATCAAAACCATTCTAAGGGGGCCATATACTTTTTTTGTATAGGTTTTGGGAGGATTTGTCTGGGGGAGAGGGGTGCATAGTTATAAGCCAACCAAAAAGTGTTCTTTCTACGTGTTGACAACATAATCATAGACACAGGGCTGCTACTGCGGCCCTGTAGAAATAGAACTTTTTGGGCAGCTTATAATTATGGCGCCATTTGATAAATCCTCACCACACTCTGCAAATAAAGTATTTGGCCACCTTGGAATGATTTTGTAAAGTTTGGTGCAGTTTTGTTGAGGATGGGCAAAGTTATAGGGGGGGGGGGACCCCCAACTATTTTGAAATCCTCAGACAAAAGCAGGATTATGAATCCGTCCAGTCCTTTTTTATAAAAAGGCCAAAAAAGTAGGTAAACGAATTATTGATATGTGTACGGTCTGCAGACTCATTTCATGATTCAGAGTTTACGGACGCCTATGGACCAATCATGGAGCAGCGTGACATTCGCGGACATAATACGCACTCGTTGATTGGTCAATTAAAAACTTGAGGTGCGTCACAACTTTTCTAACAGACTCCATGTTGGATTCACAAACTGCACCCGTAGTCCAGGGACATTGCAGTAAAAACATTAAAACAACACAACATTGCATTTGTAAAATTAATGAAACAATCTATGGTGAGGTGAGGGGTGATGAGGATGGGATGGATATGGCCATAAAATGCAACGAATCAGGTGTTTTTAATTTACAAAGTTCACATACAGTCCTGTGATGCTTGCGAACATCTCAGATGTTTGGGTGCATCCATGCATATTTCTGCATTACAGTGACGGTGAAAAACTGTTCTTGGATGGCTTATAGTTTTTGCCCCACTCAATGAAACTGCATGAAATTTTGCAACATCATTCGAGACCTGACCATGAATGGATTGGTGCTGAGGGGGGCAACAATCCCTGCAACCCACTAAACTGATCCAACACTTAAATGACGCTTGTTGCTCTCATCTCACCACCCATAAGCAGCTAGGTGAACTAGATTGTTTAGTCACGACTCACATCTCTCTAGTAAAGTGAAATCTGGGTGTTTTTGCATTGCTGTCACCTTAACAATTAGGCCTTTTTCCACCTTTCTAGGCAACTTGAATCTCAGAGGTTTTGCAGTGCGCGTACTTCAACACCTGTTTTTAACTTGCTCTTTCTCTGCACACCTTACTGCTGACCATGGTTTACTGTTGGGTCTATTTGTTACTGCTGTGGCCACAGGCTTACCGCTCCCCCCCCCTTTGGCTGTGGATCTCTGTTGTCTCCCCCACCTGTCTGTCCATGCTGTTTCCTGCATTCCCCTTGTGGTGTGTTACCTGCTTGTGCTTCCTGTGTGCCTCCTACTGTGTGAACCCTCCCCTCTGGAGCATTGTGTGTTGCGCGGCTGTAGGCTGTGCTTTTCCTCGCTCACTCTCT